>NC_135271.1:2012500-2312500 GCF_051311805.1 Agelaius phoeniceus
CTGCCCCTAGCCCAGCTTTCAGCCCAGGCAGGGAGCTGCAGGCTGGGGAGAGCATGGAGAGCTTCTGAGTAGGCGACCTGGAGGGCCAGTGTAGGCAGCTCCAGAAAGTCACAGCCAGGGCAAGGACGGCCTCGTTGTCCCCGCTGCAGAGGGAGCTGCCGTACGGTGGCTGCTCCTCTATGGCAGAGAGCAGCGCTGGAAGCACCTCCTCCACGGCTAACTCTGAGGTGCCCATGGCTCTCCACAGCAGCGCGGCGGCTCTGTGAGACCAGAGCTGTGCGTCAGTACCGTGCCCCGTGCAGCTGCGTGGGGCCGGGAGGGAGCATGGCAGCAGGCTCAGGAAACAGGGGGGCCCGAGGGTGCCGGTGATCTCCACCCGTCTGGCAGACCCCGCCGGACAGGCTGTACAGGGCGAGGGGCCCTACGGGCCGGTGAGCACCGAGCCCTCGAGGCACTTGTGCCCCGTACCCGTCACACGTTGGGGCACAGCGCAGGAGGCTCATCACCATGTGGGCAGGGTGTTCTTCGGTGAGGCTGACAATGGCCATTTGCAGCCCGGCATCCACAGACTCACGGGACGTGAGTCTCCGCAGCATGGCACTCACCGCGGCTTGCACCTGGAGGAAGCGGCATGGGGAAGACTTGGAGTGCTGTCCAAGGCAGCAACTTGCCCAGCTTCCCCCAAGAAGTGCTCGCCTTCCCAGCCCACTGGGATGGGGCTGAGGGGGCCCAGCGGACATGGCTTGAGGGGCCACGTGATCCTGAGAGGCCTTCAGCCCTGGCCCCAGGCTGCTGCAGAGAATAAAAACCCTTCTGGAAAAACTCCAGAGTGGCTCCAGGACTCACAGTGAGCGTGGGCATGGCTTCAGTCGCTGGGATGCCCAGGGTGATGGTGTTGCTGGTGGCCATGGCCTCCGTCAGGGCCATGTCAGCCTCCTCCCAGCCCTCGTCGGTTTCCCAGTCAGAGCTGGCAGCCAGGTCAGAGGATGCTGTGCTGGAAGCAGCCTCTGCCCGCAGCTCGCTGGGCCTGGGGTCGGGCTCGGCCGTGCCCTCGGGCGCGGGGCCGCTGGTCTTAGTGTGCCGAAGGCACAGGAACCTCCGCAGTGTCTGCAGCAGAAGGAAGGGCGGGAAGAAGAGAGGGACGTTCCATGGTCTGCTCCAACGTGGGGCCCGGCTGAGCAGTGCCAGCAGGCCCGGCCCAGGTGGGGATGGCCGCAGGTACCTGCGCTGCTCTGCGGAAGCGGCCGCGCCTGGGCTCCTGCTCTTGAGTCTGGTCCCTGGCTGCATCTGCCAAAGAGCGAGCGCAGCTAGAGCTGAGGAGCCTCCCCAGGTAGGGAGAGCCTCAGGATGGCCCAGGGGTTGGAGCATGGCCACTGAGGGGCGTCTGCCCAGCCCCTGTTCCATCCTGTCCGTTGGCATGTCCCCAGGGATGGGATGGGATGGGATGGGGCCAAGCTGGCTGTAGCTATCAGCCCTGTGGCCCAGCTCTGCTACTCACCACCCTGCAGTGTCTGAATCTGCTCCAGATCTTCAGGCTGTTGTGCTGGAGCAGCTCCAGGGTCATTCTTTTTTTTCCCCCTGAAGACTTTGAACAAGCTGTGGAATCTGCCTGCCATGCTAGAGCTCGGCCTCGAGGGCACCTTAAAGAGAGATGGCTCAGGATATCGCCAAGGCAACAAGTGCAGTTGTGCCTTGAAGGCACCTGCGTCAGGGAAGCTTCAAAAAGGCTGCAGGACAGCAAATCCTGCACTCTGGTCTTGAGGACTCCTGCCAAAATCACAGGAGACTCCTCGTTAATGATTCAGGTGACCAAATCCCACAGTCTGGACTTGATGGCACTGGCCACAGGAATGGGAGATGCCTCGGAAAAGCTCCGAGTCACCAAGTCCCACAGTCTGGCCACAAGGTCACCTGTAGGAACAAGGCTGCGGAAAAGCTCCGGGTGGGACAGGAACGAGTGTGCTGTGTGGGGGCTCCTCACAGCACTGCTCTGTCCCGTTGTGCCCCATTGTGTGCTCCCAGCTCCCCGGCAAGCTTCTATTTCCTAGGTGTCACAAAGGGGCCTTGGACACCGGGTTCCGTTCCATGTCATGGTGACTGTGCTGCAGCGTGCCACCCAGGGCCCTTACTGCCGCCTGCCCTGGGGCCGCCCCCAGCCCAGCCAAAGTGGCCCAGGCTGGAAGGAATGCCTGGCCCCAGGTGTCTAAGGCAGCCCCACAGGATCTTTAGGAAGGGCTTGAAACATCAGGAAATACTGCCCTGCACTGCGGGCTCAGGACATTTAAGTATCCTAACTTCAGGAAAGCTTTAATTCCCATTGCTCAGCTCAAGTAGTTCCAAAATTTGCAAACTTCTCAAATTAACAGCAATGCCCAGAGAATGGCATTGGTTTTGAAGTTTGTTCCCATCTCAAAGCAGCAACACATATGCCTTAACATCATCCACTGGAAGTCCCTTTACAAAACATAACACTACAGAGAGGCCAAAAGGAAGGCCATTCTTTGGTTTGCAAATGGTTTTCCATGAAGGGATTAGAATCTCCTAATTCTCTTAAGGAATAAAAGCTCTCAAGGAATGAAGACCACTCAGTGTTACAACAGTAACCCAACTAAATGAGGAGATGGCAAAAGGGCCGATCCTCCCCCAGTACAGATCTCTAAGTGGCCAATAAAGTACAGCTCTCCCCTCTTGTTCCCTGCAGGAGAAACAGGACCAGTAAAAGAAATAGTCACAGATATTCTTTCTGCCGTCCAACACCAAAGCTGTGCCAAAGCACAGATGCTGCCTTCAAACTGACTCAAATTCCAGCCCAGACCTCTCACCTTCCAGACAACTCCATCCCCAACGCGCCCCCCAACATCCACCCCCCCAAACACCCCCACAGAAGCCCGCAACAGCCCACCAGGACCCCCAGCTGTGCCCGTCCCTCCGCAGAGCTTTCCCAGCCTCCAGCAGAGCCCCTGGTTCCCTGCATGTGCCGTGGGATGGCACTCAGGAGGATCTGCTCCAAGGCCTTCCCTGGCAGCAAAGCCAGGCTGCCAGGCCTGTGGTTCCTGGATCACCCTTCCCAGCGAGCCTTCCTGGGCGCGGCTGCTCCATGGGCACCTCTGTGTTTAGCTCGGACTGCTCCACTCAGCCAGGGCTGCTGGGAAAGGATCCAGAGCAGCCGGGCAAGCTCTTTCCCCAGCTCCCTCTTCACTCCTGGGGGAGGTAGAACATCCCACAGGAAAGCAACTGGTGCCACAAGGAGTGGGCAGCATCAGGCAGCTCTGGGGAGGCCCCTCAGGACTGCTGTATCCTGAGGGAACGCTGCTGGCATCCCCTGTGTGTATCTGCAAAAGCTTCAAATCAGCTGCCTCAGCTTCCAGGGCCTCTCTTGGCCAGCATCCTGACATGGGTGCAGGGCTGCTGCCAGGCACTGCTGGGACCCCGCGGGACAGGACCGGCTGTCTCGTGTCCACGGAGCAGCCCTGACACAGCCAGGGCCATCCCAAAAGCAGACAAACGCTCCCGGCTCAGCAGAGAGGAGCAAGGAGCACTGGGCTGCGCTCAGGGTATCTCAGCTGGGCTCACTCCACCACACGCCCTCATTTTAAGGCTGGCTGATGCCCAGCTGCCAGAAATGCCTGCCTTGTTCTCTCCAAGATGCACAGGGAGAGCCAATGAGCAGGACACCTTGGGAGGCCTTTGCTGAGGCCAGGGATGCACCAAGATCAGCCAAGGCTCTCCACGCTGCCTGGCCCACACAGCCCAGCTCTGTGCTGGCCCTGGGCCACAGCAGCTGCCACCAAGCAGCAGGCAAATGCATATTGCCAAGAGTTGAAACACAGCAGACAGGAAAGATGTGAAAAGTGTGTGTGCAAAGGCCTTTTAATTCACAGCTCTCACAGAGAGCTTTGTGGCTCATGGCTGGACACAGATGCTCCTGCCCACCCTCTCTCCAAAGGGGATTACACATCCTGCTGCAGGTGCTTGGGTTGGTTTCCACAGGTCCAGGCAGATGCCAAACCTGCTCTTCACTGCCTTCTCCCTGCCCCACTGCCATGTGCAACAGGCCTCAAGGACTGAAAGGAGCACAGAGAGCCAAAGGGGGACACTCGCACCTGCCTCACTGGGAGCTCCCTGGGAAGCACTTTCCTTGAGAAGCAAGCCCCTTTCCTCCAAAGGTCTTTCCCCAAATGTGCGGCTTTCCTGGGGAGCACCAACACACCCTTAAGAAACGCTGGCAAGGCTGAATGACTTCAGGTCCTTTCAGGACAGCCACTCCAGCTCTAGTTCCTATTGTCCCAAGTGAGTTTCCAGGGTCAGGTTCAGAGGTGCTGCCCCAGGCCCTCCACAAACACAAGCTGCCCACGGCCTCTTCACCTGCCTCAACTCCTGCCTGCGCTCACGGCACCAAAACCAGGCTGTTCCTGGCCAGGGACCAGAGCCCTGTTCCTGCAGGATGCTCTTGCCAACACCTTCCAGGACTCTCTGCTGTGCACAAAGAGCTTTTCATGCCCGCTCCCAACAGGCTTTGGAACACAGAGCCCAACCTGGCTGGCTCTGCCACCAGCACAGCCCAAACGCAGGCGGAGGAAGAAGCAGCAGGGGCTGTTTTGCAGCCATGTCCAAGAGAGACTGGAAGGGTGCCCTCCCTCTGCTCTCCCTTGGTTGGCTTTCGGACTCGCTCTGAGCCTGGGGCTGCCTTTCCTCACTTGTGGGGAGCAGAAGCACAGCCGGGATCCCGGCACTACCTGGCAGCGCTGCGGGCACCGGCCCGGCCGCATGTCCGAGTCTCGGGCACCGTGCTGCTGCTTCATTTGCCCTCAGGCACAGCCAGAGCTCCCTGCTAAGCCCAGATGCTCTCTGCTGCTGCCCTCTTCCTCATCCTGTGCAGGGATGGAGCGCTGCTGTGCTTTCAGGAAGCTATTCTTGAAAGCTTCCAGCATTCCAAGCTCCTTTGCCCTCCGTGGATGCTTGCCATGGAAGCCCTCTCAGCTGGGTTCAGAGCATACTCAGGTTGGCTCTTCCAAAATTCAGGGGCTCCAAGGTGCTCAGCAAGATGTGGAACTGCACAGTGCTGTGGAACTGCACCTTCAGCACAGGGACCTTTCCAGCCTGACCTGCCCCAGTTCCTCTGGGTCCGTGCACAAAACACAGCGTGGCAGAGAACGGCAGCAGGGGCCTGTGTGTCCCAGGGCCCCGGGTTTGCTTCAGCTCCACAGGGATGCAGGCAAAGTGAAGAAGCCAAACTGTTTATTAATGGAAGGCAAAGCAAAGGGATGAGCTGGGAGGGAAAAAGGGGATGGGCAGTGTCTGAGGGCTGGAGGGAGGGAGCTGTCAACAGGGAGGGAGAGTGGAGGGAGAAAATGGTGATGGACAGGCTGAGGGCAGAGCTATCAAAAGGGAGGAATAGTGGAGAGAATAAAAGGTGATGGGCAGTGTATGAGGGCTAGAGGGAGGGAGTGTCTACAGGACAGGCAGGGAGAGGGCTGAAGCCACAAGAACTGTGCCCACCATCAGCTGTGCCAGGACTTCCAGCAGCGCTGAGCGATGATGTTGTCTTTAGTGTCTCCTGGTGCTATTCTTGGGATACTGGTTCACTGGATCCAGAAGATGTCCCTAATCTTGAGCTCTTTGGGGAAACTGGGCTTGATTTTCCAGGTCAGAGCATGATGGGCTGGCACGTTGCCTCCAGGCTTGAAAGACTGAAAGAGAGAAGACCAGAGCCATGGCAAAAGCCCAGATCTGCGGGAATCCTACAAGACCTTCTGAACAGGGCCATCCAAGCCAGAAGGGAGTAGGAGACATTGGAATCAGCTGGGAGGTCTTGCTGGAATAAATGAAAAGGGCAGGAGATTTTTTCTCCTTTTTAGTGCCTTTATTAAGGTCAGCTTGGGTGGGGGCTCGATGGGTCGTGCGCACGCCGCCGCCACTGCTCCCAGGAGTGGCAGGGAGGAGGAGGATGCAGCTCTGTCCCCTGGTGTGCAGGCAGAGCCGGGGCTTCCGCCCTCACCAGAGCACCAGGAGATTCCCATTTTCGATTTAACATTTGAGGTCTTCTTTCTAGCTGACATCTCTGGGTTAGGGTGAGAGGTTCAAAGGTCTTAGCACACCCTGGATTCAGTTGCTTACCCTTAGACGTCATTTAGATTGTTTAATTCAGTGCTGGCTCGTTGTTTGAGGGGTTTTCTTTGCTGGACTTGGCCAAGTGTTTCTACATTTGCATCCAAGCTCTGATGTCACTCCCTCCTCACAGTCCTGGGTGCCATTTTCCAGGAAGCAGCAGGGGTGATACCCGACGAAGGGGGATTTCTAACAATTAAACTATTAACAACAGGTAATTAAAGAATAAAACTATTAACAAGAGGTAATTGCAAAATGAAGCTATTAACAATAAGTAATTAAAGCTCTAACTTAGTAGCAATTGGTTTAACTTGTTGACTCTAAACCTTTTAAAAATGGACAACTTTTTACTCCTTACACTCAGGACAAAGAAATGGCTGGAGTGGGCAGAAACCTATCCCTAAACTCTGGACCACTCAATGTGCCTATTGTAAGAAAGAAAGGCATTGGAAGAGAGACTGCCTGCAACTCAAAGCCAAGGTGGTTGAAGAACTGAATCAATGCAAGGGTTGGCTGGAGGGCATCCCCCCAGAAAACCCTCTGGTCAAAAGAGAACTGGGGGAAAAGATGAGGAAAATGAAATGTCTGGTGAATGCGGCTGCCACACATTCTGTATTAAAGTTGGAAGAAATTGATCCTGGTAAAGTTGGGAATGTTATTGGAGCCACAAGTCAACAGCAGAAGGTATCCTTTCTAAAACCACGATCTTATGAACTGGGAAACACAGTAGGAATACATCAGTTCCTACATATGCCTACGCCCCCAAAACACCTCATTGGAAGGATTTGTTGGAGACATGAGAATGTTGTAACAGGTTCCAACAGGCTGAAATGTAGTTTAGCCCTGGAGGAGTTCAGATCAAAGTCAATGACCAACAAATAATCGTGTTCTAAGTCTAGCTCTCATTACAGCCTTGTCCAAATCAGAAGAGACACAGAAGAAGTTCTTAGTCAGCTTTGTCTTAAAGTCTGGGTGGATGGGACCCCTGGTAAGGCCAAAGCAGCACGAGCTGTAATCATTAGACTTAAACCTGGAACATGACCAATAAGAATTAAACAATATCCACTTAAGGTGGAAAACATAAAAATTGCTAAGCCTATCATAGACAATTGTCTAAAATTTGGGTTGTTACTGGAATATGAATCTGAATAGAATACACCCATTTTACCCATATTATTGTGTTACAATAGGTAGATGATCTACTTTTAGCCACTGAAACTTAAAAAGACTGGAATGGACAGTAAGCCTATGAAATGACCTGGGACTAAGTGGATACAAGGCATCCAGAAATCAAGCTCAAATAATCAAACAGGAAGTCATTTACCGAGGCTACAATATATCCCAAGCGCAGCAGGGACTAAGACAGGACGGCAAAGGGACCACCCACGGAACCCCACTCCCTACTAATGCCAAAGAACTGAGAACCTTTCTAGGAGTGACTGGATGCTGTATTAACTGTGGTAGTGGCTGTGGACTGCTGGTTAAGCCACTGTAGCAGCTCTTAGAAGACAATCCCAGAGACCTGAAATGGACACCCCAAAGTAAGAAAGCCTTTCAAAAGCTGAAGGAGGAATTGAAAAGAGCACCTGCTCTGGGCTGGACAGATGTCTGGGAACCCTTCCAGCTTTTCTCTTAGGAGAGGCAAGGGATGGCATTAGGTGCACTAGCTCAAACAATTGGCCCATAGATGAGAGCAATAGCATCATTTTCAAAACAACTGGATGCAGTCAGTAGGGGACAGCCTGACTGTAAGCAGTTGCTGCTCTTGTTTCAGACATCCAAGGAGCCTGGAAATTCACTCTAGGTCAACAAATAATTTTGTTTATCTCACATCCAGTAGCAGCAATTCTTGACCAAAAGGGTGGGCATTGGCTTTCACCCTCCAGATTCCTTAAATATCAGGCAATGTTGGTGGAACAACGCAGCATTACAAAACAAATCTCTTCTCTAGTTCGTCCAGCAGCATTCCCAGCTACTCACTAGACAGACAAGGAGCCTTTGTAGCATGACTGGATCAAAACCATTCAGTCCACTTTATTCCAGCTGCCCAGATCTTAAAGAAACCCCAATTCCAAGAGCAGAATCTCAGTACACAGATGGGAGTGGCTTTGTAAGAGCAGATCAGTGAAAATCAGGATATACAATTAGCATGGAGCAATAGGAGATAGAAGCCCTGCACAAGTCAGCTCAGAAGACAGAGATAATCACTTTAACCCGTACCCTCTGACCAGCCTGAGGAAAAAGGATCAATAGATGAACAGATTCCAAGAATGCCTTTAGAGTAGTAGACGCCCATGAAGCAGTTTAGAAAGATAAAGGACTTTTGACAGCTCAAGGAAAGCAGTTGAAGCATTCAGAAGAAATCTTAAAATTGCTGCAGGCAGTACTACTGCCTCAAGAGGTTGCAATTCTGCACTGAAAAGGGCATCAGAAAGGGGAAACCGACCCCAAAAGAGGTAACAGGTTGCAAAAAGAGCAGCAGAACAAAGCCATGCTGAGATTCAGGCACTAATGCCCAAAGGTAAGGAACAATATGACAGTGATGTATGCCGTATAATCAGAAAGATCTAGAATTAGCAAAGAATTTGCAAGCAGAATGAAAACATTATGTTTTTTCAACTCCTCAGGGATAGACAGTTATGCCAGAAAGAGCATCATGGAAATTAATTAAAGATGAACATAATTGTGTACACTGGGAAGGGGATGCCTTACATAATTATTTGATAAGGACAACAGTAAGATGCAACCTGTACTCTAGTGTAAAGCAGGTAACCCAAGGGTGTGAAATAATGTCTTAGAGCCAATCCACAAACCAGGACTAGAGTTGAGCTTGGCACAGTAGACAAGGGACAATATCCTGGACAGCACTGGCAGGTTGACTTTTCTGAATTGCCAAGAAAAGGGGGGTATAAATTCCTTCTGCCTTTAACTGAAAACTTCTCAGCATGACCTGAGGCATTCCCAACCCAAACAAATAAAGCCAAAGTTTTCAACATTTTGGTAAACAATATAATGCCCTGGTTCAGAGTGCCTTTAGACATCTCCTCTGACTGAGGACCACGTTTCCTAGCAAGTATTGCACAGCAACTTTGCAATAATCTCCAAATCAACTGGCACCTACACACACTGGATTGGCCCCAGGCCAGTGGCCAGGTGGAAAAGATGAATTATCCGGTAAAACAACAGATAGTCAAAACTGTACCAGAGGCCAACATACCTTGGCCCCAGGCCCTACCTTTGCCTTTATAACGGATTTGATAAGACCAAGAACAAAAGAAAATCTGAATCCCTTTGAAATACAGTACAGAAGACCATATAAGCAAAACTAGCAAGGGGAAGATACTGCACAAGTTGGAGAGGGGTATCTCCAGAACCATGTTGTCCAACTAACACAACAGCTGCAGAAAATAAACCAACACATTTTGAGCACATGAGCAAGAGGATGCTCCTCTCCACAAATCCAGCCTGGGGACCAGGTAGACCAGGTAGAAAGCCTCTTATCCCAAAATTAAAAAGGAGTCTATTTAGTACTTTTAATCACTTACACAGCCTTTAAAGCTTAAAGCATTCATCTCTTGGATACACTATTCCAGAGTTAAAATACTTCTACAAAAGGCAAGTGGAGTCCAAAAGTAGACCTCAGAAAGAACAGGAGAAACCAAGATGCATTTCACACCATCATCGTCTTCCCGATACTTCTAATCAGAATGCAAGCCACAGCAGATGACTGTCACTACCATAATGATCTCCTTGGCCTGCAAGATCCTGGTAGATGGAACACTCAAAAATATTCAGGACCTAACTGGCTAAAAGAGATTAAAAAGGTAAAAACACTTTACACCATTTTAAGGATTAATGACTGAGCAGTTAAAGATTGAGGAAAACCTGACTCCATGCCTGCCTTTCTTGTCCCACCTGAAAGCAGGATCTCTGTGGCTTGTAAATTTGAAACTCACAAACCTCGTTCAGAGAAGATTGCTCAAGTGATCATGTGCATCTGCGACCTTTCTAACAAGCAGTGTGTGAATTCATTTTCATGTGAATCCCATCAGGATTTTTGCACTATGGAAATTAAAATGGGAGACTATAACCTAGCACAAGATAGTTGCCTTCTTCTGCGGCGCACAGGTGGGGTGGGAGGACCATCATCACACAGAGATCCAGGAATTGAGCCCACCAGGAATCCGACCCAACAAATATTGTTTCCAACAGGCAGCTCTTGTGCGACTAGAGTTAGAAATTGTCCTGCTTGTATGCTCAGTACATGGAACAGGTCTCATACAGGATCTGCTTTTGAGAATTGAATTTCACTCTTGGGATATTTATGACCATCAGAAATAGTAACCAATCAAGCTGGAGGGGTAGCCAGGAGCACAATCATCCTGTTAGGGTATATCATGCCCAATTTCATGACCATGTGACGGCAACCCAGATATGCATGGAATCCAATAGCACAGCTGCATCCTCTTATGGGCTGAGGTACTCAGAATACTCAACTATTTGTAGTGGGAACTTCATAAAGTATCCTTTGTAATACTACCAGGGGCCAGTGCAAGGTTTCTGAAGGTTTCTGAAATGCTTGCCTACAGGCAGGCAATGTATCTGAAGAAACCAGTTACCATGCCTTGGGTACTCGACAAGGAGCGAAACGGAATGGGTCACACAACAGACATTTAAAATTAAAATCAAAACAAACAACTTTACATCAGCAAACAACTCTGTAGAACGGGACCCATAAGTGAAATAATATAGTCTTTCACTCTGGGGTAAGACAAACAAATGAACAATTGTTGCCTCTAAATCCACAGTACTCTCTGAAAAAGCTGGAGGTAAAGATACAAGCTAATGTCTCCAAAATTAAACAGCAATTCTGCCCTCTCATACAGCAAAGCCTAAAAGAATGGAAGCCGTGGATACATTCCCAGACACCAAATGATAGGTATAAAAAAGACTTAAGGGGATGGCTTGGGTCTGAACTGGGAGTATTAAATTCTATTGATCAAGAAGTCTTACTCAAGAAAGTAAGCACTGTGAGCTCTTATATTGGAAAGATACAAACTCCTCTCAGATCAACCCTGCTATCACTTGCCCGTACCCAAAGCCTGGCAGCTAACCTATTAAGCACCCTGGCCAACAATACACAGCAGGATTTTCAAGCAGTTGGTGGCTTTATGGGAAAACTACAGGGTGACATTTCTTTAGCATTTCAATGTACACAAGCTCAGCTGTGTGTGGCTACGGTCTGTAATCTCAGGAGAACTGCCCAGAGCTCCCCATGAGCCTGATGGCCGCCTCTCGCAGGGGCTCCTGTGGGCTGTCCTGGCACAGCAGGGCCCGGTGCAGGTGCTCGGCTGCTCTGCTCCTGTCCTCTGCCAGCTGGAGAGAGCCAGGAGGGTGCAGTTGGTGCAGGCTCAGCCCCTGGGCTGGGCTCTCCCTGTGGCCAGCACTGGCCTCCCCTGGCCACACAGCCCTGTGAGGCAGCCAGCAGCCACTGGGGCTGGGCTCTGGAGGGGGCACAGGGCTTGGTGCTGCCCAAGAAAAAATATAGGAAAACTTCTGACCCCTGAGACAAATGGCAGTATTGGAGATACTTTTTGCAAGGGATGGAGAAAATAATGACCCTGACAAGGTCAGATGCACAGTGCAAATGTGGTGGAGCTGTGCACATCAGGGGCCATCTGAATACTCCAGCTTCATGGGAACAATGCATTTTGTGGATAACCAAGAGACAGTGAGTTCTGGAGCAAGCAAACTCAGGAATGATGAGACCATCGTCCATGGCCTGACACACACTCATGTCTCTGCTGTGCTCGAGTCTCAAGGATGAACAGGAAAAATTCAGAGAGAAGATGAGGAAGGAGATGAGCAAGGACAGTTCCCATGTGGCACCAGTGCAAACCAGAGGCCCCAGTGTCAGAGCCCAGCATTCCCCAGCTAGGGAGAGGGAGTACACCCCACGAGTGGGCCTGTGGTTCTTCCTGTATAAACATGGGCAAGACATGAGAGGGTGGAATGGAAAACTCATCTCTGTCCTAGCAGCCTGGGTATGTGAGCTAAAGGAGGAAACTACTAAGAGAGGGATTTACACCCAAATGAATGCAGCCCCAGCTCCCCGTGACCGAGCTGCCAGGTATAGCAGAAGGGAGCATGATATGTCAGATCCCCTTGAAGGAATATCCAGAATATATGCCCAGGGAGGGAACGGTAGCCAGGACTAGAGAGACCCTGCCTCTGGCCAGGTAGAGGCCAGGGAAAATTGTGTCTTTTCGGCTGTGTGGATCACTGGCACACCAGAGCCATGGATATACAAGGCTTTTGTCCATACTGGTGCACAGTGTACTCTAATCCCTTCAGGACATGTGGATGCAGAACCCATTTCCATTGCCAGGGTGATGGGGGGATTGCAGCAGGTGATCCTGTTGGAAGCCAAGGTGAGCCTGACTGGGAAGGAGTGGCAGAAATTCCTATTGTGACCGGCCCAGAGGCCTCGTGTATTCTGGGCATAGACTTCCTCTGGAAGGGCTTTTAGAAAGACCCAAATGGACTCAGGTGGGCTTTTGGAATAGCTGCTGTAGAGACAGAGAACATGAAGCAGTTGAACACCTTGCCTGGACTATCAGAAAACCCATCTGCAGCAGGACTCCTGAAGGTGGCAGAGCAACGAGTGCCGATTGCCACCTCGACAGTGCAACACCAGCAGTATCGAACAAATCGGGATGCCGTGATCCCCATGCACAAAATGATCCATGAGCTGGAGAGCCAAGGGCTGGACAACAAAACCCACTCACCTTTCAACAGCCCCATCTGGCCTGTGCACAATTCTGACAGAGAATGGAGATTGACTGTGGACTATCGTGCCTTGAATGAAGCGACTCCACCCCTGAGCGCGGCTGGGCCGGACAGGCTGGAACTCCAGTACGAGCTGGAGTCCAAGGCAGCAAAGTGGTACGCCAGTGCTGGCATTGCTAACGCGTTTCTCTCCATTCCTCTGGCAGCAGAATGCTGGCCTCAGTTTGCTTTCACCTGGAGGGGCGTGCAGTACACCTGGAACTGACTGCCCCAAGGGTGGAAGCACAGCCCCACCATGTGCCATGGACTGATCCAGGCTGCACTGGAAAAGGGTGAGGCTCCAGAATATCTGCAGTACATGGATGACATCATAGTGTGAGGGAACACAGCAATGGAAGTATTTGAGAAAGGAGAGAGGATCATCTAGATTCCCCTGGAAGCTGACTTCGCCATCAAGAAGAACAAAGTCAAGAGACCTCTCCGAGAGATCCAGTGCCTGGAAGTAAAGGGGCAAGATGGACAGTGTCAGATTCCCACTGAGGTCATCAACACAATCACCGTGATGTCTCCACCAACCAGCAAGAAGGAAACACAAGGTTTCCTAGGCACCACAGGATTTTGGACAATCCCCATTCCCAAGTACAGCCAGAATGTGAGCCCTCTCTACCTGGTCATCGGCAGAAAAGGACGATGTCCAGTGGTGCCCTGAACAGCAACAAGACTTTGCCCAGATCAAGCAGGAGATCGCTCATGCAGTGGCCCTTGGCCCAGTCAGGACAGGAGCAGAGGTGAAGAACGTGCTCTACTCTGCAGCTGGGTACAACGTCTTGCCCTGGAGCCTTTGGCAGAAGGTGCCTGGGGAGACTCGGGGCCGACCACTCGGATTCTGGAGCTGAAGTTAAAGCCAACTCCACTCCCAGAGAGGAGGAAATCTTGGCTGCCCATGAAGGAGTCCAGGCTGCCTCAGAGGTAATAGGCACTGAAGCACAACTCCTCCTGGCAGCCCGACTACCGGTACTGGGGTGGATGTTCAAAGCAAATGTTCCCTCTATGCACCATGCCACCAGTGCTACATGGAGCAAGTGGATTGCCCTCATCACACAGCACGCCCGTACTGGAAACCTGAATGGCCCTGGGATTCTGGAAATAATTACAAACTGGCCAGAAGGTGAAACTGTAGTCTCACTGACAAAGAGGAGCAGGAACAAGCGACAAGGGACTGAAGAAGCTCCACCATAAAACCAATTACCAGCAGAGGAAACACGCTACGCTCTTTTCACTGATGGCTCCTGTCGCATCATAGGGATGAACTGGAAGTGGAAAGCAGCCGTATGGAGCCCCACATGACAGGCTGCTCAAGCTACCGAAGGAGAAGGTGGATCAAGTCAACTTGCTGAACTCAAAGCTGTTCAGCTGGCCCTGGACATTGCTGGGTAAAAATATAATTGAGTCCCTTTGACTTGCTCTTTTTGGACTATAAAAGCTGGAGCCACTTTCGGGGCAAATTTGGAGACCTCATCTATGGGTGGATGGATGACCTAGAATTTTCCCAATTGCTGGGAATGGTTCCCCAGGTCCTTGGTGAAAAATGCGGCTCCCCAGCAAGTGCAGATCTGCAAGATGAGAAACAATTTAGGCAATTGGTGATGCATCTTTCTAAATCGCTCTCCTTTCTTTCTTACAGTACTGATTTAGGGGAACTACCTTGCTTGTTTTTGCTTGTTACTAAAACCAAGCGCACATTTTTTATTAAGTGTATTATCTTACATTGTGGTTCCTTCATATTCCCAGTAAAAGAAGAACATTATTTCCAGTGATGTGTCCTTTAAATCACCTCAGTCAATTGGCAGAACACCAGGAGGCCCCTGAGGAGCCGGGGCGCTGGGAAGCCCTGAGGAATTGGGTGTCAGAGGGCACAAGCAGCCCCCAGGCAGCCGCCTTGTCCCTGGCACCCGGCTGCTCTGGCGCTTCCCCAGAGCGTCTCCCAGGCCTGCGGCAGAGCCCTCCAGGCCGGGCCTCAGCAGGAGGGTGGGGGCACCCCTGAGGTGCCCAGGCTGGGCTGGCTGGGCACAGGGAGGGCAAAGCTCCCCTGCTGGGGCATGGAATGAGGCAGTGGGAAGCCAGAGAACCTGAGATTTTACCCCCCAAATGTTCTGTCTTTGCCCTAACATTTACCTCAGGTTTTGTCACAAAATGATCTCCATGTGCCCTCTAGAAATTACTCAGACTTTTCCTCAAAAGTAATTTTTTTCCGTAGAGATCACCTTAAATGTTTCTGCTCAAATATCTACGACATGTACTCGACAGTTCACCTCTGATTTCATTATTCTCACAGTCCAGTGATTACCTCAACTTGAAAGCCCAAATGTTCATTTCATGCCGTACAGGAGGCACCAGGTAATTCCAGCATTCCTGTGCTATGAAGTTCTCTCCCTGGAAGCTACTGCAGTTTTACCCCTGGCCAAGTGAAACACTCCCTGGTGCTGAGGCAAGCCTGGCCCATGCTCCTCGGTGTGTATGAGCGCAGGGCGGCCCCAGGGCAGCTCCCCCAGGGCTTCTGCAAGGCCGCCCGGCGCCCGGCCCCGCGGGGCGGCCCCAGCGGGTTCGAGTTGCCGCCCGCGGCTGAGGGGAGCGGCGGGGCGGGGCCGCCCGCGCCTGGGCGGGAAACGCTCCCTGCGGCGGGGAGCGGGCGGCGGCGGCGCAGCGGGGAGCGGCCCGGCCCTGCCGTGTCCCTCAGGGCGAGCCCACGGCCCCTCAGCGGCCCTGGCGTCCCTTCAGCCAGCGGCATGTGCGCTCAGCCACACGCGGCGTGCCCGTGTCCCCCTCACTTTCCCTCAGTGACACCGCTTCACCCTGGGGGACACGACAGACACCCGCCTCCCCTCAGGGACTCTCGCTGGCCTCAGTGGCATGCAGGGCATCTGCATCCCATTCAGAGACTGTCATGACACCTCAGCGACCCACGGGGCATCTGCCTTCCCTTCAGTGACAGAAAGGCACCTGCAACCTGCTGGGGAAGCCTCAAGTCTGCTCAGTGACCCCATTTGCCCTCAGCATTGGGACACCCACTTTTCTCTCAGTGACCCTCACGTCCCGTCAGCAAATCAAGAGGCACCAGCCATCCTGTGGGCGACTCAGAGCGAGTGCAGTGAGTCATGGCGGCCAGGGGCAAGCAGCAAGCAGAAAGCCAGGGCTGGGGAACAGGTTCTGCTCTGCTTACAGCGTGGGCTGAGGGCCGGGAGAGCTCCATTTCCCCCTTGAGATGTTGGAGACAGGGCCTTTCACCCTCCTTACAGGGCTGCCCCTCGCTGCAGGCAGCCAAAGGAGCACGACGGCAAAAGGCCAAGGACAGCAAAGCAAAGAGCCAGCCCTGCAAACAGGGAGGCAAACCCAGTTTGGCACCCGAAAGTGCCTGCCGCTCTCATGTGTCCCTGCCCTGGGAATGCCAGGAATGCCCTTTGTCCAGAGGGCCTTTCTGTGGCCCCTCTTGGCTCAAAGCTGCTGCTCTTCTGGCTCAATGGGGCCTAAAGCCACAGAACTCGGCCTCCCCCACAGCAACAGGAACAAGACTCGGAGAGCAGACAGTGGAGCTCAATGCCTAAGGCTGAGGGGCCGGGGGCTCCAGTCTGGAGCACATGTAGGACACACGCCCAGCCCCACAACTTCTGGCCTCACAGCCCTGAAAGGCTGGGACCAGGGTTCCACGCCTGATTCCAGGGGGTCCCTCCAACCGCCCACTGAGGAAGCGCCAGAGCAGCTGGCTGTCAGGAACAAGGCAGCTGCCAGGGGGCTGCTTGTGGCCTCTGACAGCCCATTGCTCAGGGCTTGCCAGCGCCCCAGCCCCTCAGGCCCTGCCCCAGCCCGGCCAAGCTGCCCAGCAGCAGCGCCACAGCCTCACAGCAGCTCCAGAGCAGCCCCATCCAGAGGCACCTGGGAGCCCTCAGCAAGGCAGGCAGCAGCACACGGGCGGGAGGACACGGATGGTGTTTCCTGCCTGGCACAGGCCTTGTGGCCATCTCCAGGCACCGCTCTGGCAGGGATCCCCGCAGCTCCGGCCCCTGCCCAGCCGCTCTGTGGGCAGCACAAAGGCTTCAGCAGAACCACCAAAGGCCAAGGGGCTTCTGGCCATTTCCCCTTGCCCACCGCATGCCTGGGCAGCTGGCTGAGCACAAGCACCCTTTTCCCCCTCTTCCCCTCTGCCCTACAGACCCTGGGCAGAAAAAAAGTCTCCTGAGATTCTTTGTATTATAACACAGTCTATATTTACATAGGAAAAAAATAGAATGGAAGAAAAGAAAATGGAAGAGAAGAAAAGAAAAATCTTAAAGAAAACTAAAAATCCCCACTGGCTCAGGTTGCCCCAGCAAAGAGAGCCTCCCGGATCAGCTCTCCTCAGAGCTCCAGCAGTGCAGCCAGCTGAGCCCTGACAGACGAGGCCGAGTGATCCATGCCCTGCGCAGCTGATCGTGCAGCCTCTGGAAGATGGAATATCGCCCACTGGCTGTTGCTCGGAGGACATGCAGTGTTTGAAATGCCAGCTCTGACACAGCACTGCTCATGTCCTCCGTCAGGCTTTCAAGGGCTGCAAGAGAGAGGAACAGAGCTGTGGTAAATAGGTATGATTTGTGATGACAAAATCGAAACAGTAATCAATATGGATGCAGTAATTAATATTTGGAAAGAATAATAAAACAGTTAAAAGTTGTAATGCCAAGAAAAAAGGGAGAGCAGGGGTTCCACCCCCCCCTCCCTGCAGATGTTCAAGGACAGGAGGAAAATGCAGGAGATAACAGTTACTAAAAATTAACGGAAAGAAGGGAAAATCTGGTTGGGTCCCAGGAAAATGCCAGCTGTAAGAGATTTATTGCTTTGATGCTTAAATGTTAGTTTTGGATTACATTGTACTGGCTTGGTGCGCATGTGTAACCCAAAGGTGAATTAAAGGACATTGAGGAAGAAGAGAGGCCTTCATCAAACAATGACCCCCAAAGGCTTGTGCGACAACCAAAACGAGCGGTGGAGCATGCGCGGTAAAGGTGATGATGAGGGCGGAGGTAGAAGTGTGATGAATCGAAAATGGGAGGAGATGACATTGACACATGGCATAAAAGGGGGGAATCTTCACTTGGAAAGCTCGTACATGAGGTGGCAAGGGTCCTGCACTCCATGGCCCGCGGTTATCCTTTGCTTACGCGCTATTATTGGAACCAAATTATCCCTTATTTTATATCAAATAATATTGTCAGGATATATTTTCTAAACTATTCAATTAAGATTGCTGCTATCTCAAATATTGTTTGGTTTTTTATGATGGGATAATTGGGCAAACATAACAGAGCCAAGGTCAGATCCCAGATCTGTGGGGAGCCAAGGAGAGCCTGCTGCCAGAGCCTTCCCAGCCGGCTCTTGCCATGGAGCAGGAGCAAGGGGATCAGCCCGAAGCTGCTGGCCAAGAATGGGCCACGAGGCCCTGAAATCTCAGGGTGCTCTGCCCCAAGGAGCAGAGCCCTCCGCAGCCGGGGCAGGGCTTGCAGCTGTCCCCGGCAGCCCCTGCTGTCAGCCCGCTGGCCTCACTCACCAGTGCAGATCAGCTGCAGCTCTTGCTGCTGCCCCCGCAGGTGCCGCCCGGCCATGCCTGTGAACACAGAGCCTGTCAGGGCGCCAGCGGCACAGCTCCCTGCCGGCGGCGCTGCCGGCGCTGTGGCCACACGGGCTGCTGGCCCGGCAGGGCTTAGCCCAGGCCCTTGCCGCACGCTGCCGCCCCAGAGCACGGCTGCCAGAGGGCGGCAGCAGCAATGCCCAGGCCGGGCGGGGCTCCACGGCGCCGGGCCCGGCTGGCGCTGCCGGGGCAGCAGGCGGGGCTGAGGCCGAGGTGCGGCGGGCCGGGCCGGGGAGGGAGCTGGGAGTGGCTCACCCATGAACCTGATGGCCGCCTCTCGCAGGGGCTCCTGTGGGCTCCGCAGGTAGCGCAGGGCCTGGCGCAGGTGCTCGGCCGCTCTGCTCCTGTCCTCTGCCAGCTGCAGAGAGCGGCAGGAGGGAAGGGTTGGCGCGGGCTCCGCCCCTGGGCCGGGCGCTGCCTGCGCCCAGCCCCGGCCTCCCCTGGCCGCACAGGCCTGAGGCGCGGCCAGCAGCCGCTGGCCAAGGGCTCCCGAGGGCAGGGGGCAGAGGGCCGGCTGCTGCCCGGGGAGCCGCGGTGCCGCCCCGCAGCCCCGCCGGGCCGGGGCTCCATGGGCACCTGGCTGGGGCCCACGGGAGCCTGGAGAAGAGCCCCCGTGGCCTCTGGCCGCAGCAGCGGGCAGGGGCACAGCTGCCAGCCCCGCACACTGAGCACCACCCTCAGGGGCCTTCTCCAGGCTGAGCCTGGGGGTTCTCGGCTCCACTTACCAGGCACTCGCCAAACCTCCATGTCTGATCCACCTGGAGCATTTCTTCGAGATTCCTCCTCTTTAGGAATCTGGCTGAAGAATGCAGTACTACGCAGGAGGCCTGGAGAGCAGCAGAGAGGCACAGATGGCCCCACAGGCCAGGGCACAGGAGCATCCCAGTGCCACAGCCTGAAGGAGGCTGCAGCCCGCAAGGTGCCAGGGCAGGAGGCAGCCCAGTCCCCTCCCAGGGGGACAGCAGGTGGCCACAGGTCGTCACCTTAGCAACAATCTGATTCTCATCATGGCAGTGGAAGTAGAGTGGCACCAGGCTCTGGCGCACGTGGGACTTCAGGGCCTTTCTTCCATCTTCTGTTAATAAGTCCAGCATCTCTTGAAAGACACACATGGAGTTCAGCTGCACCTGGATATCATCCTGTATGAGAGGAAGGGCAAAAGACCTCAGCATCAGCTGCTTCAGGCCCCCTAGGGCCCAGGCCTGCATCTGCACAGGGCACCAAGTGTCCGGGCAGCAGCTGGTGGCCGAGGCTGTGGGCACAGAGCCTTACGTGGTCAAAGAGTGGCAGGAGCGCCTCAGCCAGCTGCAGGGCAATGGGGGTGGCTATTGGGGCACCATTATCCAGGAGCAAATATCTCAGTAGAAGAATGGTCATCCTGATCATGTGGCTATCATTTTGCTGCAGGAGCTCCACAAGACTTTCAGTCAGGCTCCCCATTTTTTCAGCCTGTGCAGAACACAAGTTTGTGAAAGGCCAGCCTGCTGCCGCAGGGCCCAGAGGCCAAAGGCCTGTCCCAAAGCACTGGGGCAGCTGAAGTGAAGCGAGAGGCAGGAGAGCTGGGAGCAGCTGCCCCAGCGCCCCAAGCCCAGGCAAGGCCAAGCGACTGCCTTGCCCAGCCCCACGCTGCCTGCACGGCTTCAGCCACTGCCCCCTTCTCACCATCAAGGGATTCTTGCCCAGCACTACCAGGCCTCTGAGTGCCAAGTAACGCCTGGCCCTGTGCTCACTCTGCAGGTTCTGTGCCATGATCTCCAGAACACTGTCACTGCATTCCCTCAAGTCCAGGCACTCGAGGACCTGAAAGGCACCGGGCATTGATAGGGACACAGCCAGCAGGAGCCCGGAACTGCACAGGGCTGGGCCCAGGCTACAGCACAGGGCACAGGCACCGTCCTGGCAGCTGTGCCTACGAGAGGGCAGAGAGCTGGGAGGCAGCGCTGGCCTTGAGGCTCACCTCCACAAGGAATGCCAGGGCAGGGAAATCCCAGTATGGCATCTCTTGGCTGAGCATGGCGAGCAGGTAGGATGCAATCCCGGAACAGAAGTGTACGGCTGACTGGCAAATTTCTCTAAAGAGAGGAAAATGGAAACAAGACCCTGAGCCAGTGGGGCAAATCTCTCCCAGGAGTGACTCTCAGAGTTCTCATCTTTCCCCACCACCCTTCCAGCAAGGGGATGTGGGCCATTTGGGAGTTGGTCGCTCATAGGCACCCTCCTCTGCCAGCCTTTTCTAGTCTGCTTTTTTCTAGTCTGCAGTGACAAGGCCCTCTGGCCCATGATCATGGGCAGTTTGGGGGACACCTGGGCACAGAGCACAAATGTCAGAGGCAGTGGGGAGAAGGGGCTCTCACCTGGCCAGCAGAGCCACAGCAAAGTGGTGGCTGTCCAGAGAGAGCAGCGTGTCCCAGCCACACCTGCGTTCCATTGCCACCACCACATGCTCACAGCGGAGAAGGCAGAGCAGGCACTTCAGGGTGCGCACTGCAAACCTGTGTGCACAGCAAAGGCCAGGTGACGCTGGCAGCACTGGCTCCTTGGCAGGCCACATGGCAGGGACAGGAGGAGTGGGATGGAGCACCTGTTGGGGCTGGTGGCAAGGCCGTGCTCTTGCTGACATCCCTTCCAGAAGGCATCGACCTCCTCTGGCAACTCTTTCGTGCTGAAGAACACTTGGAAGAGCAGATGCACAAATAGGCGGGGGAAATACACCTTCAATATCCGTGGCAGACAGGGCACCTGCAGGATCTTCCACATCACCACGGTTGCCTGCAAAGGACAAAGCCCCCCGGGACAGCGCTCAGTGCACAGGCATCCGTGTGGCAGGGCCCGAGCTTGGCAGGGAGAGGCCCGGAGAGAGGCAGGGGGAGCACAGGGCCTGCTGGGCCTGAAGCTGCCCCTGGGCCAGGTTTCTGGCCAGCAGATGCAGTGGGGGAAGGAGGATGGAGAGCTCTGGAGAGGGGGCCTTGGGGCCAGCAAAGGCCACTTGCAGAAACTCACAGCCAGGCCAAAGACAGCCGTTTGGTCCCCATCGGAGGTGCACGTGCTGTGCTCTGGCCAGCTCCCCAGCACATCGAGGAAGATCAGCTGTGCCAGCTCCGCAGTCCTGGCTGAGCCCATGATGGTCTTCCACATGGTGATGGCAGCTCTGCGGGGTCAGAGCTCTGTCTCAGGTGGGGTCTCAGACACAGCACCGGGGGGAGCTGAGCTGGCTGCCAGTTCTGCCTCTGCCCACTGGCCCTGGCCAGCAGCAGCCAGGCAGCCCAGGCCTGTGGGGACAGAGCCCTGAGGGGCAGGGAGGGAGCATGGCAGCAGGTTTAGGGGCCGACGTGCCAGGGCTGGGAAAGGCAGCAGCCAGAGGGCCCTGGAAGTCTCTGTTGCTCAGACACCTGGGACAGGCTGTACAGGGTGATGGGCTGGGGAGGCCTGAGCTCTCTGGGCAGGTGGGCCCCATACCTGTCACAGGACGGGGCCACACGCAGGAGCGTCAGGACTGCGTCATCTGGCTGTGCTTCCGTGAGGTCCAGCAGGGCCTCGTCCAGCCTGGGCTCAGCACAGTCATTGGCCACGAGCCACTGGTGGATGAACCTCACCATGGCGGGCACCTGGAGAAGGCACAGGGAGACTTGGGAAGCTGCCAGAGGGAGCAATGTTCCCAGCTTGCCCAGAGAAGTGCTTCCCTTCCCCGCGCACTGCCATGTGGCCTCAAAGGCTCACAGCAACCAGCATGCGTGGCTTGGGAGGCCAAGCAATTCCTGGCAGGATCAAACCCTGCCCACAGGCTGCTTACTTGGTCTGGATAGTATAAACCTTCCTCTACAAGCATAGACAGGAGGGCAGCGCTGGTCTTGGTTTGGAACATGGGCGAGTATGCTCTGAGCCCAGTGCCCATGGCGATGGTCTCTTCCTCCTGCATTCTCCTCATGAATTTGCAGATGAACTGTAGGAGAAGGGCAGGAGGCCGGGGATGTTGCATGGAGTGCTGCACACACGGTGCTGGGCTGAGCAGGGACAGCAGGCCCAGCCCAGGTGGGGGTGGCTGCAGGTACCTGCGCTGTGCTGCGGAAGCGGCCACAGCTGGATTCCTGATCTTGTGTGCGCTCCAGGGCTGCATCTGGCAAAGAGCGAGCACAGCCAGAGCTGAGGGGCTGCGGGAGAGGCCGGAGAACACAGCCCAGCCCTGCGCTGCCCAGGCAGGGAGAGCCCCAGGATGCCCCAGGGGAAGGAGCACGGCCACTGCAGGGTGTCTGCCTGGGCCCTCTTTTGTCCTGTCCGTGGGCATTTCCCCAGGGGATGGGATGGGATGGGATGGGATGGGATGGGATGGGATGGCATGGCATGGAATGGCATGGCATGGCATGGCATGGCACGGGATGGGATGAGATGGGATGGGATAGGATGGGATGGGATGGGGCCAAGTTGGCTGCAGGCTCCAGCCCTGCAACCCAGCTCTGCCACTCACCCTCCTGTGGTGGATGGAATGGCACCACCTCCTCAGTCTCCTGTGCTGGGGCAGCTCCAGGGCCTTCTTCCTCCTCCACCTCCTCCACCCAGGCCATCTTGGGCACTCTCGGGGGTCTCTGCTCCATGTCTCTGACTGGAGCTACTTGCGGGAGAGGTGCCCTGGGAAAGCTCCGGGGCACCAAGTCCCACACTCTGCCCTTGAGGGCAGCTGAAGAATAGAAGCCTCGCAAGGCCACGGGTCACCGAGTTCTGTGCTCTGGCCTCGAGCTCAGCTGCAGGAACAAGGCTGCGGAAAAGCTGGGGCTCAGACGGGAACGAGCGTGCTGTGCGGGGGCTCCTCACGGCACCACTCTGTCCCGTTGTGCCCCGTTGCCTGCTCCCAGCTCCTGGGCAAGATTCTATTTCCCACGTGTCACAAAGGGGCCTTGGACACCGGGTTCCGTTCCATGGCACATGGTGACCGTGCTGCAGCGTGCCAGCCAGGGCCCTTGCACACACTGCCGCCTGCCCTGGGGCCACCCCAGCCCAGCCAAAGTGGCCCAGGCTGGAAGGAATGCCTGGCCCCAGGTGTCTAAGGCAGCCCCACAGGATCTTTAGGAAGGGCTCAGAGCATCAGCAAACGCTGCCCTGCTCTGTGGGCTCAGGGCAGCAGAAGGAGCCCCCAGGGCTGCCGACGCAGCCGCTCTGGGAAGGGCCCGGGGCCTTCCAGGGAAGCTGGCACGGCCTCCTTGGGACACGTCCCGGCCCATGGCCATCCTAAACCTGCGGGTGTGACATGCACAAGGAACGTGTGGGCCCGGGCACGAATGCTGCTCTGAGCCCTGGGGCCCGGGCAGCGCTGACAGCAGCAGCTGTGGCAGAGTCCCCGCCCAAGCAGAGCTGCCACCCCCCGAGCCCTGGCAGCGCTGGTGCCCGTCTCCTGCCCCAGAGACCTGTGCCCCCGGGGGGCTTCTGTGCCACAGGGAGCCAAAGCCCACCTGCATTGGGGGCTCTGCTCCTTCCTGCAGGGGCTGATGGCCAGAGCACCTGGAGCAACTGCTGGCAACACTTGTTCTCTGTCACATGATGTTGCTCCTTCCTGAAATGAATTATTTTCATGGAAGGCATTCACAGTAGCACCACAACACCATCCCTTTCTGAGTTTCCCAGGGCAATTAGATTGCAAAGTAACACTGTGATGTTTCCTTGTGCTTTTCTCTCTCTCTTTCCTGCATTCTGGAAAAAATAGAATCTGCCCAGGCTCTGATATTCTCAGCTTCAGTTGCTGCCTGTCTGGCTGTGGCAGCTCATGTCCAAACAAAACTGTCCCTGCTGAGCACAGCAATGGGTGGCGCAAATAGCGAGGATCCCCAGTGAACATGAAGGCAGACACGTGGAAGTACAGAAGATAAGGATAACTCTGGGAGGAGAAGCTGTTCAGTGTCTCTGATTACAGTGCCTGCACCCTGAAGCAGCAGCCAGGAGAAGTGCTGTAAGCAGACAGGGGCAGTTTTGGGCACCACAATATAAGAAGATAGTAAGCTATTAGCCAGAATGCAAAGGAGGACTGCAAGGATGGAGTGTGGTCTGGAGGGGCAGCCCTAGGTGCAGCTGAGGCCACTCTAGTCTGTTCAGCCTGGAGGAGAGTAAAGGGCATCATTGTGGTCTCCAACATCCTCCTGAGGGGAATCAGAGGGGCTGCTGCAGCTCTCGTCACTGTTGGGAGCAGTGACAGCACTCAAGAAAAGGGCAGGGAGCTGGGACAGGGCAAGTTTCATTTCCATATCAGGAAAAGGTTTTTCACCCAGAGCACGGTCAGGCACTGGCACAGGTTCCCCATTGACGCAGCCCAGCGGAGCCCGGGCCGGCTCTGGGGAAAACTCCAGCGCTGTGCCAGGAGTGGGGAACGGCCAAGGCGTGGGCTCTGCCTGCGGCTGAACCTGATGAGCCACTGCACAGTGGCTCAGGATCTGATAACTGCAGCACGGAGCAGGCAAAAGAGAAGGAGGAGGCTCCTCCATTGTGAGGTTCCACAGGCAAAGCTTTATCCCAAGGGCAGGATTCAGAAGCAAAGAGCCACCAGCACTTCTGTGCACGGCATTTTATAGGGGTACAACTCAGGGGGTGGATACAAACCATTGAGCAAGAAGGAATCTGCAGGGCAGGAGCGAGGGGATTACATCAGTTGCTTGGGACTAATTAGGACAGATGGGAGGAGAGGGTAGGTGCCATGGATGAGTGGGGTTTCCTGCAATAGGGGAATTCCAAAGGGGTGGTGCAGTCAGGGATTGGTCCAAGACAAAACTGACAGGGAAGGTTCAGGAATAAAGAGCTGGGTTACCTTGACAGGCAGGGAAGGAGCTGGAACAAAGAGTGGGGAATGCCATGAGGAACAGCTTTGAGGGAGGGCAAAACCTAGGGGTAAACCAACTTGGGAAAAACAGGGGGTACATTAAAACAAACTATTATAAGATAACTGATAAATAAACACAAACTGCAACAGCCCAGGGAAATGGGCACAGCACCAAGCCCGTCTGAGGTTGAGAAATCTTTGAACAACATCGAGCAGTCACTCAAGCTTTAAACACTACATCAAAAGTCAAGGGTTGTGAACTCTAGGTTTACATGAGTATATACTCCTGAGTTTTACTTTAGGCAGTGTTTTAAGGAACTTGTTTTATGTCCAATCATAGCCCAGTTCCTTGTAGATTGTGTGGAACGTGTAATCCTTTTGTTTTCATTGCTTGTTAGGACTATAAAAAAGAATATTGGTGCTGGGTGACTCAGAGACACCCAGTGTGTGTTAAGTGCAGTATACAGGGCATAAAGAGAAGGAAAAGAGAAGAAGTAATTACACATACTGATATGTTTGGAAATTAAGATAGCATTAAGAATGAATAACACAAGAAGTAAAAATGTTATTAAAAAGAGTCCACTAGAATGTATTTTAGCACATTTATGAGAAAGCTTTGGGAGGAATCCTGGGGGGTAATTTTTCAAAGAAAGGTAATCTGATTAAATACTCTACCCAATGGTAGTAGCCTTGGTATTAGTTAGAAAGTGGTGAAAAGTGACCCCCTAATGGAACTTTAAAATATCATACATTGTGACAGTTGATGTTATTTTTATGAAAAGAAGAAAAATGAGATCATGTGATATATGCAGACATGTTTTTTACCCTGGAGAATAAACCTGAGTGGCAGAAAGAATGTGGCTTTGATTTGGCCCCACAGGACCTTTTAGTCCTAA
The DNA here is from genome assembly GCF_051311805.1 of Agelaius phoeniceus. Taxonomy (NCBI): domain Eukaryota; kingdom Metazoa; phylum Chordata; class Aves; order Passeriformes; family Icteridae; genus Agelaius; species Agelaius phoeniceus. Next base: position 2,038,749 of record NC_135271.1, read on the forward strand.
CCTTGGAAAGAAATAACAGGCAGAAAATAAAGAGATGCTGTTCAGCACGGATCATAGGGCAGAGATGTTTGAAATTGGCTAAAAAGCATGAGGAAGATTGTGTTCTAGGTGTCCAAGAGTTACAGCAGAGTTACCCCAGGCCAGCTTGGGTACACTCCCCCTCACCCAACCACTCCGCACCCTGAATGAAACCCAAATGGCAGTGAGGATGAGATGAATAATCCTGGTGAGGGGAAAATTTCAGAGACCCCAGTGACAACCAACACAAGGAATAAAACCAGGACAGCTTTGCCTTTAGTCACCCCTTTAAGGCAAGTAGTGGGTCCCCAAGGAGAAGCCATGTGGGTGAACTTCTGCTTTTCTACTAGTGACCTGAAGAGTTGGCAGGAAAAAGTTAAAATTTCTAGAGAAAACCCCAGCAAAGTAGCAAAACGATTTGAGTTCATAGTCAAGAATTGAGACCCAGACTGAGGTGATACTGATTTCATGCTGACAGAGCTAAGAAAACCAGCAAAAGAGTTGGTGATAAAGGTAGCCAGAGCCCATGTGCAGGGACAAATTGCTAGTGGAGCCTGACAAGGTACAGTGGACCAGCTGTTTCCTATTGTAAACCCTTTGTGGGACCCAAATGATGCAGGCAGCTGTGCAATGTTAGCCAGATACCAGGAACTAGTCAAATTTGAATTGAAAAATGCCATTCCAGAAGCAATAAATTGGTCAGTAATATATAATGTTACACAGGGACAGCAGGAGTCACCCACTGACTTTGTGAACAGGCTCTGAGCCGCTGCACGGAAACGCACAGCCCTGGATCCCTGGTCGGATATGGGAAAGCAGCAGTTCCTTTCCCTGATGTTTGGGCAATCTAGCCCAGATGTCAGGCAGGAACTTCAGAAGCTGAAAGAGCCTGTAAAGAGAGACTTAAAGGCATTAATGAAAAAGCATAGAAGGTGTAAGATAATAAAGACAGAGAAAAAGAAAAAGAACTCCCTGCAGCCACAGTGGCAGCTCTGGATCAGCTCCAGGGAGAGGACGTGGGCGTGGATGAAGCAGAGGCAGGGGCCAAAATTCCAGAGGCAGAGGAGGTTCAAACCAGCCACAGGCCAAGCTGGGGCGAAATCAATGTGCATATTGTAAGAAAGGACACTGGAAATGCCAGTGCCCAGAGTTAGCAGACACAGTACACAAAACTTTTGTAGCCACTCTAGATGATAAGAAATGACCAAGACTGGCAGATCTTACCCTAGCAGGCCCACTGGTTAAAATACAGCTGAAGAATGATAAGGAAGTTGAATTTTTAGTAAATACTGGAGACACATTTTCACTCTTGAATCAAGCATTGATACCCAAAAGTGAAAACTGTCTTCAAGCAAGAGGAGCCACTGGGCAGAACAATGCATTCTTCCTGAAACTACTTAAATGTAAAATTGAGAAGAAAATGGGAATACATCAGTTTCTTGATTTACCAAACTCACCCAAATCTGCCCTAGGCAGGGATTTGCTGGAAAATTTCGAAGCGACAGTTCAGCTTAAAAAAAGAAAAATGAAATTTAAGGTACCTGAAGACAAATTGGTTTTAGCATTAGGACTGACAATTGACACAAGACCAACAAACAATAATAACTCTTTAGAGTAAGTATTGAATCAGGTGTACCCAAGAGTAGGGGATACTGATAGGCCAGGAAAATCAAAACGAGCAGACCCTGTAAAAATCGAGCTACAGACAAGAGTTAGGCCAGCAGTCAGAAAGCAATAGCCTTTAAGATTAGAAGATAGGAAAGGAATACAGGCAACAATCACTAAATTCCTGACATTATAGGATTATTGGAAGAATGGGAGTCAAAATTTAATACTACTAGATTGGCAATAAAGAAACCTAATGGAACTTAGAAACTAGTGCCAGATTTACAGGCAATTAATCATTTATGCCTGACTACCTTACTAGCTAAGCTTTGAGATGATTTCATTTGGTTTCCAGTGATAGATGTGAAAGATGCTTTCTTCTGCCTGCCACTTGCGGAAGAAAGTCAAAATATATTTGCTTTTGAATGGGAGAACCCTTGCACAGGCAGGAAAAATCAACTTAGCTGGGCAGGATTACCTCAGGGGTACAAAAACATTCCCAGTTTTTGGGAATCAATCAGCTGAAGAATTAGAGCTATGGCAATCGCGGCCTGGGGAAGGAACACTCCTACAGCATGCAGATGGTTTGTTAATTGCTACTGACACTACTAAAGAATGTTTTGAGCGGGCAGTGAAGCTTTTGAATGTTCCTGGACTGAGTGGTTATCGAGTATCTGCACAGAAAGCCCGGCTGGAGCAGCAGCTGTGGCTGTGCCCCTCCGAGGGGGCGCTCGCAGTCCCCGGCTTGCCCTGGCACAGCGAGCGGCGGGGACACTCTCCCGCTCCTCGGGAGGCCGTGAGAGCGGCTGAGGCTTTCGCCTGCTGCGGACAAGACACCGAAGCCACGCTGGTAGGAGAAGGAGAGGGGACTCCAGCTGGGGGCAAAGTCCAGCTTTATTACAGAGCTCCAAGGAAATCTGCAACCCAGGGGATCCAGTGAACTGGAGACAGAGAACTGGGCTGTGCAAGGTGTTATAAAGGGGAGGTGAACAGGGGAGGGGATGGCCCATCTGCCAATGGAATTCCAGGAGGGCGTGGGGAGCAGGGAAACAGACATGTAGGGGAACCAATGGGGGTAAACTGGGGGAGGGGCCCCGGTGCCTGAGCCTATCACTCGACACCCTTGGAAGAAGTTTCTGGAGGGAAGGGATGGGCTGTGGAGTGACAGGCAGGACACAGGGGAGGGGTTGAGGGGATGACAAGGCAGTTTTCAGGGAACCAGGGAAGGAGGCAGCGAGATTGACATTAAAAAGGAGGGAGGAAGCAACAAGGGCAGAACTGTTATAAGTTGCGGTGAAGAACCAACCACCGACAAGTGAGTCCAAATTAAATGTAATTTATTAATTGATAGTGCAAGCGATAATAGGCAAATTACAGCACTGAGTGAAGCCAACAAAAGGCTTGCACCCACCCGGGAGCGCTGGGTGTAGCCGGGGAGTCACCGCTCCTCCTTCGGCCCACACCACTCCGCAGTTCAGTCCTCCTTTTTATCTGTTATTGTTGGGTGTCCCTCCAGTGTTCTCTGCGTCTGTGCCGATAGTTGCTAGGGGGTCTTATTCTGCCTTCTGGTGGTCGTCTGGACGAAGGCTCCCGTCCTCTTCCTCGAGGTCTTACAATAGCTTTGACCATATATAGGCATATAGCTACATATAGTTACACATTTGCTTAGTTAGCCTTTCAACATATTAGCTTCTGACAGTTTGTGGTTTAAGCCTTATGACATTTTTTTTGCAATATATTAGCCCATTATATTCATCTTGCAACATATTAGCTGGTTACATCTATCCTTGTGGGTTTTTTCTATTATTGGCTTTTCCCCCTCTTATAGTCTTTTTAGCAACTTGATGAACAAACTAAGACATTAACTCATTACAACTCCCCCCTTTTTCTTTTACCCATTTTGTTCATCAAATCGTCTTAATGCAAGTTGACTCAAGGTGGCTTCCTCTCCCAATTCTAGATTTTCTACCGGTTCATATTTGGGCTTGATTAAAAGGAGATGGGCTGCCTCTAATCTTCCTTTCACTATCTTAAGTATTGTATTAAATATGCAGGGTCCAAAAGTTAGCCCAAGAATTATCATAATTGCTGGTCCTGCTATTGTAGAGAGTAGGGTGGTTAACCATGGGGATTGGTTGAACCTATACTCGAACCATCCTTGTTGGGCCTCTCTTTCTCTCTTCCTTTGTGCCAGCCTTTCCCTCAATTCAGCCATTGAGTCACGGACCACTCCGGTATGGTCCGCGTAAAAACAACACTCTTCTCTTAGAGCGGAACATAGCCCTCCTTGCTGCATGAACAAGAGGTCTAACCCTCGTCTGTTCTGCAGGGTGACTTCTGAAAGTGAAGAGAGAGATTTTTTGAGGAAGGAAATTGATTTCTCTATTCTCTGTAGGTCCTCATCAATAGTCACCTGTAGTTGGGAGAGCCCTTGCTGTTGAGTTGCAAGGGCTGAGATACCTGTGGCTGCGCCGGTAGCACCTAAACCGAGGAGCATTGCTATGGTTATTCCCGTTATTACCTCCCTTTTTTGGATTCGGTCTGGTTCTTCTAAGGGGTGATACATCTCCTCTTCCTTGTGGTACAGGACCTTTGGGACGATTAAGACTTGAATACAAAAGTCGTTAGCATTATCGAATCTATCAAGGAGTATACAGGGCATTACCCCAGATCACTGGCAAACCCACATTCCTGATGTGGCCAGAATTGCCCATTTATAGTTCTTACTCTTAGGCATGATAAATTTGGTGCAGAAATTGCCCATCCGCCTTGCTGAGGCTGCATTACCGAAACATTTGCCTTGGCCTGTGACCTGACTTAGGGTAGTTCCTCTCCGGGGAGTGTCCCACCTGCACTGGTGTGGATTCTCCATTGTTGAGTAGTTAAAGGGGTTATTAAGGGTGATACCTTCATAAAAGGGGGGCTTCACATCATAACATAGCCAGCATGATTTCGTAAGGTTTGGGTTAGATTGATTCAGTGATAAAAAGGTAGCATTTAATACACTAAGAAACGGATCGTAAAAAGCTGAAGTCTCTAAGGGATTATTAAAAGAAACGTTGTGACTAGCCGTGGCTCCCTTCTTGGGCCCACCTGCTGTAAGAATTGGATTGGGTCCAATTGGTCGGGGTACCGATGGTAAAAGTCGGGCAATTTGTATGTTCACCCAAATATCACGAAAGGTGCGAACAAATACCGGCCATACTCTTCCCGTGGCCCAACTCTTATGGGCTGGTTGCAGAATTGTCATAGTAGAACCCGTGCAAGTGTGCTTTCTCCCATCCCGGGGCGTATATATCTGTGTGTTACTATCGAACAGTGGTTCGCGACAGCCACGGGGAGCATACTTGACTTGCAGGAACTTATCAGGTTGCTGTGGTTGCCATCTATTACTTGTTACAATAGTCTCACAACCCCAATATCCACAGTACCCGTATCCAGGATAATTACAGTAACTTTTGCCTGGGTTAGAAGCAGGACACCAATAGGTTTGGTGCAGTGCTTGTTCTCCAAAACGAGGAAATCCCAGTCGCAGGGGAAAAATGTCCTTTAATCTAAATTCAAAAGATGGGTCGGTTGATGTAATAGTTTCTTTGATAACAATTTCGTCTGAAAGATGGTGTAGAACCCACTTAAATGCCTGGTAAGGGTCGTATTCTGTATCAGTCTGCCCTCTGCTGATTAATCTTGAAAATAGGATCACATAGAGGTACCATTGCCACTTGGATCTTATTATTGTAAGATTCCTTGAAAGTTGCTGATCTGATTGATGATTGGCTGCTTTTTCTTAAAAAAACTGGGATATATGGGTTGTGGGAGCGTTCAAGGATCCAGTCCTGCAAACAAAACCCTTATAATAGATTTAAGTGAATCTCGTATCTGCTTGAATTGGATGTTCTCCTCCCCCCTCTAAATTTCTAGTTACTTATTCCTATGTTCCCTATCACAGATTTGCCAAAAAGGGTGAGGTTCTATTCTAAAGATTTTACATACTCTTTGAGTTCCCTGGAGAGTGGAGAGCTGTCCTTTTGGATTCCCGGAGTGTGTTAGTCCTCAAGGGAACTTCAGTATTCGAGAGGCAGTAAGCACGCTCCACCGTGGGTCGCAGGTCCCTTTACCTTTTCCTCTCTGCCTCACCCGTCGATCCGGTTGCATCGGGCCACGGGGTGAACCAGCAGCAGAGGTATTTGCTCAGGGATCCCTTTTGCTCTTGCCTTTCTCGATACAGTTCCCAATTCCTTTTTCAAAGGAGAACTGCAATAATACCAGGCATCTATTTCCAGCAGTATTTTTTTTTACAAAGGGAGTGGGTTAACTAGCATGAGAGCAACATGCCTCTGAATTTAGACCCCTTAGTAAAGATTCCCTATTGCCTGTAAAAATGCATATCTTACCCACTCCCCCAAAAGCTCCCCTAATCTTAGAATGGTTTCTGTTAATTCCCCTCTTAACACCCTCTATAAATACCAGCCGGAGGCCTTTCCCGGCGGTATTGGACCCACCACCGTTTTTGGCAAATCCTGCAAATAAAGGCATACAAAAGGATAACATTCCCACCCCCAAATTCTGCAATATATCTAGCATCCATAATTTTTTGTTGGTCTTCGGGAATAAACCTGTAGACGACGATGGCGCCAATATTCGTTCTCGGCATACCACTTAATGCTAAGTACAGAATGAGGATAAGGCACAAATACATTTTTATCACACTCAAAAGTGATTATGTGTGATTTCTTACAATAAACTAAAAGAGTAACATATGTGCAGATTGCGTTGGCGTTGACTGCCCGGTAAGCCTCTTCTCTGTTCTCGAATAATTGATGTATATTCTGAACAGACCTGGGCCCACCAATAAACCACTCTAATTGTCTTTCCCACATAGAGTTCCTCCGGTGTTCATGATAACACTCTGCACATAAATTATAAAATAAACGTCTAGCATAAATCCATTTTAGTGGTCTACATTTACCACATTCGAGCAGGATCCAAGGGGTACAAAAGGTGCATTTTGTACATTTTAAATATTTAAATGTTTTGAACTGTTTTGAAAAATAGTCTGATTGTATGTCTTGAAGGGTTACCCTTTCAGACTCTAAAGATAGCATATCCCTACAACATTGGAGGATTCGTTCTTCCAAGAGATTCCAGCAAAATTGCTCCCTCTCACGCGCCTCTGGACACAATCTATCATCAAGTAGGGCAGGCTGCCACATTGGTAGTTCCATTTGTCCATACGGTTGTTTTGTTTCAAAGTCTCTAGAGCACAATGTCTTAATATTCAGTCCAAGCCAAACTGGCCGAAATCTGTCCAACACATTCACTACGCTGGTTCCTGGTTTTTCCGTAGTCCTTGCCAGGAGAACAAAATGGTCCTCTTGATCTAGGTGAGGACTAGTCTCTTTTGAGCTTAACCTTTAGATTTCCGGGCTGACTCATTACTTTCCATGTGCGCTCAGATTCAACTGGTCCCTTTACTCGACTAGCATGAGTCCACCCTTTCTCAGCTGTTCGAATGGCAGTTTCTGTGGTAAGCAATACCACATACGGACCTTCCCAACAAGGTGTTAGGGAAGCTTCTTTCCAGGTCTTAATCAACACTTGATCCCCAGGTTTGATTTGATGGAGGGCAACATCTAAAGGGGGGTCTCTGCACTAGTAACCCTTTATCCCAGAGCTCCTTTCTCCTATTCATCAAATGGGTTAGATATTGGTTTATCTGTACATTTTCCAGACAAGGATGATCTGCCGGTGCCTCCATGTCATATGGCATTCCATATAACATCTCAAATGGGGAAATCCCTACATCTGTCCGTGGCTGGGTACGGATATTCAGTAAGGCCAGTGGTAAACATTTGAGCCAGGACATTCTTGTTTCTATCATTATTTTAGTCAATTGCCTCTTTATTTCTCCATTCATTCTCTCTACTCCGCCCAAACTCTGAGGGTGCCATGGGGTGTGATATTGCCATTGTGTTCCTAAAGCAGTAAAAACTTCTTTTGCTACCTTGGAAGCAAAATGAGGGCCCCTGTCAGAATCTATTACTTCAATTAAGCCGTATCTAGGAATTATTTCCTCAAGTATTGTTTTAACCACCACATGAGTTGTTGCTCGAGCAGTGGGAAAGGCTTCTACAAAGTGGGTCAGGTGATCTACCAGGACCAATAAGTATTTGTATCGTCCTACTTTAGGTACTTCTGTAAAATCTATCTGTACATGGGAGAACGGTCTATGGGCCAACTCCCTCCCCCCCATTACCCAGGACTTCTGGTGCTGTTTGTTAACCTTCTGACAGGTGAGGCACCAGTGAGTAATCTGCTTTGCCAAGTTATGTAACCCGATACACATGTATTTTATAGCAAACTGATCAATTAATGCTTGTGTGCCCCAGTGTGTGTTCTCGTGTATTGCCTGGAGTATTCTTAGGGCTAAGGCCTTTGGGACCACTTCCCTCCCATCCTGTAACAACCAACTCCCGTCTTTTTCTTGTATTCCCATCTGCTTTAATTTTTCCTGTTTCTTTGCAGAGAAAGTTAGGATATATTTTGAGCCATGATACCAACAGAACACCTTATAGCCTCGGTCCCAAAAGTCTTCCAGCAAGCATAACAGGGGGTCTCCTCTAAATCTTTACCACATGTAGAACAATTTTCTCTAGATCTCACAATACTACCTTCTTGGAGCGTCATCAAAGCTGCTCTTTTAGCTTCCTGGTCCGCTAAATTATTCCCTCGGGTAGTGGCTCCAATTCCTGTTTGGTGGCCCTTAACATGCACGACCTCTATCTCTGCAGGGCCTCTTATGGCTTTAAGGGTTCTTCATATTAGTTCCTCATGAATTAACCCCTTGCCCTGGGAATTGATTAATCCCCTTTCCTCCCAAATCTTTCCAAAAGGTGTGTACGTTGCCAAACGCATATTTAGAATCTGTATAGATAGTTCCGGTTTTGCCCTTAAGCCGTTCCAAAGCTCGTAAGACAGCGTAGAGTTCACATGCCTGGGCTGACCAGCTAGGGCTCAAGGGTCCTGATTCTACCACTGAAAGGGTTTTTCCATCCACTATTGCATACTCTGACCTTCTTTTCCCTTCCACTACTCGAGAGGATCTGTCCACAAACAGCCTATCTCCCATTTCTAACTCCTCTTCTTCTAGGTTGGGGCGAACTTTTGTTTGTTCCTCAATGTTCTGCAGACAGTCGTGAATGAGTTCTTCAGGTTCCCTGTAAAGGAACTGGGCTGGGTTCTGAAGGGATGTAGTGCCTAATTTTAATTTTGGGGACGCTATTAGTATCCCTTCATATTTCAAGAGCCTTGCATCCGTGATCCATTTTTCAGCCTTTTGTTGTAAAACTCCCCTAATATTATGTGGAGATGGTACATGCAGCTCTGCTCCAAAGGTAACCTTGCTGGCTTCCTCCACCAATAGCGCTGCTGCCCCTATTACTTGGAGACAAGTTGGCAATCCCTGACTAACAGGATCCAATAATTTGGAAAGATATGCCACAGGCTTTTTACTCCCTGCCCAATTTTGTGCTAATACCCCATATGCAGTACCTTCATCCATATTGACAAACAGATAAAAAGGCTTTCTGAGGTTGGGAGGCTGAGGACCGGAGCGTTCACCAGCTCTGTCTTTAATGTGTCCAGTCGTTCCTCATCTTCCTTAGACCACTTAACTAGTCCCTCCTTTGTGAGCTTATCCTACAGGAATTTGGTTTTCCTACTAAAATTTTCAATCCACTGTCTACAGTATCCAAATAGCCCCAACAGTTGTCTAACTTGCCTTTTATCCTTGGGGCACGAAGGGAGAGTATACTCTGGACCCTGTAAGGATGCAACTTTTTTGTTCCCTCAATTAACCTGTGCCCTAAATATTTTACCTCTTTTTCTACAAACTGCAATTTAGATTTTGAAACTTTTAGCCCTTTTAGACTAAGGAAATTTAATAACTTTATACTTCCCTTTCTAACTGATTCTTCCTCTTTTCCTGCTATTAACAAATCGTCCACATACTGAATTAAGGTGGTCCCTTCCTCGGGGTGATATTCCTGCAGGATCTGTTCTCATCTTGTCTGAACAGATTAGGGGATTCTGTAAATCCCTGGGGCAATACTGTCCATCGAAGTTGTTGCTTCTGGTGTGTGTCTGGGTCTTCCCATTCAAATGCAAAAAAATCTCGTGATGTTTCCCTAAGTGGGCAAGCCCAAAATGCGTCCTTAAGGTCTGCCACTGTGTAATACCTGTCCTCAGGCCCCAGTTTACTGAGTAAGGTATATGGATTAGCTACCACAGGTAACCTTTCAACTGTTCTTTTATTAATTTCTCTCAAATCATGTACTAACCTATAGCTCCCATCCGATTTTTGAACAGGTAGTATGGGAGTATTGAAGGGTGACATGCAAGGTTCAAGCAACCCCTGCTGCAATAGCCGTTCCATTTCTGGTTTTAATCCTTTCCTCCCTTCGCTGGATAGAGGGTATTGCTTTACCCTGATAGGAATTTTGGGATTTTTAATGGTTACCTCAAAAGGAGGAATATCCAATCTGCCTACAGTGTCTGGAGTGTACCAAACTTCTGGGTTAATTTCTTCTTCATCACTGATTCTTAAAGGGCATAATTTTATGCTTAATTTATCTTCAATTATCTCTATCCCTATTCCTAATTCAATCATAAGGTCCCGCCCCAAAAGATTATAATCAGCTTCTGGGACCAACAATAAGGACTCTATTCCTATTTTAGAAGGCCCTTCAATTACCACATCTTTTATCATAGGTACACCAAAGGGTTCCCCCTTAGCTCCCACTACCTGCACTACTTCTGCAGACAAATTACATCCTTTAGGGAGAGTTTGTACCGTAGATCGTTCGGCACCGGAATCCACAAGGAATTTGTATACCTGTTGCTGGGGACCTATTTTAAGCTTTACCAGGGGCTCCGTTGTTTCTCTTTTCCCCAGCAAGTAGAGCCCCTGACACCCTTAGTCCCGAAACTGTTTCTCATCTGCTTGCCTTTCGCGGCATTCCCGTCTCATGTGTCCTTTCTTCCGGCAATAATAGCAAACGACCCCACCCCCCTTTTCTCTTGCTTGATCTTTCTTTTGTATACCTGGAACCCTCTGACTCATCTGTCCCCTCTCTCGACCCTCTCGTACTGCTTCTACCATTATCCTCATTTGCTTGTGACTTTCATCTTCCCTTCTGACATACACCTTCTGGGCCTCCCTTAACAACTCATCTAAGCCTCTGTCCTGCCAATCCTCCATCTTCTCTAGCTTCTTTCTAATATCCACCCATGCCTTGGCTACAAATTGCATTTTCAGCAAAGCTTGCCCAACAGGAGGGGGTGGTGCATCAGGATTTTGTAGGGGTGGTAAATAAGGTGGAGGAGAAAGATCAGGCATTTCCCAATTATCTCCTGATCTCTTCTTCTTTTTTCTTAGATTTTAGTACAAATAGGGAAAAACGGGTCTCACCAACAGTCCACAGGGCAGCATATTCACTTCCCTCTGCACTAAATGGTTCCTTTGAATTAACATATGTGTTCAGGGCTTGACAGATCCAATCCTCAAATGCTCCAAACACAGGCCAGTAAAGGCTATCTGTCCTGATTTGTTTCCCTCCCCAAACCTCCATACAGTAATGGATCATTTTTGCTCGGTCCTTCCCCCTTCTAGAGGGATAAGTATCCCAGAATTTAATCATCAAGCCTAAAGGGCTATCTGGAGGTATTGAGGGGAGCCCTATACGAGGTCCTTTCTTTATGGAATTAGGGGGCTTGCTCTTCCCCTGTCCCATCTTCTGGAGTGTCTTTAGAGGGTTTACTCTCCCCTTGTCCCCTCCCGGAGCGTCTTCTTCCACACACTCTCTCGCTTCCCCCCGTTCGTGGCCCAGTCCCTCGCGGGTACTTGGGAACTGCACTATAAGGGGTCCGCACCCGCACCGTCCAGAGGACGTCTCACACACCGCACTCCGGGAGTGCCACACTCCGGGATCCCAACCCCAACCGGACACTACCCAGGGCTTATACTCACGCTCCTCACCGGGTCTTGTCCGGGCTTCGTGCACAAAGATTATGGGGTTGCCAGCCTTCAATTTGCCTATTATCGAATTTGGGTTCGTCGGTCGGGGGTCCTGGAGAATGGCAACCTTGGGGCCACCGTGAGGTGGGGCGCCTCCCCGACAGGTTCTCTTCTCCAAGAATTTTCCCGATCCGAGTCATGGCACCAATTCGTTATAAGTTGTGGTGAGGAACCAACCCCTGACAAGTGAGTCCAAATTAAATGTAATTTATTAATTGATAGAGCAAGCGATAATAGGCAAATTACAGCACTGAGTGAAGCCAACAAAAGGCTTGCACCCACCCGGGAGCGCTGGGTGTAGCTGGGGAGTCACCGCTCCGCCTTCGGCCCACACCACTCTGCAGTTCAGTCCTCCTTTTTATCTGTTGTTGTTGGGTGTCCCTCCAGTGTTCTCTGCGTCTGCGCCGATAGTTGCTAGGGGTCTTATTCTGCCTTCTGATGGTCGTCTGGACGAAGGCTCCCGTCCTCTTCCTCGAGGTCTTACAATAGCTTTGACCATATATAGGCACATAGCTACATATAGTTACACATTTGCTTAGTTAGCCTTTCAACATATTAGCTTCTGACAGTTTGTGGTTTAAGCCTTATGACATTTTTTTTGCAATATATTAGCCCATTATATTAATCTTGCAACATATTAGCTGGTTACATCTATCCTTGCGGTTTTTTTTCTATTATTGGCTTTTCCCCCTCTTATAGTCTTTTTAGCAACTTGATGAACAAACTAAGACATTAACTCATTACAATTCCCCCCTTTTTCTTTTACCCATTTTGTTCATCAAATCGTCTTAATGCAAGTTGACTCAAGGTGGCTTCCTCTCCCAACTCTAGATTTTCTACTGGTTCATATTTGGTCTTGATTAAAATGAGATGGGCTGCCTCTAATCTTCCTTTCACTATCTTAAGTATTGTATTAAATATGCAGGGTCCAAAAGTTAGTCCAAGAATTACCATAATTGCTGGTTCTGCTATTGTAGAGAGTAGGGTGGTTAACCATGGGGATTGGTTGAACCAATACTCGAACCATCCTTGTTGGGCCTCTCTTTCTCTCTTCCTTTGTGCCAGCCTTTCCCTCAATTCAGCCATTGAGTCTAGGACCACTCCGGTGTGGTCCACGTAAAAACAACACTCTTCTCTTAGAGCGGAACATAGCCCTCCTTGCTGCATGAACAAGAGGTCTAACCCTCGTCTGTTCTGCAGGGTGACTTCTGAAAGTGAAGAGAGAGATTTTTTGAGGAAGGAAATTGATTTCTCTATTCTCAGCAGATCCTCATCAATAGTCACCTGTAGTTGGGAGAGCCCTTGCTGTTGAGTTGCAAGGGCTGAGATACCTGTGGCTGCACCGGTAGCACCTAAACCGAGGAGCATTGCTATGGTTATTCCCGTTATTACCTCCCTTTTTTGGATTCGGTCTGGTTCTTCTAAGGGGTGATACATCTCCTCTTCCTTGTGGTACAGGACCTTTGGGACGAATAAAACTTGAATACAAAAGTCGTTAGCATTATCGAATCTATCAAGGAGTATACAGGGGCTTACCCCAGATCGCTGGCAAACCCACATTCCTGATGTGGCTGGAATTGCCTATTTATAGTCTTTACTCTTAGGCATGATAAATTCAGTGCAGAAATTGCCCATCCGCCTTGCTGAGGCTGCATTACCGAAACATTTGCTTTGGCCTGTGACCTGACTTAGGGTAATTCCTCTCCGGGGAGTGTCCCACCTGCACTGGTGTGGATTCTCCATTGTTGAGTAGTTAAAGGGGTTATTAAGGGTGATACCTTCATAAAAGGGGGGCTTCACATCATAACATAGCCAGCATGATTTCCTAAGGTTTGAGTTAGATTGATTCAGTGATAAAAAGGTAGCATTTAATACACTAAGAAACAGATCGTAAAAAGCTGAAGTCTCTAAGGGATTATTAAGAGTAACGTTGTGACTAGCCGTGGCTCCCTTTTTGGGCCCACCTGCTGTAAGAATTGGATTGGGTCCAATTGGTCGGGGTACTGATGCTAAAAGTCAATTTGTATGTTCACCCAAATATCGCGAAAGGCGCGAACAAATACCGGCCATACTCTTCCCGTGGCCCAACTCTTATGGGTTGGTTGCAGAATTGTCATAGTATAACCCGTGCAAGTGTGCTTTCTCCCATCCCGGGGCGTATATATCTGTTTGCTACTATCGAACAGTGGTTCACGACAGCCATGGGGAGCGTACTTGACTTGCAGGAACTTATCAGGTTGCTGTGGTTGCCATCTATTACTTGTTACAATAGTCTCACAACCGTAATATCCGCAGTACCTGTACCCAGGATAATTATAGTAACTTTTGCCTGGGTTAGAAGCAGGACACCAATAGGTTTGGTGCAGTGCTTGTTCTCCAAAACGAGAAAATCCCAGTCATAGGGGAAAAATGTCCTTTAATCTAAATTCACAGGATGGGTCGGTTGATGTAATAGTTTCTTTGATAACAATTTCGTCTGAAAGATGGTGTAGAACCCACTTAAATGTCTGGTAAGGGTAGTATTCTGAATCAGTCTGCCCTCTGCTGATTAATCTTGAAAATAAGATCACATAGAGGTACCATTGCCACTTGGATCTCATTATTGTAAGATTCCTTGAGAGTTGCTGATCTGCTTGATGATTGGCTGCTTTTTCTAAAACAACCTGGGATATATGGGTTGTGGGAGCGTTCAAGGATCCAGTCCTGCAAAAAAAACCCTTATAATAGATTTAAGTGAATCTCCTATCTGCTTGAATTAGATGTTCTCCTTCCCCCTCTATATTTCTAGTTACTTATTCCTATGTTCCCTGTCGCAGACTTCTTTCATGAAAAATCCTTTCTTAGGATTTTTCCTTGTGAGAAGCTGCAGTTTCAGCAACCAAAAGTAAACAATGGTTATCTGATGCTGTGGAATGCAACAGGTAGACCTGGGATTGGTCTCCTGTGGATGCTTGGATTTACTGACCACTCATGGCAGAGCTGGCTCTTGCTCTCTGTCTGAGACACAGATCTTTGTTATTCATTCTTTTCTATTCTTAGCTTAGCTAGCTTCTGAAGAAACCTTTTCCTTTCTATTTCTTTTTAGTATAGTCTTAATGTAACATATATCATAAAATAATAAATCAAGCCTTCTGATCATGGAGTCAACATTCTCGTCTCTTCTTCATCCTGAAAACCCTTGTGACCGCGGTCACACGGAGTGGCTGCGACTCGGGAGCGCGACCGTCCCAGCGGCCGCAGCGCTGTCAGGCAGCGCCTGCACGCTGGGCGCGCTTCTGGCAGCTCTGGTCTCCCCAGAAGCGGGGAATCAGGCAGCCCCTGCCTCAGACCCAGCCAGAAACCCAACCAAGTGAGACCAGAGGCAGGGGCCCTTTCCCGTCCCTCTGGGGCACAGCTGCAAAACAGCCGCTGTGTCTTCCTGCGCCTGTGTCTGGGCTGTGCTGAGCCCAGAGCCGGCCAGCTTGTGCTCTGCTGTGCCAAGAGCGTTCTGGGCAGGCAGGCAAAAGTGCTGCATGCACATTGGGGAAGGGGCTCATGAGAGCCTCCTGTGGGAACAGGGCTCCGCTCCCTGGCTGGGAACAGCCTGGTTTTGCTGCCGTGAGTGCAGGCAGGAGGTCAGGCACTTGAACGGGCAGTGGACACCTCTTCTTTCTAGGGGGCCTGGGGCTGCGTGCCACAAGGGGCACGAGGAAAGAGACTCGGGAGAAGGAAGATGAGCTTGATCTGCAGTGCCTGTGCTACAAGGTGCAGAAGGAATTCAGCCTTGCCAGGGTTTCCTAAGTGTGTGTTGGTGTTGGCCGGGAAATGGACATATTTGGGGAAATGGAGACATTTGGGGAAATGCCTTTGGAGAGAGGGGCTTGCTTCTCAAGCAAAGTGCTTCCCCAGGAGCCCCCAGTGAGGTAGGTGCAGCTGTCTCCCTTTGGCTCCCTGCCCCCCTTTTGTCCTTGAGGCCCCTTGCACTTGGCAGAGGGGCGTGGCGAGGGAGAAGGCTGTGAGGAGCAGCTTTGGCATCTGCCTGGGTCTGCAGAGACCAAGCCAAGCACCAGTGGCGGCAGGGTGTGTTCCCCCCTTCTGAGCACAGGACAGAGAGGGATGATCTCTGTCCAGCCGAGAGCCCCAAATGCCTCTCAGAGAGCTGTGAATTCAAAGGCCTTTATGCACACATTGATGCCATCTTCCCTATCTGCTGTCTTTGAACTCTTGGCAAGAGGCGTTTGCCTCTTGCTTGCTGGAAGCTGCTCTGCTCCAGGGCTGGCACCAAGCTGGGCTGTGTGGGCACCGTGGAGAGTCCTTCCCTGAGCACTTGGCGGGTCGTGGTGTGTCCAGGGCTGTGTTAGACACTCGGGGCAATGGATTCCTTCCAAGCGGGGGCACCTAGGGTGGAGAGGGGGTGGCCCTGAGGCACGTGGCAGCATGTCCCTTTGTGACACGGTGCAGTGGGGTGACCGTGGAACTGAAAGGGACAGCGTGTCTGAGCAGCCCTTTGTGACACACGCTGACATAGGGGCTGGCACGGCGCAGCCACGCCACAGTGCTCGGTGCACGCGACGGGACAGGAGGTGACAGAGCGGAGCTGTGAGGTGTCCCCACACAGCCGGCTCGTTGGTTGCTGACCCAGAGCTCTTCCGAGACGTTCCTCCTGTGGCTGGCCTCACAGCCAGACCTCGGGATTCAGTGACTCAGAGCTTTTCCGAGTCATCTCCCATCCCTGCGGCCGGTGCCCTCGTGGCCAGGCCGTGGGACTTGGTGACCTCCATCATTCACCAGGAGTCTCCTGTCATTGTGACAGGAGACCTTGAGTGCAGGAATTGCTGTCCTGTAGCCTTCCTGAGGCTCCTCTGTTGCAGGTGCCCGCAAGGCACAACTGCAGCATTCGCTGACTCTGGCCTTGGCCGAGGCATTTGAAAGTGCCCTCGAGGTCAGAGAGCGGGATGGCGGGCAGAGTGCTCAGCCTGTTCAAGGGGCTTCGGGGCAAGAAAAGCAAAGGCCCTGCAGCTGCCCCAGCGCAGCAGCCTGCAGAGCCGGAGCAGTTGCAGCCGCTGCAGGACGGTGAGTGGCAGAGCCGGGCCGCAGGGCCGGTGCCTGCAGCCGGCCTGGCCCCATCCCATCCCATCCCATCCCATCCCATCCCATCCCATCCCATCCCATCCCATCCCATCCCATCCCATCCCATCCCATCCCATCCCATCCCTGTTGACACGCCCATGGACAGGATGGGACAGGGGCTGGGGCTGCCTCCCCGTTGGCCGTGCTCCGTGCCCCGGGCGCTTGGGGGGCTGTACCTGCCTGGAGAGCGCAGGGCTGGGCTGTGTTCTCCCGCCTCTCCCGCAGCCCCTCAGCTCTGGCTGCGCTTGCTCTTTGGCAGATGCAGCCAGGGACCGGACTCAAGAGCAGGAGCCCACCCATGGCCACTTCCACAGAGCAGCGCAGGTACCTGCGGCCATCCCCACCTGGGCCGGGCCTGCTGGCACTGCTCAGCCGGGCCCCGCGTTGGAGCAGACCATGGAACGTCCCTCTCTTCTTCCCACCCTTCCTTCTGTTGCAGACACTGCCGAGGTTCCTGCGCCTACGGCGCACTAAGACCAGCAGCCCCGCACCCAAGGGCACGGCCAAGCCCGGCCCTGCGCCCGAGGGCATGGCCGAGCCCGACCCCAGGCCCAGCGAGCTGCGGGCAGAGGCTGCTTCCAGCAAAGCATCCTCTGACCTGGCTGCCAGCTCTGACTGGGAAACTGACGAGGGCTGGGAGGAGGCTGACATGGCCCTGGCGGAGGCCATGGCCACCAGCAACACCATCAGCCAGGGCATCCCAGAGACTGAGGCCATGCCCACACTCACTGTGAGTCCTGGAGCCACTCTGGAGTTTTTCCAGAAGGGTTTTTATTCTCTGCAGCAGCCTGGGGCCAGGGCTGAAGGCCTCTCAGGATCACGTGGCCCCTCAAGCCATGTCCGCTGGGCCCCCTCAGCCCCATCCCAGTGGGCTGGGAAGGCGAGCACTTCTTGGGGGAAGCTGGGCAAGTTGCTGCCTTGGACAGCACTCCAAGTCTTCCCCATGCCGCTTCCTCCAGGTGCAAGCCGCGGTGAGTGCCATGCTGCAGAGACTCACGTCCTGTGAGTCTGTGGACGCCGGGCTGCAAATGGCCATTGTCAGCCTCACCGAAGAACACCCTGCCCACGTGGTGATGAGCCTCCTGCACTGTGCCCCAACGTGTGACGGGTACGGGGCACAAGTGCCTCCAGAGCTCGGTGCTCACCGGCCCGTAGGGCCCCTCGCCCCGTACAGCCTGTCCGGCGGGGTCTGCCAGACGGGCGGAGAGCACCGGCACCCTCGGGCCCCTCTGTTTCCTGAGCCTGCTGCCATGCTCCCTCCCGGCCCCACGCAGCTGCACGGGGCACGGTACTGACGCACAGCTCTGGTCCCACAGAGCCGCCGTGCTGCTGTGGAGAGCCATGGGCACCTCGGAGGTAGCCGTGGAGGAGGTGCTTCCAGCGCTGCTCTCTGCCATAGAGGAGCAGCCACCGTACGGCAGCTCCCTCTGCAGTGGAGACAACGAGGCCGTCCTTGCCCTGGCTGTGACTTTCTGGAGCTGGCCTACGCTGGCCCTGCAGGTCGCCTTCTCAGAAGCTCTCCATGCTCTCCCCAGCCTGCAGCTCCCTGCCTGGGCTGAAAGCTGGGCTAGGGCCAGCAGGCTGGGTGCTCCCCCTGCCTCTCACCCCCGGCCCTGCCTCATGGACACCTCCGCACTGAGCACTGCCTCAGGGCGCTTTGTCTCTTGCAGGCAACTCTGGTGCTGTGGAGGATTGCAAGCATGCCCGAGTGGCACTACGCAATCCTCCTTCATTCTCCACACCTGTTGGTGGCTCTGCTCTTGCAAATTTTCACCACCACGGAGCAGAGGCCAGAGGATGTGGAGACCCAGCTCTTCTGGAGAGCATGCAAGGAGGAACATGACCTTCCCAGCCAGCCCAACAGGTGCCAGTCGCCCTGTCCTTCCCACGCCCTTGCGGCCAGGGCCAGTGCTCCCAGAGTGACCTGGCCTTGGCTTGGCACACAGGTTTGCAGTGCAGACCATGAAGGCTCTGCTCTGCCGACTGGGCTTTGGCAAGAACCTGCTGGCTCTGGAGCACAAGCAGCTCTGGGACACCCTGCTCTGTGCCGACACCCAGCACTATGCAGCGGGCCTGCTGGCCAGGTGAGATCCCCTACTCCCCGCCGCCACCGCCACCATTTGTGCCCCGTGCCCGGAGTGCCCCACACAGTCCCCGGGGCTTGTAAGCGAGAGGGCCTCGTCACCGAGGGAGGGCCGAGCAGACTGCAAAGGGCCGGGAGAGGAGGATGCCCAGCAGCAGCCGCCACTCAAGGGGCCCATGTCCCCTTGCAGAGTGCTGGGGAAAGATGGGACCTCTGTGAGTCACTCCTGGGAGAGGTCTGTCCGCCCAGCTCAGGGCCTTGGTGCCTTTTTCCCCTGCCAGGGAGATGCGCTGTGGCTTGACCCCCTTGTGTCCCCACATGGCCTCGCACCTGCTCAGCCTGCTGGTCGGGAAGCAGCCCCGCTGGCATCTGCCTGCCCTGGCGTTCTTTGTGGAGGTGAGCCTGATGGCCAGCGCTGCCTGGCTGAGCTGCCTCCCAGCTCTCTGGCCTCTGGTAGCTGCAGCCGCCTGGGAGGCTGCCCGCGCCCGCTGCTGCTGCCTGGAGCCGGCCTGCTCCCCTGCCACTGCCCTCCTGTGCCTTTCAGCTCCTGGAGTGTCTGGACCTGAGCAAACACGGTCCCAGTGCCCTGTGGGTGCTATCCCGGCACCTGCCGAGCCAGCACAGGGACAGGCTGCGCCTGGAGCTCAGAGACCTCATGGTGCTCAGCAAGGAGCCCTCGCTGGTGAGAAGGGGGCAGTGGCTGAAGCCGCGCTGGCAGTGTGGGGCTGGGGAAGGCAGACCTTTGGGCTTGGCTGGGCTTTGGCAGCAGAGGCAGCTGCTGCCAGCTCTCCCGACTCCCGCTTCAGCTGCCCCAGTGCCCCAAGCAGCTGTTGGTGCTGCAGCCAGTCACGGCTTCACAGCACAGCCTGGTCTTGCACACAGGCCGGAGGAATACGTGGCCTCTATCAACACCTGCTGGAGCTGCTGGCCCATGCAGATTCAGAGATGGTCGGGATGAGCCTCTCTGTGCTCACGCATGTGCTCCAGGACAAAGACCTCGCAATACCCAGCACCACCGCCCTGAAGCTGGCTGAGTCCCTCCTGCCACACTTGGAGAATGTAAGGCTCTGCGCCCCCAGCCAAGGGCACTGGACGCTGCCTGCCTGGAAACTTTGTGCCCTGTTCATTTTAGGGCCTTTGCCCTAGTGGGCCTGGAGTAGTTGGTGCTTAGGACTTTTCCTTTCCTCCAGGACAACAGCCATGTGCAGCTGCTCTCCATTAAGCTCTTGGGCAAGGTGTTGGAGCTGGGAGTGGAAGAGAGGGAAAATGCTCTCAGGACAGTTGTGAGCCAGAGCCTGGTCCCTCTGTTCTTGCACTGGCACCACGAGGACATGCACGTGGCCGAGGTGAGGTTTGGTGTGATGCTGCCACATCCCTGGCCGGGGGCTGGGCTGCCTCCTGCTCCGGCGCCTGGCGGGCTCCAGCCTCCCCTGGCCTTGGCACAGGGAGCCGGCTGCCGTGTGACTCACCTGGGCTCTGGTGCCACCTGTGGCTCTCTGCTGCTCTGCAGGCGTCAGGCGAAACCCTGCTTTGTGCCACACGCTTCCTGAGGAGGAGGGATCTGGAGGAGCCGCTGAGGAAGAAGCGGTGGATGAAGTTGGCCGAGAGCCTGGTAAGGACAGCCCAGGAGCCCCAGCCGCAGGCTAGATTGGAGAGGCCACCCCTGCCCCCGGTGCTCAGTGCGGGGGGCTGGCAGCTGCGCCCCCCACGCCACTCGCTGCCCTGGGCCGTGCGCGCCGGCTGGGCCGGTGCCGGGTGCAGGGAGCGCCCGGCCGAGGGGCAGAGCCCGCGCCGAGCCTTCCCTGCCGCCGCTCCCCACAGCTGCTGCAGGACGAGAGCCGAGCGGCCGAGCACCTGCACTGGGCCCTGCCGCACCTGCAGAGCCCACAGAGGCCCCTACGAGAGGCGGCCGTCAGGTTCCTCAGTGAGCCAGCAGCCCGGCGCCCCTCCCCGCCTCCTGGCCCGGCCGCTGCCCCGGCTGCAGCGGGAGCCGCGCCTGGGCCGCTGCAGCCCCGCCCACCCTGAGCGCTGCCGCCGCCCTCCCGCAGCCGTGCCCTCGGCCGGCAGCGTGCGGCAGGGGCCCGGAACAAGCCCTGCCTGGCATGAGGGCAGCTGTGCCGCCTGGCGCCGCCACATGCTCTGTCTTAACAGGGGTGGCCGGAGTGCTCATGATGGGGCAGAACGAGGAGCTCCAGGTCCTCAGTCAGGGTGAGTCAGGGCAGCTGCGTGGCAGCGAGTACCGCCCGGGGAAGGGGAGGCAGCAGCTGCAAATCCCGGCCCCGCAGCTACAATCCGTCACCGGGCTGCCCAGGGCTCTGCTCCCTGTGCACACCAGGGGCAGCGGGGGCACAGCCCAGAGACCTTTCGGGGACACGTGGCGGATCCGTGGCCAGCACCTTCCGCCCAAAGCCCTTGTCTCCTGCTCCCTCCTGGCCATGGCGAGAGCCGGCCGGCATGGCCCTGGCAGGAGGCTTTCCTTGGATTCCCTCCATTTGCTTTCTGACCGTGGCTCTGTTCCTCTCTCTTCCAGCTCTTCAAGCCCTCAGGGAAGACGAGAGCCCATCCTGCATGAACACATGGATTCAGATGAAATTCCAAAGAAGATCTGCAGAACTTTGTTTGTCTCCTGGACCAGATGTACCTGTACCGGCCTCCTTCGATGATTTCCAGTTGGGACTGCCTGCAGCTCCAGGCATGGCTCTGGCTGCTCACAGCTGAGCCTGTGTGAAGCTCCAGCAGCTCCTGCCATCTCCCTCCCTGTTGGCAGCTCCTTCCCTGCAGCCCTCAGGCCCTGCCCATGCCCTTTTTTACCTCCCAGCTCACCCCTTCGCTTCGCTTTCCCTTAATAAACTGTTTGTGTTTTTCACTTTACCTGCATCTCCGTGCAGCTGAAGCGGCACAAAACCGGAGCCCGGGGACACGCAGGGCCCTGCTGCCGTTCTCCTCCCCGCTGTGTTCCGTGCACGGACAGAGAGGAACAAGGGCAGCTCAGGCTGCAAAGGTCCCTGTCCCGCTGCTCCAGCTGCACAGCGGCGTGGAGTTAAAGGGCGTGCTGAGCACGCTGAAGGGGAAAAGGAGCCCGGGTTTTAGAAGAGGCAACTTGAGTGTGCTCCGAAGCCAGCCGTGAGCGATTCCAGTGCAGGCATCCGCCAAGGGCAAAGGAGCTTGGGAACACAGGTCTCCCCCGGGCCTTGGACAACAGGTTAACCCCTGTGCCTCAGAAATCAGGTCTGCCCCGGGGGCCTAGGACATCAGGTCTACCCCAGTGCCTAGGAAAACAGGTCTACCCCAAGGGGCCTGGGACAACAGGTCTACCCAAGGGCCTGGGACAACAGGTCTACCCAGTGGCTGGGCTGCCTTATTCAAAGGCCGGCCCAGGCACAACAGGTCTACCCAATGGGCCCAGGCTGCCGTAGGCAAGGGCCGGCCCGGGACAACAGGTCTACCCAAGGGCCTGGGACAACAGGTCTACCCCAAGGGGCCTGGGAACACAGGTCTACCCCAAGGGGCCTCGGACATCAGGCCTACCCAAGGGGCCTGGGACATCAGGTCTACCCAAGGGCCTGGGACAACAGGTCTACCCCGGCATGGGGGGGGGGGGGCGCGCCCAGGCAGCCGTGGGCCAATGCCGGGCTGGGACAACAGGTCTACCCCAGGGCCTGGGACAACAGGTCTACCCCAGGGCCCGGGACACCAGGTCTACCCCAAGGGCCGGGCTACCATAGGCAAAGGCCGATCCGGGACAACAGGTCCACCCAAGGGCCTGGGACAACGGGTCTACCCCGGGGTGCCCAGGCGGCCGTGGCCTAAGGCCGGCCGCGGACGACAGGTCTGTGCAGTGCCTGGGCTGCCTTGGGCGAAGGCCGGCCCGGGGACAACAGGTCTACCCAGGGGCTGGGCTGCTGTAGGCGAGGTTCTGCCTGGGAAAACAGGTGGCCGCGGGCCAAGTCCGGCCGCGGACAAGAGGTCTACCCCAAGGCCTGGGCTGCCCTAGGCAAAGGCCAGCGGTGGACAACAGGTCTACCCCCGCCACCGGAGATGGCACCAAGCGGGTTACCCCCCCCCCGCCCGCACCGCGTGCCCGCACACGCGGAGGGCCTCAGGGAGACCCGCCGATGATGACCGCTGCTGCCACTGCCTGCGCGGCCAAGCCCCTGCCCCGTGTGTCGGGCCTGGGACCCGCGCGGAGGGAAGTCGAACCCGCGCGTGGCTGTAGCAGGGGTGGGGTGGGGCGGGGCCACTCTCTCTTTCGGCACGGGCGCCTGGAGCGTGCCCGCGCTGGCAGCATGCGGCCCTTCACTCGGTGCCCAGCCCCCGGACCCCGCGTATCGGGCCTGAGACCCACGTGGAGGAGAGCGCCAAGGCAGACCGCGCAGGCGCCCGGCGCACCGGGCACTACCAGGCCCCCTGTTCGCCCCAGCCCACCGACAGAGAGAGATCGAAAGAGGAGGAAGCTGACCGCGCACAGCCCGCACGCCAGCGCGGTGGGCTGGCCGGCCGCTCGCGTGTTCGACAGCGACAAAAGCTTGTGTTGAGGGCTGATTTCAATAGATCGCAGCGAGGGAGCTGCTCTGCTACGTACAAAACCCTGACCCAGAATCAGGTCGTCCATGAATGATTTAGCGCTGGGTGCCCCACGATCATGCGGTACACGACGGGGGAGAGGTGGCGCCGCATCCGTCCACCCCTCTGCTCCCAACCATGAGCGGCACTCCTCACCGGGCCCGCCCGCAGGCGGCTATCGCGAGCCCACTGAGGCACCAGCAGCACTATGGTATCGCTACATCTAGGCGGGATTCTGACTTAGAGGCGTTCAGTCATAAGCCCGCAGATGGTAGCCTCGCGCCAGAGGCTCCTCAGCCAAGCGCACGCACCAGGGGTCTGAACCTGCGGTTCCTCTTGTACTGAGCAGGATTACTATTGCAACAACACATCATCAGTAGGGTAAAACTAACTAGTGGGTGAACAATCCAACGCTTGGTGAATTCTGCTTCACAATGATAGGAAGAGCCGACATCGAAGGATCAAAAAGCGACGTCGCTATGAACGCTTGGCCGCCACAAGCCAGTTATCCCACAGGGTTAACTTTTCTGACACCTCCTGCTTAAAACCCAAAAAGCCAGAAGGATCGTGAGGCCCCGCTTTCACAGTCTGTATTCGTACTGAAAATCAAGATCAAGCCAGCTTTTGCCCTTCTGCTCCACGGGGGGTTTCCATCCTCCCTGAGCTCGCCTTAGGACACCTGCGTTACGCTTTGACAGGTGTACCGCCCCAGTCAAACTCCCCACCTGACGCTGACCCTGGAGCGGGTCGCGGCCGACGCTTGCCGGCCGCTTGGCGCCAGAAGTGAGAGCCCCCCTCGGGGCTCACCCCCCTGCCTCACCGGGTAAGTGAAAAAACGATCAGAGTAGTGTTATTTCACCGACGGCCGGGATGCCAGCGGGCGGGTTGCCCCGCACCGCTGAGCGTGCGCCCGGCCTCCCACTTATTCTACACCTCTCATGTCTCTTCACAGCGCCAGACTAGAGTCAAGCTCAACAGGGTCTTCTTTCCCTGCTGATTCCGACAAGCCTGTTCCCTTGGCTGTGGTTTCGCTGGATAGTAGGTAGGGACAGTGGGAATCTTGTTCATCCATTCATGCGTGTCACTAATTAGATGACGAGGCATTTGGCTAGAGATCAAACACATATAAATAATATATGTCCCTTTTCCGGATAAAGGTGGCCCGTCCACCTTGGACAAATCCGGTTAAGCGGTACAAGTCCGGTAAGATTGGTCTGACTCAGGTGGTATTTGACGCGTTGGGAATTAAAGTTCCTGTCCCTACCCACTATGAGCTACCTAACTGGCTTGTGGCTGCCTTGCGAACCTAGCTAGCGTCTAGTTTATTAAAATATAAAAGTAATAAGCATACATCTATAAATAAACACTGCTACAAAAGATCCCCCCAAGATACAAAATAGTAAAATGCAAAAACCAAGAGGTACAAGGTACAAAAATACAAAAATGTCTATCCTATACATTTGATTTCCTAGCTCTACTGGCAAACATATGTACAATGTCCACAGATGAGATGAGCGCGTCCATGGATAAAGTCCTTGCAACAGTGATCTGCCTCGATCTGGGAAGTCCAAGAGTGTCCAAAAGTTCAAAGTTCCCCTTGTACCACTGCCCCCGCGCTCCAAGGGGAAAACCCATAAAAACAACGTCCTTAGCGTTGGTGAGGCTCCGCACTTCAGTTTCCAAATGTTTGTACTTGTTCACCTTCTCCACGGCAGCTTCCTCCAGTGCCATCTTTGTCGACTCGAAACGTACTGTCACATCCACAACAAGTGCATGGTCCTCTTTCATGAATATCAGGTCCGGTTTGTAAAGTTCCTTGGTGGCATCCCTTATGTGCAGCTCCTTGAACACCACCCAGTCTCTCTTTTTCACCTCCTCAATAAGCCTCTCGCCAATGCGATTGTGCCTCTTGATTCTGGCGTCCTTCGTCACTGGGCAGAAGCCGATGATGTGGCCACGAATCTCAAGGTCCGCCTCGCAGTGTCTACAAAACTTAACACAGTTATCTCCCCTCCCCTGCGTGAGAAATTCCCTCGTGGGATAAACATTGGCCCTGAGCTGTAAAGCCGTGAGGAGTTTCCTGTGAGGTATACGTCTATAATATTGAAGCCAATTATTACTAATTGTGTCCCCCTTAAAATTTTTAACTCCATGGCCTTGGGATTCCAATTTTGTCCACTTTTTAAACTCCTTTCTCCTCCAATCACATGGTTTGGGGAACTTACTTTTAGGGTTCGGTGCTTCCCACTCCAAAAGTGTTTCTGCAGTCGCGGGTGGTACAGACGCCGGTAGTGCATCCCAAATTGACGGCATCGCCGCTCTCTTCCCTCCAGCTTGAATCCATAGTTTCTCATACATCTTCTCCATCTCAGCTTTCTCCAGGAAGGCCTTCATTGTCTCGTCCGGAGACTGTGCAATGCGATGCAGTCTCTGGGCCTGCACACTGGGAATCAGTCCTGCCAATTTGATGACGCCCAAACCGCCATCCCTCGTGCTCGAGTACAAGATGGCATCACCCGTGCACGGAGGTAGGTGCATCCAGTCCTTAACCTCTGTTCGGATCTTCAGGTCAAGGGCTTCAAGGGCCCCTGCTTTCACCTCTGTGTGGTCAGCCAGGTAGGTCAGTCGAGGAATGGTTATGTTTTGAGGATGTCGAGTTTTTGCAGAGGTTTAAGTGGGGCTCGGTCAATGCGTTCGAGCCAGACGTCTAGTTTTGCGGAAAGGTCGGTTTTTGCAAACCCAGTCCAGGGGTCGATCTGCAGGCCGAGGTATTTCTCCGATTCCCCGGGGTTAATCATGTTCAGGGGTGTGCCGTTGATGCTCCATGCAGTGCAGTTGTTGACAGTGTAAGAGTCTTTTGTGGGCTTGATGTAGAAGCCGTGGCACTTTTGTCCCTGCGTTTTGAGACCTGTGAGATCGCAAAAGGTCTCCAGAATCTTGATGTTCACGTTCATGTTCTCCCAGGAGTCGCTCAACAAGACCAGATCGTCAGCAAATGCCATGGCAGTTATCGTACGCTCTCCACGATGGAATCCTTTGCCACTCTCTTCCAGCTTGCACAGCAAGGGGTCCATTGCCATGTTGAATAGAAGGGGTGACAGCGGATCACCCTGCTTCACTCCAACCTGGATCTGTGTTCTTCTTGACGGTACTGATGTCCTTGTACATATTGTCCACCAGTCCGACGACGTGGGGATCCACTCTCCGTTGCTGTAAAACGGTAAGATGTGCTGGTGGCTCACAGGGTCAAAAGCCTTAGCAATGTCCACGAATATAACACCCAGTGGTCTATGTTCATTTTTGGCAGTCCGAATTATAGTTTGTAGGAGCTTCAGGTTCTCAGAACATCCTGCCGCACTGATGAAACCTCTCTGCCTTGGGTTGAGGGGGCACGCCTTAGTCATCCTCACCATCACGATCCTGGAGAACAGCCTCAGCAAGATGGAACCAATTGTGATGGGTCTCCAGTTGCTGATGTCTTTTAGGCACTCCGGTTTTATCGATTTGGGGATCAAAACAGTCCTGCACCCCCTCACCATGTCCGGGATGTCACCAGATGTTAGCCACAGGTTGAAGAGCTCAGCAGTCCGGGTATACCCGGGATCCATCTTCCTGATGTCCCCAAGGGCAATCCCATCTGGACCTGGCGCCGAGCCCTTGCTCATTTCCTGCACGTTCTTTTCAATTTCTTTGGCCGTAATTAAGTCCCTGAAGGCCTTATGGTGGGCCTTCCCTTTAATTTCAAAGTCTCCAAAGACTCTCAAGTCTCACACCAAACTGTCCAGGTGTTTCCCATCTGGCCTTGAATACCGAATAAATTTCACTGGGTGATATATCACAGGACAGACATTCGATGTCGTCCAAAATGATCTTCGCTAATTTCCCCGTCTAGATGGAATAAACGCTGAAAGCGGAGGTAGTTACCTCTTTTGATCGCTCTGTCCTTCATCCACTTCTGAAACTGTTTTCTTGGCTGCTCCTCCCGAGTTTCCTTTTTGCTTTTCCCCCAGAGCGCTGTTCTTATTTGGCTCACTGATTCCAGGCAACCAAAGCAGTCCTGTGCTGTCTGATTGAGCAGTGGTCGCACCTTTTGGCCTTCTAATAACTGTTCAAAAGCTCTGGGGAAGTTGTTAATTGTCCCATCTGATAAACGTTCTTTGATCCTTTTCTGATAACGAGCCTGCAGTCGCCCCGCCCTCTGCTGGCCAAAGGTTTCCCAGGGACCATTATCCCTATCAAGGTGGTGTCCAGATGTCTCTATTGTTCCCTTCCCAGCAGCTGGTCCTCCCGGCTGGTGGTTCCCCCCAAGTCGATTGTTCACAGTTCCTGCCTGGGATTGATGACTTGACCCAGGTTCTGATTTCAAGTTCCCAGCTGCTCCCCCACCCACTCCATTCTTCCTGAGCAGCATTCTCCTTTTATCACTAATCTGCTTAGCTGTTTTGCTTGTTAAGTGTTCCGCTATGAGCTTATTAATGTTTTTGTGACTCTCGAACTGTACCTGCAGCTTGACAAGTAGCTCTTCCTCCTCCTTTGTCCAGCATCTTTTGTGGGCTCCTCAGCTTGATGTTTCTTTCGGTTGGGAAGCATCAATCCTCTCCTGGTTTCTAACCAGTGGATGTGCCAATCTTTTGTGTTGTCCTAGGCCAATTTTAGTAATAAAATCTCTACTGCATACCTCACATATCCACTCTCCCACTGGAGGTCCCGCATCCTTCGGACCCTTGCACTTTGCAAAATGACAAACAGTACTGTGATGGTTAAAATCCTCCCTCCCACACTAGGCACACCGAAAGCACACCCACTTCCTCCCGTGAGACCCCTTAAGGTGTTCAATTAGGGCCAACATCGAGTTGACCTGGGTACCACAGCAAGGACATGGTGGAGTTTTGTCAGGAACAGTCACCTTCACGATGTCATCCGGTGCCTGTTCACTGCGGACCTTGGGCACTGGAGGCAATGCCTCTGGTGTACCCTCTTCCCCCTTCCCACTGCCTCCCTTCTCAAGTACATTCTGATCATCGTCCTTAGGGGGACTAGGATTTAAGTCGTCCGCCTCACTCAGTTGTGGTGTAGGCTGTTCAAACACTTCAGGAAACCTGTTCAACACCCCCCCATTAACAGAAAAATGAACCACCCCCTGTACATGCTCCTGCAGATCTGACCTATACAGTTCTAAAGAGAAATTCACCAGCAAGCCCAATTCATTTTCTGTCAATTTGGTGGTTGTAGATGTTACAAAATCATCTCAGGAGGTCTGAGTGCCCACCGATACCCCAGTAAGGTGTAACGGCCGCCCCCAGTTTCCGCTTCTGAGAAACGGATTCGGATTTGGAATAGCCGAGTCATGACTGGATTCAACATTGGGAACGGAATGGGTGCTCAGCCCACCTCCAAACCCATCGCCCCTGTCCAACCGGGGGGCCAGGTTTCAGGTAGAAAGAGAGTCATAGTTACTCCCGCCGTTTACCCGCGCTTCATTGAATTTCTTCACTTTGACATTCAGAGCATTGGGCAGAAATCACATCGCGTCAACACCTGCCTTGGGCCTCGGAGATGCTTTGTTTTAATTAAACAGTCGGATTCCCCTGGTCCGCACCAGTTCTAAGCTGGCTGCTAGGCACCAGCCGAGGCAGGGCACCAGCCCGGGGAACCCCTCCGGGGACCCTCCCCCGCGTGAACCGCTTGGCTGACGCTGGCCGTGGCCGCGCGCACGCCGGCTGCGCACCGCGGGAACCCCGCCGTCGGGAACCGACAGGGCGGCGGCGCGCAATGACGACGGCGGCGGCCGCCGCTGGGGTGCTGGCCACAGCAAGGCAGAGGGTAGGCGGGGGGGGGGCGGGCAGCGCCCGCTGCAGCTGGGGGGATCCACGGGAAGGGCCCAGCGCACGTCCAGAGTAAACGCCACGCGCGCCCGCACGCGCCCAAGCACCTGGGCAGGCCAGCCGGAGCGCACTCACCCACGCGCGGTGCCTTGTCCAGCCGTGGCATGCACCCAGCCCCGCTTCGCGACCCAGCCCGACTGACCCAGCCCTTAGAGCCAATCCTTATCCTGAAGTTATGGATCTGGCTTGCCAACTTCCCTTACCTACATTGTTCCAACATGCCAGAAGCTGTTCACCTTGGAGAACTGCTGCGGATATGGGTACAGCCTGGCGCGAGACTTACACCCTCTCCCTCGGATTTTCACGGGCCAGCAAGAGCTCACCGGACGCTGCCAGAACCACGACGCTTTCCAAGGCGTGGGCCCCTCTCTTGGGGCGAACCCTTTCCAGGACGCCCAGCCCTTCACAAAGAAAAAAGAACTCTCCCCGGGGCTCCTGCCGGCTTCTCCGGGATTGGTTGTGTCACAGCACTGGGCGCCTCGCGGCGCCCATCTCCGCCACTCCAAATTCGGGGATCCGAACCCGACTCCCTTTGCTGAGGGCAATGGAGGCCATCGCCCGCCCTTTCGGAACGGCGCTCGCCTATCGCTTAGGACCGACTGACCCATGTTCAATTGCTGTTCACATGGAACCCTGCTCCACTTCGGCCTTCAAAGCTCTCCTTTGAATATTTGCTACTACCACCAAGATCTGCACCTGCGGCAACTCCACCCGGGCCCACGTCCCAGGCTTTGAGGCGCACCACACCAGCCCTCCTACTCGTCGCAGCCTAGCCCCCGCGGGCATTGCACTGCTGGTGACGGCCGGGTAAGGGCCTGACGCTCCAGCGCCATCCATTTTCAGGGCTAGTTGATTCGGCAGGTGAGTTGTTACACACTCCTTAGCGGATTCCAACTTCCATGGCCACCGTCCTGCTGTCTAGATCAACCAACACCTTTTCTGGGCTCTGATGAGCGTCGGCATCGGGCGCCTTAACCCGGCGTTCGGTTCATCCCGCAGCGTCAGTTCTGCTTACCAAAAGTGGCCCACTGAGCACTCGCATTCCATGGCGCGGCTCCATGCCAGCGGGCCGGCCCCCTTACCCATTGAAAGTTTGAGAATAGGTTGAGATCGTTTCGGCCCCAAGACCTCTAATCATTCGCTTTACTGGGTAAAACTGCTCATTGCCAAGTGCCAGCTATCCTGAGGGAAACTTCGGAGGGAACCAGCTACTAGATGGTTCAATTAGTCTTTCGCCCCTAGACCCGGGTCGGACGACCGATTTGCACGTCAGGACCGCTATGGACCTCCACCAGAGTTTTCCTCTGGCTTTGCCCTGCCCAGGCATAGTTCACCATCTTTTGGGTCCTAGCAAGGACGCTCACGCTCCACCTCCCTGGCTCCACAAGGGGGAGGTGGGCGAGACGGGCCGGTGGTGCGCCTGGGGCTGCCTGGCATGACGCGCCCTGGGATCCCACCTCAGCCGGTGCGCACCGTCCCTCACCTTCATTGCGCCGTGGGCTTTCGACGACGGCCCCTGACTCGCGCACGTGCTAGACTCCTTGGTCTGTGTTTCAAGACGGGTCAGGTGGGTAGCCGACATCGTCGTGGACCCCGTCAAGCCCGGCCCAGAGGCGCCATGCCGTTGGGGCGCACTGAGGACAGTCTGCCCCGGTTGACTGTGGCGCCGGGGCCAGCAGGCTCAGCCCCTGCACCTCTGCGTGAAACGCTGCGCTGCGGGGACGCCGCCCCCACCCCCCCACCCCCGGGAGGGGGAGGGCGGGGGAAAAGCGATGTCCCCCACCACGGCGCCGCCAACGGGGGGGAAGGAGGGCGCGGCGGCGGTCCTCTCCCTCGGCCCCGGGATTCAGCAAGACCTGCTGCCCGGGGGCTGTAACACCCGCAGCCGCTCGCGCGGCGCCGGGCAACCTGCCCGCCAGAGGCCTTCTCAGCCGACCTGGAGCTGGTTGCGGCACACCGCTGCGGAGGAAATGTGCCCGGCCAGGGCTGGCTGCCAGCTGAGGGGGGGTCCTTGTGCCGGCCTGCCCCCCCCCGGCTCGCCCCACGCACGGGGTTCGCCCAGGGGATGGAGGGGAGGCGGAGGCCAGGATCCGCAGAACACGCGCTGGCCGACCGCAACTCGCCGGGTTAAATCCTCCAGGCAGACTGCGCGGGCCGCACCCATTTACCTCTTAACAGTTTCATGCCCTCTTGAACTCTCTCTTCGAAGTTCTTTTCAACTTTCCCTTACGGTACTTGTTGGCTATCTGTCTCGTGCTGGTATTTAGCCTTAGATGGAATTTACCACCCGCTTTGGGCTGCATTCCCAAGCAACCCGACTCTGAGAAGCCCCGGGCCTGGCGCGCCGGGGGGCTGCTACCGGCCTCACACCGTCCGCGGGCTGCGGCCTCGATCACAAGGACTTGGGTCCCCCGAGAGCGCCGCTGGGGAGGGGGGGTTCTGTATGCCACATATCCTGCGCCACACCGTGGGGCGGGGATTCGGCGCTGGGCTCTTCCCTCTTCACTCGCCGTTACTGAGGGAATCCTCGTTAGTTTCTTTTCCTCTGCTGACTAATATGCTTAAATTCAGCGGGTCGCCACGTCTGATCTGAGCTTGCAAGGCCAAAGCTCGGCTGCGCCGCGCGCAGGGGCGCGCGCGACGATGGCTGCCGTGTCTCCCCCACCCGCTATGCCGCCCGCCCCCCCTCCTCTTCACACTCCTGGAGGGAGGCAGAGAGAGAGAGCGCACGTGTGCACGAGCGAGTGATGAGGAGACGGAGAGCCCCATCCCGGAGACGAGAACCAAAAAGGGAGCGCGGCAGAGACGGCCCCGCGCAGGAGGACCGGCCAGGCGGTGGTGTGCGCGATGGCCTTGGCGGGGGGAGAGAGAGGAATGACTGCACCCCGAGACGGCGACAGAAGAGGAGGGGGCAGGCGAAGGGAGGACGGGGTCAGAACAACCATCCCCGGCGCTCTCGCCACGCGCGCACGCTCGGAAGCATGGCACGGTACCGCCGCGATTCCCACCCGCAGACAGCCGCCTGTGCGGGGGGACGCTGGGGGCGAGGCTGTGCCTCGCCTCCCCTTCTCGCCCTCCTCTCTCTTCCTCTCTTGGCCCTCAGCACCACATTTCGACGCCGTCTCTCACTCTCCCTAGGCTGCCGCGCCACCGCATCCACGGCACGGTCCTGGCGAGGACGAGCTGCACCCCAGCGGCTTGCTCCGGGAGCGGGGAGCTACGGAGTGCTCCCCGAGTCTGCATTTAGGGCGGACAAAGGCCCTGTGCGGCAGCGACGACGACGACTGCGACGACGACGACTGCGATGACGACAACGCCCGCCGGGCCGCAGTGAAGGGATCGAGGCCGCCTAGGGAAACGCTTCCCTCGCCGAACCCCTGACCGCCTTCCCTCCTGGCACTGGCGGGACGCCGCTGCTGCCGCCACCACCGCCGCCGCCACCACCGCCGCCCGCTGCGGGCAACGGGCCTGAGAGGCGACCCCAGCCATGCCGCCGGAGTGGCCCCTGGATGGCGACTGATCGTCAAGCGACGCTCAGACAGGCGTAGCCCTGGGAGGAACCCAGGGCTGCACGTGCCGTCAAATGGTCGATGGTCAATGTGTCCTGCAATTCACATTAATTCTCACAGCTAGCTGCGTCCTTCATCGACGCACGAGCCGAGTGATCCACCGCTAAGAGTTGTCTGCCTTTCGGGCACCGCTCACGCCGAGCTGCCCCTTTTTTTGTTACTCTGGCGCCGAGGATGCGGGGGCGCGCGCCTGGCTTTGACCGTACGAGCACACAAAAACAGAAGGGGGAATAAAAACCAACTAGAGCAACCCATGCTCCGAAGGCCGGACAAGAGGTGGGGGAGCCCGTGCTCCTGACCACCTCCCCCGCGAGGGGAGACGCCGACCTCACAAATGCCATCCTTCAGAGGCAGACCAGGCACCCAGGCACGGCCTGGCCCCTGCGCGGAGGGCCACGCGGCGTGCGCTGGAATGCGGGTGGGCACGGCAGCCCGCCCGCATCTCACTTTCACGGGACGACACGCACAAAACACACGGCACGCGGCTGGGGGAACGCGGCCGTCAGCCCCCACACACGGCGGCTCTCGCGGAGTGCCGCTGCGCCGCTGTGCGGCTGGCTTTTCTCTTTCCCCACTGAACGGCCTTCCCCGTGCTCGAGACGGCATGCGACAACGACCGGCCCCCACTGGCGCGCCTCCCGCGAAACCGCTCCCCTGCCGGGCGGATGAGCGCCCGGCGGACGCGCTCTGCCGCCGGCCCCAGAGGCTGGGGCCACCGAGAGCCAAGCCAGCATCGCCAGTGCCCAAGGCCTGCCAGACGGCAGACCCCGTTGCCACCACTGGGGCCGCACTCCCAGTACCGCCACTGCTGCGTCGCACCGCCGGGGCCCCTTGCCTTGGGCACGCGCCTGGCGGAAGGCAGCACGGCGCTGAGCCAGGGGGCAACGCCCGCTCTCCTCGTTTGCACGCGGACACCGGGCGGGGAGAAGCGCCCCCGTGGCCGCCCCCGCACGCCTTCCTGCAGCCCACATGCAGCTGGGAAGGGCAATGGAGGACGCGACAAGCAGGGCCCGGGACGGGACTGCCGCTGGGTGACGGCAGGTGCCTTCTGGCTGACTGTCCCCGCAGAGAGGGACGCCTGTCGAGCGGCGCTGCCACCGCTCGGCACGGGGTCGCCTGTGCTTTTGGGCCTCCGCCACTGGAGGGCCCACCGAGCACTCGCCCCCCACAAGTGGGCGGGCGGTTGAGCCAGGGGACGGCCAGCGGACGATGGCGCTGCCGGTGCGTGTTTGAGGAGACAAGGCCGTCGAGGGGAGGAGAGGCACCGGACGCGCTGGACGCGGCGCCGCACGCGCCAGAGACCACGGCGGCGGTCCGAGGAGAGAGAGAGTGGGCGGGCCCCGGCGGCCATGACCCCGCGGCCGAGGAAGGGCAGAGAGTGCGCGCTCTCTGCCAGCACCGCCCGTTACGACAAGGCGAGCGGGTCGGCCCCGGCGGCCGACCGTGTGCCGCAGCCTCTCCGTCAAGGCCGGGCCGCGGAGGGTGGGGGCACGGAGCCCCTCCTTGGTGCAGTGTGGTTGACCCCTGCGGCGCGCGGTGGGACAACGATGGAGGAGCACGGCCGGTGGCGATCGGACAACCAGCGCAGGGGACCAGTGGGAGTAGCTGCTCCCCACCCTTCAGTGGCACCCCGCTCGGCCATTGCCTGGCACACCTGCCACCGCTGCCGCCGGCACGGCCGCCGGCACGGCGGGCAGCGCCGAGCCGCCCGAGTCTTTAAACCGCTGCCCTGCCCCACCGGCCCCTTTCAGCAAACCCGCAGCGTTTGACAATGACGGGGGAAAAAAACTGGGGGGACCACCAAGGCACGGAGTGCTAGGTACCTGGCCCTGGGGCAAGGGAAACGACCTGCATGGCCCTGCTGGGGTGCCTCCCCCACTGCCGCCCTCAGGAGAGCGTCCACTGGCGGGGGCGCGCCTGACACCTGCCGCCACCATCGCCACGTGCTTCTCGGGGCCCGGGGTTTCCCTCAGTAGGAGCCGCCTCCTCCGAGCCCTGAAGGCGCCCCCGCCACCCGGCTCCCTCGCCCTTTCCACCTCGGTCGCCGAGGGGTGAAACAGCGATGGAAGGGACGGGCACGCCTCCGGGAGGGGCCGTGCCAAGCACCCCTCCCTCCCGGCACCCAGGTGGCTTTCTCGCGGGCAGGCGAAGGAGAGCCGATCTCGGGAGAACTCGGGCTGCGCCAGGGCGCCCGCAGGCGGCTCACTGGCGACTGGTGTTCGGTGGTGCCGGCCACAGCGGCACGAGGCTCGGGGGCCCGCGGCCGCGTGCCCGCTCTCCGGCGGGGACGGACTGGCGGAAAACTGGCGCAAGGCCGTGGTGGGGGGGGTGGTGTGGGGGGCGGTTGGGCAAGCCGTCACGACGGCGGTGAGCATGCCATGCTTCTAGGCCCGGCTGCAACGCGTGGTGTAGCGCGGGGAGAGCCTCGCCCACGCTCACCTTGGCGGGTGCGCATGGCGTGTGCGCGTGACACGCTTCGCCGCACCGAGCGGCTTTTCCCCGCTCTCCCAATTCCGACCCCCCGTGCCCCAAGGTGCCGTGTGCCTCCAGTCTCTCTCTCTGGGGCTGCGACGTGCGGCCCCCGGTGCCGACCAGGGCCGCCGGCTGGGGGCCGAGCATGCAAACGAAGCAGGCATGCGAGTGACGCCCGTGCGACAGACGGCCTGACACGACGTGGCAGGTGCCAAGCCCCACCGGTAATGATCCTTCCGCAGGTTCACCTACGGAAAAATTGTTACGAATTTTACTTCCTCTAGATAGTCAAGTTCAACCGTCTTCTCGACACTCCTGCAAGGCCGTGGCCACATTGCCGGGGCCGATCCAAGGACCTCACTAAACCATCCAATCGGTAATAGCAACGGGCAGTGTGTACAAAGGGCAGGGACTTAATCAACGCGAGCTTATGACCCGCACTTACTGGGAATTCCTCGTTCACGAGGAAGAATTGCAATCCCCGATCCCCATCACCAATGGGGTTCAACAGGATACCCGCGCCTGCCGGCAGAGGGTAGGCACAAGCTGAGCCAGCTAGTGTAGCGCGTGCGGCCCCAGACATCTAAGGGCATCACAGACCTGTTATTGCTCAATCTCAAGTGGCTGAATGCCGCTTGTCCCCCTAAGAAGTTGGACGCCAACAACTCCGGGGTCGCGTAACTAGTTAGCATGCCAGAGTCTCGTTCCTTATCAGAATTAACCAGACAAATCGCTCCACCAACTAAGAACAGCCATGCACCACCACCCATGGAATGAAGAAAGAGCTCTCAATCTGTCAATCCTGTCCGTGTCTGGGCTGGGTGAGGTTTCCCGTGTTGAGTCAAATTAAGCCGCAGGCTCCACTCCTGGTGGTGCCCTTCCGTCAATTCCTTTAAGTTTCAGCTTTGCAACCATACTCCCCCTGGAAGCCAAAGACTTGGGTTTCCCGGGAGCTGCCCGGCAGGTCATGGGAATAACGCCGCCAGATTGCCAGACGGCATCGTTTATGGTCGGAACTACGATGGTATCTG
This sequence comes from Agelaius phoeniceus, assembly GCF_051311805.1. Classification (NCBI taxonomy): domain Eukaryota; kingdom Metazoa; phylum Chordata; class Aves; order Passeriformes; family Icteridae; genus Agelaius; species Agelaius phoeniceus. The sequence goes on from NC_135271.1 coordinate 2,075,159, forward strand.
ATCGTTTTCGAACCTCCGACTTTGGTTCTTGATTAATGAAAACATTCTTGGCAAATGCTTTCGCTCTAGGCCGTCTTGCACTGGTCCAAGAATTTCCCCTCTAGCGGCACAATACCAATGCCCCCGGCCGTCCCTCTTAATCATGGCCCCGTTTCCGAAAACCAACAAAATAGAACCGGAGTCCTATTCCATTATTCCTAGCTGCAGTATGCCGGCAGCCAGCCTGCTTTGAACACTCTAATTTTCTCAAAGTAAACGCTTCGGGCCCCACGGGACACTCAGCTAAGAGCATCGAGGGGGCGCCGAGAGGCAGGGGCTGGGACAGGCAGTGGCTCGCCTCGCAGCGGACCGCCAGCTCAAACCCAAGATCCAACTACGAGCTTTTTAACTGCAGCAACTTTAACATATGCTATTGGAGCTGGAATTACTGTGGCTGCTGGCACCAGACTTGCCCTCCAATGGATCCTCGCTCAAGGATTTAAAGTGCGCTCATTCCAATTACAGGGCCTCAAAAGAGTCCTGTATTGTTATTTTTCGTCACTACCTCCCCGGGTCGGGAGTGGGTAATTTGCGCGCCTGCTGCCTTCCTTGGATGTCGTAGCCGTTTCTCAGGCTCCCTCTCCGGAATCGAACCCTGATTCCCCATCACCCGTGGTCACCATGGTAGGCACAGACAGTACCATCGAAAGTTGATAGGGCAGACATTTGAATGGGTCGTCGCCACCGCAGAGGCATGCGATTGGCTCGAGGTTATCTATAGTAACCACAGCTGCCGGGCGGGCCCGGGCTGGTTTTGGTCTGATAAATGCACGCATCCCTGGAGGTCGGTGCTCGTCGGCATGTATTAGCTCTAGAATTACCACAGTTATTCAAGGAGCGGGAGAGGAGCGACCAAAGGAACCATAACTGATTTAATGAGCCATTCACAGTTTCACTGTACCTCCCGTGTGTACTTAGATATGCATGGCTTAAGCTTTGAGACAAGCATATGCTACTGGCAGGATCAACCAGGTAGCCGCCAACCACAGCGGCGCCGCGAAGCGTCGCGCGAGTGCCGGGACGGAGCACCCGGACGCGCCTGGCCCACCAGCGAACTCACCCTGCGCCAAATCCCGACTGCCCCGGGCTCCTTTTACCACTCCGACCCCCGGGAGCAGCATCGCGGAAAAAGACACGGCGGTGGGTGGCGGCGTGGCGGTGATGGGCGGCGGCGGCAAGGACGGCGGCCGGCTGCATCTCGGCCCGGCGTCGCCTGGGATGGGGAACAGCGCCACGCGCGAGGGACGCCCCTCGTCAACAGCCAACCCCGGTGGCCAGCCCTTCCCGCGACGCCGCGGGCAAGGAGCCGGGACCGCTGCACAGCTTTTTGCCACTCAGATGGAGCGCAAGGCTTCGTCTCTCTATCTCTCTCTCTCTCTCTCTTTTTTTCCCGGGGACCACGCCCTGGTTCGAGACTCGGCCTCGTGCTCGAAATGACATGCGCGGCACACAGAATGGGGCTCGGCTGGGGCTGATCCACCCCCCCACCAAACCCGAGAAAAACCCACCCGCCAAAAGGTCACGGGCGAGGTTCGGCCGAGCGGGGCACCGCTCACAGGGAGCGAACCTCGTCCCCGCACGTCCCCCCACTGGGCCGCACAGAAAGCACCAGATGTGCTAGAGGAGGCAGCGACCCGACAAGGTGGGTGCAGCCCAGACACTGAGGCCCCTTTTCAGCCGGGGAGGCTCGCTCTGCAGCAGGCAGCAGAACAGCAAAGGAGTGCGTGGACCGGGCTCTGTTCCACCCGCGTCCACACCGCATCGGGTTTGGGCACTTTCGCCCTCTCTCTTTTCTCTCTTGCCTCTCTCCCTTCTCGCAGCTCAGCTCCAGCCGCACCGCCGCCCGGCGCTGCTCATGGCCGGCACCCACACGGGCGCTACCCGGACCGGGGCCAGCACCGGCACCTCACGTGGTTTTTTAAGGACACCTGAAAGCTCACGGGGCCACGCGGCCATCACACAGCTTGGGATGGTAAAGATGCCCTTCCCCAGGCCATCCAGAGGGGCGACACCTCGCCTGTGATGGGAAGCGAATTGGAAAGGAGACCACCCTGCCCGAGCACCGGACCCCCCCACCATGGCTTCCCCGTGACAGAGAAGCCTCAGAAGGAGAGCCAGCCCGCCGGGGGCCCTCTCCGACGCCACCGGAAAAGCCACATCGATCAGGCGCGGCTCCGGGAATGAGCTGCGCCAACGGCGACAAGGGCCCCACGGCCACGGTCCTGGGAAAACGGCGACGGCCGCCCAGCCCACCTGCGGGTCGGATCGCTCGTGGCAGCAAAGGAGTGTGGGGAGTGCTGTCACCCACCTGCAGCCAACAACGGCTCCCCTTTTGGCTAGGCAATGGCGGGGCTGGACCGGCACCCGCCGGGCCAGGGGGGGACTTGGTGGCCCCTTCCACTTACCGGCCTGGGGAACCTGGCCAACTTTGCAAGATAAAGTTCTACTGACCTGGCGCTGTGGGCCACTGGCTTTCACCCAGCCTAGCGGCGGTTGTCTTTCCCTTCTGGAAAAAAAAGCCGGGGGACGGCACAACAAAAAAGGCACACGGAGGTGCGTTCGCAACAACCCGTGATAGCCACGGGGGCCGCAGGGCCGGGGGCCCAGGGTGGGGGCCGCGGGGCGCGCCTCACTACCTCCCCACGACGGACCCACCGGCATCCCACTCGCGCCTTTGTCGCAACGCTTCTCGGTGCCGTGGCTTTGGGCCGCGAGAGAAAAATAAAGAGGCCCGTGGAGGCCTGGCGGGCGCCCCCCCAACTCCGCCCCCCTCAACAAAAAGCAACAGACCCGGCACGGCAAATCCGGCCCCACCTGGCAGAAGCGGCTCAGTCGATCCGGCCATGACCGAGGTAGGCGAGGCGCCGCCACCTCGCCCAGGACCAGTCCGGGGGGCTCTCGGTCGGGTGCCGGGCCCGTAAAAAAAAAAAAAAAGGGCCAAAAAATTCTGCCCGCCACAATGCAGGTCCCCGGCTTAAGGCCAAGGAAGGGGGACGGCTTCAAGAACGCGGGCTGGGGACCGCCGCCGCCACCGAGGCGGACCCACGGGCCCAAAACAACAACAAATTATTCTGGAGCACAGGCTTCGCCTGGAGAAAACTCTCCCCTGCTTTGTCTGGGCAATCCTTAACCAGTGTCTTACATGGCTCTTGCTGCCAATTTCTTGCTCAACACTGTGATAGATGAATCTGATTCGTGCTAACAATTGTAACTATATTTTAAATATTTTACAAAATATTTGTTAAAAAGTAAGAGAGGAAAAGGATATGGAATTAGTGACACAAAACAGATGTTTTCAGATGTTCATGAGAAAACAGGATGCAGGATGTAGTTTGAGATAAGTAACATCCCAAAAGGCAATAGGCCTCAGGATAATTAAAGAATCGGCTTTGACATGGACAAAATTGGGATGATTCCAGGTATCTATGAAATAATAAGGCTTCTTTTTGGAATATAATGCTGGCTTCTTGTGGTGGTTTGACAGGAAATGTGTTTTTTGGGATGCTGTGTTTTGGGCCAATGGATATTCAGGCTTTAATATTGGCATTTAACCTCGCCATTGGGACATTGGACACGCCTCTGAGAACACGGGGTTAAAAGCAGAGGTCTCCCTTGGGAGGGTCCTTTTGGGTTTCTGGCGGGAAAGAGTTCGGGTCTCTCCCCCGGCCCAGCTGCTGGCTGGGCAGGGGGAGGGGAAAAGCCATGTGGCCGGGAGAGGTAGGCCTGAGCCCGGGGGTGGAAGGGTGGAAGAGAGAGAGAGAGAGAGAGAGGGAGACACCAGGATCCAGGCAGCCACCCCTGAGAGACACAGAGAGAGAGAGAGAGAGCCGCTGCCAGAGACTGTAACCTTGAAACTTGATAAACATGGGCCTGTGCCGGCAGCACGGCTGGGAAGGAGAAGAAGGGGAGGCTGCACCAGCCGCTTGTAGGAGCTTTTAACCCCTTCTCGGAGAATGAGAACTTTACAGATCATTGACCTCTCCTAGAAGACAGAGTGGAAGATGAGGAAGGAATGTGCAAGTGTGAGAGAGGTCTGGGCGAGTGAGAAATAGTGGAAGAATAGAGAAGAATCTTAGTGGGAAGAGATGATGGAGTGGCTTTTGCTGGACTCTTTTTTTACTGCCATGGACAGAACCATGTTCCTTGTGACACAGAGACTGCATTCTAGGGGGAGGCAATGGCCACAGAACCAAGAGGGTTCAGTGTTGGTGCCCCTCGGCCCCAGGGGGTGGAAAAATATGGGGGGGACAGGTGTCCCAAAGCAGAGATTGTGGGGACAGGTGTCCCAAAGGAGAGACTGTGCCTTTTTTGGATCAGGACAAAGCATTCTTAAAAAAGACAACCCTAGAAGCAGCTCTGGTCCATGTTCAGTGGTGAGAGCACTGGACATGAAAGGAAGAGGTCACAACGGCAGATGGACTCTGGGCGGTGCCACGAGTGACACAGAAACACACAGGGCTTCAGCTGTGTTTCCAGGGGAAGGCCATGGTACAAGAAGGACTCCTCTCCTCTTGATGAACTGAGGATTGATTGTCTGAAGGGTGGTGCTGGACCAAGAGTTGGTGATTTGGGGAATAGATGTATTGTATTGGAAATTTGGTGGGGGGTGGAGGAAATGTATTTGTAAGGTTTTCATTTTCCTGTCTGTGTTCCTTTTTATATATAGTTGTAGTGTAGTTAATAAAGACTACACCATGGATCCTGCACACAAACACGTCTTCCGTACCGCACCGGCCAATAGCCTGGCATCCTGAGCCAAGGGTTTAAGAGGTATCCGAACACCAGGTATGGAACGTGGGGAAACAGACACTCTTACAGCCTGCGTGTCCTGCAGGGAGCATCTGCAGCTTCTTCAACAGGCCTAGCAAAAAGCCTGCGCAGCAAGAGGCAGTGTGCGCTCAACAGGCTTTGTGCCATCCCACAGCACCAACTTCTCCCATCTCACACAAGAACCGGCACCTCTGCTTTCAAACAGCCAAGGCACACCACATGCAACAAAAGCCAGAGGCACTGGCATGAGGGGCAGGATAGCCTTCCTGCTCCTCACAGCCTGCTTGGCAGGCTGACTCTCTTCCACCTAGGCATTGCACCCTTTCCCACAGGACTGACCTACGCTGTCTTCCTATTCCATTTCCAGCTCCTGGCACCTACACCTTGCCCAGGATTCTGGGACTCAACACAGCATACACTCCCGCTGAACCCTGCTACTACATGAAGGGGAAGAGCCAATACCAGAGCTGTTTTCAAGAGGTGGCAAAGGTGAGCTGTGCTTGTGTTCTCTGACAGCAGCAGCAGCAGCAGCAGCAGCTCAGCTGCTCTGCTCAGGGCACAAGGGCCCCAGTGCCTGCCCTTTCCCCACATAACACAGGCTTCCCTGCACCTGCAGCAAAGCACAAGAAGCCACAGGGCCTCTGGCTCTTCTACTACCAGGAACAGCCACACCTGAACCCCCCCATTTTTCCACCCCACAGCTTTGACACAGTACAGCTGTGCAAGTGTGAGAGAGGTCTGGGCAAGCGAGAGATAGTGGAAGAATAGAGAAGAATCTTAGTGGGAAGAGATGATGGAGTGGCTTTTGCTGGACTCTTTTTGTACAGCCATGGACAGAACCCTGTTCCTTGTGATACAGAGACTGCATCTACGGGGAGGCAATGCCTCAGAACCAAGAGGGTTCAGTGTTGGTACCCCTCGGCCCCAGGAGGTGAAAAAATATGGGTGGGACAGGTGTCCCAAAGGTGAGACTGTGCTCTTTTTGGAACGGGACAGAGCATCCTTAAAAAGACGACCCTAGAAGCAGCTCTGGTCCATGTTCAGTGGTGAGAGCACTGGACATGAAAGGAAGAGGTCACGACGGCAGATGTACTCCGGGCAGTGCCACGAGTGACACGGAAACACACGAGGCTTCAGCCCATAAGCCATTTTAGTCTCTGTCTCTCCAAGTTGGTTCATACCAGCCTATTTTAAATCAGGGCTATAATACTTTTATAGGATTGAGAGAGGTCCATGAAATGCACACCAGTGATTCCTCTTGTGGAATGTCATGGCCCTGCCATAAAGCCTCTTTTCACTTTTTTTTTTCTCTCATTAGCTCAACTGCAAACACACATTTACTTGCAAACTTACACAAGATGAGCAAAAAAAAAAAAACGATTGATGGGCCTTTGGGAACTCCTTGCTGATCTTTCTGCTTCTTCAGCTGAGCAAGGCTCTGATCCAGGCAAAGAGATTGCACTTAGTGCTACACAACCATTTGGCTGGAACTCTGCTGATTTCTAGGAACAGCTGGAGGCCTCTATCTCCCCAGGGTGTTTTGGGGAGCTGAGACAAGCTTTGCTGGCTTTTGGCTGCAAATACCATTGCCCTTGCTTTCTTCTATCCACAAGTACCATGGCTGGGCAAAAACTGCCACCTGGGCCATCTTCCAAAGGCACTTTGGTCTGCAGTTTGTGAATGAATGAGAGCCTCATCCACTTCCAAACCACAGGAAAAAAATCATGAAAGACAGCTTCCATCCTTAACAAACAACTGACAATTCACAAGTGGATCTAGAGCTTCTTTACGGAATGAAAGGGAAGGCAATCTTCCAATGCAGTTGTGCTTTCTGGAGTTTTTCTTCTGACTCCCACTCACAGCTAGCACTGGAAAAAGTCACGTCTCTACAAATGTGCATGTCTTCTGTCTGCCATCAATTGTTTTGCTGCAACAAACAGAACAGGCATCAAGCTGGAGACAGGCTCAGCTGATGCTAGGAACAGGAGTTGCCCCAAGGAGAAAAAAGAAAGGAACTTTTACCTCCCAAACCCATCTCGCCAGAGGCTCAAGCAGGATTCCTCTGGTTCCCAGAAATACAAAGAAACAGGGCTGAGAAAGCCCTCTGCAGCTACGTGTTCATGCCCAAGACTTTGCTTGATACCATTTGGGTTTTGCCTTTTCTTTTTTCTTTTCTATCTTTTCTGTATTCTTGGCACATCCATTTAGAGCTCTGTAGACTACTCTATTTGTGCCTACTTTTCCCAGTCCTTTTCCATGGCCTTTGCCTAAGCAGAAAGACAAACTCCCAGAGCTCCAAGCATTGGGGGGTAGAAGGCCCCAGTGTTATCTTGGTTCTTCCTGGGACAGACTCCTCCGGGGAGCTGGTGGACTCACCATCCCTGCAAGCCTTTGAGAGAAGACTGCATGTGGCACTCAGCGCCGTGCTTTAGTTGAGGTGTTAGGGCATGGGTTGGACTCCATGTGATTCTGTGCCTGAGGGAGCTTTTCTGCAGCCCTGGAAAGGGCTGCGGGGGCCCTTGGCCAAGGACGAGGATCAGGGCTCATGGAAAAGAAGCAAAGGGCTCAAGGCGAAGGCCGAGAGGGCAGAGCTGCCCCAGCGCGGCCCAGAGCGAGCCTCACGTCCTCCTCCTCAACCTGCGCCCTCTGCGCTGCCCTTTGCGGCGCCGGCGCCTCCTCTCGCTGCGGGGCTCCAGGGCGTGCTGGGGGCCGGGCCCCTTGTCTTCGGCAAGCGCCGGAGCCTCGGAAGCGAGCGGCTGCTGCTGTGGCCAGCAGGGGAGAGCTGCGGCTCCGAGCCCGCCCTCCCCCGAATCCCAGCCCTGAGGGGCTTGGCGTCCCAATGCATCCCCTGGGGACAGCAGAGTCGGCTGCTGAGCTCAGCCCGTGGTGACACCACCAAGTGACCAATGGAAAATTCACCAAATCCTCATCAAGGACAAGAGAAAACTCCCATGCTGCCTGACAGCCTGAAGCAACTGCCAATTCTACATCACTCCATCCATGTGGCAAAAGAGACTTTTGCATTAAGCAAAAAAGAGTTATCTAAAAGGAGGCCAGGAACAAACAACAAAGTTATTTGGACTCATGCTTCTTGTGTCTGTTAGAAAGGCCAAGAAAATGCAATCCTTGCTCTTCTGACACAGCTCTCTCTTCATGATGTGGGACAGCGAGTGCCGATGCGCAGGAGCTGATGGAGGGGATGGGGATGAGGATGCAGCAGGCACAGTGCCAAGCTGACAGAGGCATGATCTCTGGCAGCGGCACTGAAGGAGAAGAGTTTGCAGGCAGGACAGAAAATGGCTCTTTGTTTCATCTCTTCTTTCAGTGCTGCTAAGAATGTAGCCTGCAGCAAGCTGGGAACACCAGAGCATGGAGCCCTTTCCAGGCAGGGCTGCATCTGCTGAAGGGGCACAGGGAGCCCAGCAGGGATCACACACAAACCAGCGGGGGACTGAGGAGCCTCTCTGGTGGCAGTGAGCAGCTCCCGGCTCTGCTCACTCCTGGTGGCATTTTCTATGGAACCATCTCCCAGCATTTCTGTTGTGCTCTGTATTTCTAAGTGCTTTCCCTCTTTGGTGTTTTTTTTTTTGCTTGTCTCCTGCACCTTTATTTCTTCAAACTTTCCTACCCTGTCAGCAGCAGCCACTGTCCAGAACTGGCTCTAAAATATCAGCAAAGCAGCTGGCAACAGCAATGGGTGGAATCCTGTGGCTCAGAAATTCTTATGCCAGCGCCCTGCTATGCCTTATGATTTGTCAGCACCTCCTTCTCTCTGCAAAAACTAGTCATTAGTGGAGTTTTTTTGCCTAAGAGCTCCTGAGAAGCAAATGTTGTGCTGGGATTCTCATGAGTGGATCCGTGAAGTTCATTGCTGGGAAACAGAAAGTAAGGCCAGGGTAGCAGAGCAGCTGGGAGCTGGTCACTCCCTACAAAGGGCTGCTCTATGATGTTGGAACATCACGTTCCAGGATGGGCCAGAAGGGTCAATGTGCTCAAGGTGCTGCAGGTGAGGGTTGGGTTCCCTTAGAGAATAGTCAGGGGTGGCGAGCACTGGAAGATGCAGCTGCAGTCCCCATCCACGTCCCTTTCAGTGCTGCCTTTAGGGTGTCTGCAGCCTGGATTCAGAGCGCCCCTGGGGGGCTCCTGCCTCTGCCTTTGCACTCAGGGTGAGGATGCCCAGCAGCCGCTGAGGCCGGCAGTGGGGACCAGGGCTGGGGCTTGTGGCCTGGCAGGTGCGGCTCTGGGGGCTGTGACACGCCAGGGCGCGGGTCACTGTCACTGCCCTCCGGAGCCCTGGCTAGCTCTGTGATGCTCCAGGGACAATGGCAAGAGAGGGGAACTGGCTGGGTTAGGGTTCTGCCTGAGCCAGAACCTCTAGGCCAGCTGCCTAGCAGTAGAAACCCCCGGAGGACCGAGTAAAGGAGGCAGAGGGGGCTCTTCTGTGGTGCAAAATGCAGCAAATTCATTTGGAGAGGCGGTGGAAGGCACTTAAGAGAACACCCCCAAAGAAAAACAGAAGTTAAAAGAAGCCCCAGAACCCCTGTGCACGGGTTTTTAAAATCTTTCAAAATGGGGGGTGGACACCATATAGTAACCAATAAGCGACCCTCGGGGTGTGGTTTTGAGGGATACAACAAATCAGAACAAGGGGAGGAGAGAGGGTTGGGACAGGGATTGGAGCTTGGGGTGAGGGACAGGGAACTGTCTGGAACAAAGGGTAGGGTTTGGGCTGATGGATGGGCCAAAGGGGCCGGGTTGTCTTGACAGACAGGGAAAAATCTGGTCAGGAGGGAGGGGATTCCTTGAGGGACACTTGGGCAGGAGGGCATAACACAGGGGAGAAACTGACTGTAATAACTCGGGGAACACTTGAACATAGCACAAGCTAACAGAACATTTGGCTCAGAAGCTAACACACCGCAACACAGACATTCAGGCTTTCAGCAGCCGAGAGGTGGCACTGTCAGAACCCGCGGCAGCTGCTGAAAGCCATCTCTCTCCTTCAGGCTCTTGCTGGGTGGGAAGGGGCTGCGAGCTGTGGGGGCTGCACTCCCCCTGTGCTGGGAGGATGATCTGCACCAGGGGAGAGCAGAAAGCTGCCACGGTGAGCAGAACATGCTCAGAGCATTACAGTTCAGAGAATGGCACTGCCCTGAAGGGCAAAAAGCTTGAAAGCATAGAATTCTGCCCATTTTTGTAAACTGTAGATGAATACTCTGAGTTTTATAGAATACATGAGGTTTTTTCTTAAGGGTTTTGGGAGAACTCTCAAGTTTATTTCTATCTGCATTTTACATCCAGCATGTGTACAGGTTTTTAAAATTTTTCTTTTGTAAATACTTAGGGAAAAAAATACCCAAGCATTTTTTAATCCTTTGGAATATTGTGATGAATATTTTTAGAAAGAAAACCTTGTTGAACATGGTTCAAATGTGAAATCACAGAGAGAAGAAAAATAGCATAAAAGTCTTTTTTAAAAGGGTGTATAATGAGGACTGCAGAACTGAGTAAGTCCTCCAAGGGCAAATTCTTCAAGAACGGCCAAGATACTTCCTTAAATGAAGGGAAATATGACCTGAAGCCATACAAAGTACAGCCAAAGCAAATGAAAACCCTTTGGAAAAGAGGGAATTTTGCCCGTGACATCAGTCTGTTGGGATAACTGAGGGATGCCCATCATCCTTGCACTGTATTCCTTGATATTTGTAGTGTGTTTTCTCCCAGTTTCTGTGAAGTGAATAAGAAGCTGCAGTTGTTTGCCATTAATTTAAGCTCCTAGGGCAATTACCAAGCACCATAAATGTTTTTTTGTAGCTGAGCAGAATTGAGTTTCCCAAATCTTCTACAAAGCAGAAGGGAACCACACAGTTACTTGTGCTAATGTTAATGAAGGGTTTCATGAAAGCAGGTGAATGAGAGCATTGCATTATAAAACTTCCACATTCAAGGAAACAGGAGTGCACTTGGAATAAAGCATATGAGGCTAGATTAACATCACAACAGGATAAAAGAAAATTACTTGGCAGGAAGTGATGTAGGGAAAAAAAAGCCATTTCTGATACATGTGCATGCATTTGTAAGCTAAAAGAGAAAAAGAAGGGCAGAGATAATAAGGAACGAAGATTTTAAAATTGCACTGTGCAGAAGAGACACACGAACTACCAGTGTGAACACAGCTGAGAGATTCAGCTTGGAGATGGATTAGAGTGGAATCCATTCACCGAAGGTCTCTGGTGCACACGAGTGCAAAGACTGAGGAAAAAAGGAGAAAAGTTTCATTTCTGAAAGCCATTTAGATTCCTGGAAGCATTGTCTAGAGATCTAAAATCTAAAGCCTCAGAGAATCTGAACCTAAAACATCCCCAAACGTCTCAGGCGAGAACCCGAGTAGTGGCTCCGTCTGCTGTGTGGTGATGCAGGCGAGAGCAGGACTGCCAAGTGCTGAGGCAAAGGAAGGAAGGAGTGGACACGCGTTTGGATGCCCAGGTGCTGTATTTGACCCAGGCGGGGCCAGTGACGGTGTCAGGTAAGAACCGTTAGGGAGGCACCTATAAAGGGGAAAGGCGTAACGGACGGGGACACGAGGGACCAACGAACAGAACCGGGGTGGGGCACGGGGGACACAACTGAACCAATAGGAAGGGCCTGGGGGCGGGAAAAGGCTCAGGGGACAAATCACATGTTAGGTGAGGGATGATTGACATAGAAGATTCTCGACCTGAGAGGGGATGGTTACAATGATTGACAGGTAACAGGTGGAAGGAATGAACCATTACAAGGGAGAAGATGGGGGAACTGAGGGTCAAACCAAATTCTTAACTTATAAATTAACCAACTTTACAATAAACCCATAAATATAAAACAAACAATGCTACACACAGTACATATGTACTGTTCTGCTGCTGTTTTAATTTTCTACCACATCCATAGGTTTATGATGGTTAAGAGAAGGGTTAATTTTTTTAAAATTAGAACTGGTTTGCTGAGGAAGCTAAAATCTAAGGAGCTGTTGGTGGTTCCAGATTTGTCCATCACAAGAAGACATTTGACTCATGATGTTCTCTTTCTTTCTCTATTTTGGTGATGATTTCGGTAACAACTTTGATACCGGATTTGAGTGTCCATCAGGCTCTGTGAGATGCATTTTTGACTCCTGCCACTAGCCATTCTATATCAGGCTGGTATGGCATTTGTTTTAGAATGTTAGCGTCCCATCCAGTTTGGAATTTGGGCGCTTGCTGATACCCATCATGTGCATTCTGCAGCATCTCTAGAGAAGTTCTTGTGTGGTGCAGCTGAAGTCGCATCCACTTTTGGTTGTGAAATTACAAATAGAGAAGTTAGTACCATTAGTAGTTTCATTAAAAGACTCAATTGTAATAGTTGTGCAAGCAGATCTCACACAGGCACAGCCCCTTCCCACATAACACACCTGTGATAGTGCATGAGTAACTGGGCTCATTTCAAAAATACAAGTGCTGCCCTCAGCATGCAGACACTGACCCTCTCTTTCAAGCACCGCATTTTTGCACACAAAATTCAGTGCATCCCTTGGTACACATGCTTTGATACTAAGAGTTTGCCAGCTTCTAGTTTTCTTGTTGAAAGTGGCCCAGACATTATGCTGAATGGGTCTGACAGTTACATGTGTTCTTATAACTCCAAGGGCCAAAATTGGAATGACACGGTATTTTGTTGCATTCTTAATGGTTAATAAAAAAGACTGCAGGGTTCTGTTCATTCTATGTGAAATTGACCAATTGCAACCAAGTGTGGAAGTCTTTTTCAAATTGCTTTGTGGTTTCATTTTTAGCCATGATTTAGTTTATTCTTGTGGCAATTTCCCCAGCTCTCCTTTTTTAAAGTTCTCCTGAGATTACAGACCGTAGCCACACACAGCTGAGCTTGTGTACATTGAAATGCAAAGAAATGTCACCCTGTAGTTTTCCCATAAAGCCACCAACTGCTTGAAAATCCTGCTGTGTATTGTTGGCCAGGGTGCTTAATAGGTTAGCTGCCAGGTTTGGGTATGGGCAAGTGATAGCAGGGTTGATCTGAGAGGAGTTTGTATCTGTCCAATATAAGAGCTCACAGTGCTTACTTTCTTGAGTAAGACTTCTTGATCAATAGAATTTAATACTCCCAATTCAGACCCAAGCCATCCCCTTAAGTCTATTTTATACCTATCATTTGATGTCTGGGAATGTATCCACAGCTCCCATTCTTTTAGGCTTTGCTGTATGAGTGGGCAGTATTGCTGTTTAATTTTGGAAACATTAGCTTGTATCTTTACCTCCAGCTTTTTCAGAGAGTACTGTGGATTTAGAGGCAACAATTGTTCATTTGTTTGTCTTACCCCAGAGTGAAAGACTATATTATTTCACTTATGGGTCCCGTTCTACGGAGTTGTTTGCTGATGTAAAGTTGTTTGTTTTGATTTTAATTTTAAATGTCTGTTGTGTGACCCATTCCGTTTCGCTCTTTGTCGAGTACCCAAGGCATGGTAACTGGTTTCTTCAGATACATTGCCTGCCTGTAGGCAAGCATTTCAGAAACCTTCAGAAACCTTGCACTGGCCCCTGGTAGTATTACAAAGGATACTTTACGAAGTTCCCACTACAAATAGTTGAGTATTCTGAGTACCTCAGCCCATAAGAGGATGAAGCTGTGCTATTGGATTCCATGCATATCTGGGTTGCCATCACGTGGTCATGAAATTGGACATGATATACCCTAACAGGATAATTGTGCTCCTGGCTACCCCTCCAGCTTGATTGGTTACTATTTCTGATGGCCTGGAATATCCCAAGAATGAAATTCAATTCTCAAAAGCAGATCCTGTATGAGACCTGTTCCATGTACTGAGCGTACAAGCAGGACAATTTCTAACTCTAGTCGCACAAGAGCTGCCTGTTGGAAACAATATTTGTTGGGTCAGATTCCTGGCGGGCTCAGTTCCTGGATCTCTGTGTGATGATGGTCCTCCCACCCCACCTGTGCGCCGCAGAAGAAGGCAACTATCTTGTGCTAGGTTATAGTCTCCTGTTTTAATTTCCATAGTGCAAAAATCCTGATAGGATTCACATGAAAATGAATTCACACACTGCTTGTTAGAAAGGTCGCAGATGCGCATGATCACTCGAGCAATCTTCTCTGAACGAGGTTTGTGAGTTTCAAATTTACAAGCCACAGAGATCCTGCTTTCAGGTGGGACAAGAAAGGCAGGCATGGAGTCAGGTTTTCCTCAATCTTTAACTGCTCAGTCATTAATCCTTAAAATTGTGTAAAGTGCTTTTACCTTTTTAATCTCTTTTAGCCAGTTAGGTCCTGAATATTTTTGAGTGTTCCATCTACCAGGATCTTGCAGGCCAAGGAGATCATTATGGTAGTGACAGTCGTCTGCTGTGGCTTGGATTCTGATTAGAAGTATCAGGAAGACGATGATGCTGTGAAATGCATCTTGGTTTCTCCTGTTCTTTCTGAGGTCTACTTTTGGACTCCACTTGCCTTTTGCAAAGCATTTTAATTCTGGAATAATGTATCCAAGAGATGAATGCTTTAAGCTTTAAAGGCTGTGTAAGTGATTAAAAGTACTAAATAGACTCCTTTTTAATTTTGGGGTAAGAGGGTTTCTACCTGGTCTACCTGGTCCCCAGGCTGGATTTGTGGAGAGGAGCATCCTCTTGCTCATGTGCTCAAAACGTGTTGGTTTATTTTCTGCAGCTGTTGTGTTAGTTGGACAACATGGTTCTGGAGATACCCCTCTCCAACTTGTGCAGTATCTTCCCCTTGCTAGTTTTGCTTATATGGTCCTCTGTACACTATTTCAAAGGGATTCAGATTTTCTTTTGTTCTTGGCCTTATCAAATCCATTATAAAGACAAAGGTAGGGCCTGGGGCCAAGGTATGTTGGCCTCTGGTACAGTTTTGACTATCTGTTGTTTTACTGGATAATTCATCTTTTCCACCTGGCCACTGGCCTGGGGCCAATCCAGTGTGTGTAGGTGCCAGTTGATTTGGAGATTATTGCAAAGTTGCTGTGCAATATTTGCTAGGAAACGTGGTCCTCAGTCAGAGGAGATGTTTAAAGGCGCTCTGAACCAGGGCATTATATTGTTTACCAAAATGTTGAAAACTTTGGCTTTATTTGTTTGGGTTGGGAATGCCTCAGGTCATGCTGAGAAGGTATCAGTTAAAGGCAGAAGGTATTTCTACCCCCCTTTTCTTGGCAATTCAGAAAAGTCAACTTGCCAGTGCTGTCCAGGATATTGTCCCTTGTTTACTGTGCCAAGCTCAACTCTAGTCCTGGTTTGTGGATTGGCTCTAAGACGTTATTTCACACCCTTGGGTTACCTGCTTTACACTAGAGTACAGGTTGCATCTTAGTGCTGTCCTTATCAAATAATTATGTAAGGCATCCCCTTCCCAGTGTACACAATTATGTTCATCTTTAATTAATTTTCATGATGCTCTTTCTGGCATAACTGTCTATCCCTGAGCAGTTGAAAAAACATAATGTTTTCATTCTGCTTGCAAATTCTTTGCTAATTGTAGATCTTTCTGATTATACGACATACATCATTGTCATATTGTTCCTTACCTTTGGGCATTAGTGACTGAATCTCAGCATGGCTTTGTTCTGCTGCTCTTTTTGCAACCTGTAACCTCTTTTGGGGTCGGTTTCCCTTTTCTGATGTCCTTTTCAGTGCAGAATTGCAACCTCTTGAGGCAGTAGTACTGCCTGCAGCAATTTTAAGATTTCTTCTGAATGCTACAACTGCTTTCCTTGAGCTGTCAATAGTCCTTTATCTTTCTAAACTGCTTTATGGGCATCTATTACTCTAAAGGCATTCTTGGAATCTGTTCATCTATTGATCCTTTTTCCTCAGGCTGGTCAGAGGGTACCGGTTAAAGTGATTATCTCTGTCATCTGAGCTGACTTGTGCAGGGCTTCTATCCCCTATTGCTCCGTGCTAATTGTATATCCTGATTTTCACTGATCTGCTCTTACAAAGCCACTCCCATCTGTGTACTGAGATTCTGCTCTTGGAATTGGGGTTTCTTTAAGATCTGGGCAACTGGAATAAAGCGGACTGAATGGTTTTGATCCAGTCATGCTACAAAGGCTCCTTGTCTGTCTAGTGAGTAGCTGGGAATGCTGCTGGATGAACTAGAGAAGAGATTTGTTTTGTAATGCTGCATTGTTCCACCAAAATTACCTGATATTTAAGGAATCGGGAGGGTGAAAGCCAATGCCCACCCTTTTAGTCAAGAATTGCTGCTACTGGATGTGAGATAAACACAATTATTTGTGGATCTAGAGTGAATTTCCAGGCTCCTTGGATGTCTGAAACAAGAGCAGCAACTGCTTACAGTCAGGCTGTCCCCTACTGACTGCATCCAGTTGTTTGGAAAATGATGCTATTGCTCTCTTCTTTGGGCCAACTGTTTGAGCTAGTGCACCTAATGCCATCCCTTGCCTCTCCTAAGAGAAAAGCTGGAAGGGTTCCCAGACATCTGTCCAGCCCAGAGCAGGTGCTCTTTTCAAGTCCTCCTTCAGCTTTTGAAAGGCTTTCTTACTTTGGGGTGTCCATTTCAGGTCTCTGGGATTGTCTTCTAAGAGCTGCTACAGTGGCTTAACCAGCAGTCCACAGCCACTACCACAGTTAATACAGCATCCAGTCACTCCTAGAAAGGTTCTCAGTTCTTTGGCATTAGTAGGGAGTGGGGTTCCGTGGGTGGTCCCTTTGCCGTCCTGTCTTAGTCCCTGCTGCGCTTGGGATATTTTGTATCCTCGGTAAATGACTTCCTGTTTGATTATTTGAGCTTGATTTCTGGATGCCTTGTATCCACTTAGTCCCAGGTCATTTCATAGGCTTACTGTCCATTCCAGTCTTTTTAAGTTTCAGTGGCTAAAAGTAGATCATCTACCTATTGTAACACAATTCCATTTCTGGACGGGCTTACCCAACTTTCAAGGTCCTCAGCAAAGTGTTTTCCAAATATGGTTGGACTATTGTTGAATCCCTGTGGCCCTACAGTCCAGGTAAATTGACTTGTCCTTCCAGTCTCTGGGTTTCCCCATTCAAAGGCAAACCGGTTTTGGCTGCCAGGGTCCAAGGGTATACAGAAGAAAGCATCCTTGAGATCTGAAATGGTAAACCATCCATATTCATCTTTTAGTTTGCTTAGTAAAGCATATGGATTTGCAACCACTGGGTGGAGATCTCCAGCTATTTTGTTAATAGCCTGTAGGTATTGAACCAGACTGTAGTTCAAACCATCAGGCTTTTGTATGGGTAAAATAGGTGTATTCTATTCAGATTCATATTCCAGTAACAGCCCAAATTTTAGACAATTGTCTACGATAGGCTTAGCAATTTTTATTTTTTCCACCTTAAGTGGATATTGTTTAATTCTTATTGGTCATGTTCCAGGTTTAAGTCTAATGATTACAGCTTGTGCTGCTTTGGCCTTATCAGGGGTCCCATCCACCCAGACTTTAAGACAAAGCTGACTAAGAACTTCTTCTGTGTCTCTTCTGATTTGGACAAAGCTGTAATGAGAGCTAGACTTAGAACACGATTATTTGTTGGTCATTGACTTTGATCTGAACTCCTCCAGGGCTAAACTACATTTCAGCCTGTTGGAACCTGTTACAACATTCTCATGTCTCCAACAAATCCTTCCAATGAGGTGTTTTGGGGGCGTAGGCATATGTAGGAACTGATGTATTCCTACTGTGTTTCCCAGTTCATAAGATCGTGGTTTTAGAAAGGATACCTTCTGCTGTTGACTTGTGGCTCCAATAACATTCACAACTTTACCAGGATCAATTTCTTCCAACTTTAATACAGAATGTGTTGCAGCCGCATTCACCAGACATTTCATTTTCCTCACCTTTTCCCCCAGTTCTCTTTTGACCAGAGGGTTTTCTGGGGGGATGCCCTCCAGCCAACCTTCGCATTGATTCAGTTCTTCAACCACCTTGGCTTTGAGTTGCAGGCAGTCTCTCTTCCAATGCCTTTCTTTCTTACAATAGGCACATTGAGTGGTCCAGAGTTTAGGGATAAGTTTCTGCCCACCCCAGCCATTTCTTTGTCCTGAGTGTAAGGAGTAAAAAGTTGTCCATTTTTAAAAGGTTTAGAGTCAACAAGTTAAACCAATTGCTACTAAGTTAGAGTTTTAATTACTTATTGTTAATAGCTTGATTTTGCAATTACCTCTTGTTAATAGTTTTATTCTTTCATTACCTGTTGTTAATAGTTTAATTGTTAGAAATCCCCCTTCGTTGGGTATCACCCCTGCTGCTTCCTTGAAAATGGCACCCGGGACTGTGAGGAGGGAGTGACGTCAGAGCTTGGATGCAAATGTAGAAACACTTGGCCAAGTCCAGCAAAGAAACACCCCTCAAACAACGAGCCAGCACTGAATTAAACAATCTAAGTGATGTCTAAGGGTAAGCAACTGAATCCAGGGTGTGCTAAGACCTTTGAACCTCTCACCCTAACCCAGAGATGTCAGCTAGAAAGAAGACCTCAAATGTTAAATCAAAAATGGGAATCTCCTGGTGCTCTTGCGAGGACGGAAGCCCCGGCTCTGCCTGCACACCAGGGGACAGAGCTGCATCCTCCTCCTCCCTGCCACTCCTGGGAGCAGTGGCGGCGGCGTGCGCACGACCCATCGAGCCCCCACCCAAGCTGACCTTAATAAAGGCACTAAAAAGGAGAAAAAATCTCCTGCCCTTTTCATTTATTCCAGCAAGACCTCCCAGCTGATTCCAATGTCTCCTACTCCCTTCTGGCTTGGATGGCCCTGTTCAGAAGGTCTTGTAGGATTCCCACAGATCCGGGCTGTTGCCATGGCTCTGGTCTTCTCTCTTTCAGTCTTTCAAGCCCAGAGGCAACGTGCCAGCCCATCATGCTCTGACCTGGAAAATCAAGCCCAGTTTCCCCAAAGAGCTCAAGAATTAGGGACATCTTCTGGATCCAGTGAACCAGTATCCCAAGAATAGCACCAGGAGACACTAAAGACGACATCACCGCTCAGCGCTGCTGGAAGTCCTGGCACAGCTGATGGTGGGCACAGTTCTTCTGGCTTCAGCCCTCTCCCTGCCTGTCCTGTAGACGGCTCCCTCCCTCTAGCCCTCAGACACTGCCCATCACCTTTTATTCTCTCCACTATTCCTCCCTTTTGCTAGCTCTGCCCTCAGCCTGTCCATCACCATTTTCTCCCTCGACGCTCCCTACCTGTTGACAGCTCCCTCCCTCCAGCCCTCAGACACTGCCCATCCCCTTTTTCCCTCCCAGCTCATCCCTTTGCTTTGCCTTCCATTAATAAACAGTTTGGCTTCTTCACTTTGCCTGCATCCCTGTGGAGCTGAAGCAAACCCGGGGCCCTGGGACACACAGGCCCCTGCTGCTGTTCTCTTCCAGGCCCTGTTTTGTGCACAGAGCCAGAGGAACGAGGGCAGGTCAGGCTGGAAAGGTCCCTGTGCTGAAGGTGAAGTTCCAGAGCACCGTGCACTTCCAGATCTTGCTGAGCACCTGGGAGTCCCTGGATTTTGGAAGAGGCAACGTGAATATGCTCTGAAGCCAGCGGTGAGGGATTCCATGGCAAGCATCCATGGAGGGCAAAGGAGCTTGGAATGCTGGAAGTTTTCAAGAATAGCTTCCTGAAAGCACAGCAGTGCTCCATCCCTGCACAGGATGAGGAAGAGGGCAGAAGCAGAGAGCATCCGGGCTTAGCAGGGAGCTCTGGCTGTGCCTGAGGGCAAATGAAGCAGCAGCACGGTGCCCGAGACTCGGACACGCGGCCGTGCCGGTGCCCGCAGCGCTGTCAGGCAGTGCCGGGATCCCAGCTGTGCTTCTGCTCCCCACAAGTGAGGAACGGCAGCCCCAGGCTCAGAGCCAGTCAGAAAGCCAGCCAAGGGAGAGCAGAGGGAGGGCATCCTTCCAATCTCTCTTGGGCATGGCTGCAAAACAGCCCCTGCTGCTTCTTCCTCCGCCTGTGTTTGGGCTGTGCTGGTGGCAGAGCCAGCCAAGCTGTGCTCTGCATTCCAAAGCCTGTTGGGAGCGGGCATGAAAAGCTCTGCGTGCACAGCAGAGAGACCTGGAAGGTGTTGGCAAGAGCACCCTGCACGAAGAGGGCTCTGGTTCCTGGCCGAGAACAGCCTGGTTTAGATGCCGTGAGCGCAGGTAGGAGTTTAGGCAGGTGAAGAGGCAGCGGGCAGCTTGTGTTTGTGGAGGGCCTGGGGCTGCACCTCTGAAACTGCACCGGGAAACTCACATGGGGGAATACAGGCAAGAGCTGGAGTGCCTGTCCTGAAAGGACCTAAAGTCATTCAGACTTACCACCAAAGGCCAAGGGCTGTTAGGCCACTTTCCCTTCCACAGCGCACGCTTGGGCAAGTGGCTGAGAGCAAGCAGCCTTTTTGCCCTCTTCCCGGTTGGCCTGAAGACCCTCTGCACCGAGAGAAAGCTCCTGGACAGCCAGCTATCCAACAACAGCAATTTAATGTTCCTCTAGTGGGTGAAGGGAAAGGAAGTGCTGGCAGAGGAGAGGTGTTCCCCGCAGGCTCAGGTGGCCCCAGCAGATGCAGCCTCCCGGATCAGTTCTCCGCAGTGCCGCGGCAGGACACTCAGCCGCGGCCACACAGGAAAGGCCGTGACTGCCAGAGGCGGCGCAGTTGGTCTCGCATCTTCTGCAGTCGGGAGGAGGGAACGCTCTGTACAGCTAAAAGGATGTACAGAGCTTGAAGCGCCAGGCATGAGATGGCTGGGCTGGAGTCATCCATCATGTCCTGAAGGGCTGCAGAGAGAGAAACAGAGGCACAGTCAGAGGCTGGATCTGCGCACAGCTGGGGAGAGCCTCCAGCCTCGTCCATGCCACAGCCTGGAGGAGGCAGCCTGGAGGAAGCAGGAGACAAGAAGGACGAGCTGGCAGCTGCTGGCAGCTGCTGGCCAGGAATGTCCCGCAGGCCCCTGCAAGGTGTCTGTGCTGTGGCCACGCTGCCCTTGGGGCGCGCAGGGAGCGGAGCCGTGGGCGGGCGGGCCAGGCAACGCAGGTGCCAGCGGCAGCCCCCGGCGGGAGCCCGCGGGCCTCACTCACCCCTGCAGATGATGCGGAAGTCCGGCTGCTGCCCTGTCAGGTAGCGCCCGGCCATCCCTGGCGAACACAGAGCATGTCCTGCCTTCAGAGCCACAGCTGCCGCACACGGCCGCTGCCAGCCCTGAGGCCACACGCCCTGCTGGCCCGGCAGGGCTCAGCCCGGGCCCCTGGCGCACGCTGCCGCCCGAGGGCACGGCTGTCAGAGGGCGGCAGCAGCAATGCCCAGGCCAGCGGGGGCTGCACTTGCCCGCGCCCGGATCCTGCTGCCGGGACACCAGGCGGGGCTGGGGCCGAGCTGCGGCGGGGCGGGGCGGGGCAGGGCGGGGCGGGAGCCGGGCTTGGGGCTCACCCATGAACCTGACGGCCGCCTCTCGCAGGGGCTCCTGTGGGCTCCGCAGGTACGGCAGGGCCTGGCGCAGGCGCTCGGCCGCTCGGCTCCTGTCCTCTGCCAGCTGCAGAGAGCGGCAGGGCACGGAGGGAAAGGGTTGATGCGGGCCCTGCCCCTGGGCCGGGCGCCCCCTACGGCCGGCACTGCTCGCCCCCCGCCCACAGAGCCCTGAGGCCCGGCCAGCAGCCGCAGGCGCCGGGGCAGGCGGCTTCTCCAGGCATCGGGCAGGGCATTGCAGCCTGTCCTTACCAAGCACTCGGCAAATCTCCACATCTGATCCGTCTTCAGCAGCTGCTTGAGATCCTTCCTCTTCAGGAACCTAACTGCAGAAAGCAGTGTTTCCCGAGAGGCCTGCAGAGCAGCAGAGACCCAGAGATGGCACCGCAGCCCAGGGCACAGAACCCGCATCTCTGTGCCAAGGCCAGGAGGAGGCTGGAGCCCCTCAGGTGCCAGGGGCTGGGGAGACAGCTGAGCCCCCTCCCATGGGGACACCCAGGAGGCCTCACCTGTGCCACACGCCCGTTCTCATCGTGGCACTGGAAGAAGAGTGGGAGCAGGCTCTGGCTCACGTGCTTCTTCAGGGCCTTTTCTCCCTTTGCCACTACCAGCGTGATCACGTCTTGGAAGAGGCCAATGGAGAGCAGCCGCACAAGGCTCTTGTCCTGTTGGAAAGGAAGCAAAAGCCCTCCCCATCAGCTGCTCCAGGCCCCCCTGTGCCCAGGCCCAAGGCGCCACCCGAGTGCCCGTGGCTGGGGGCACAGAGCCTCACATTGTCAAAGAGGTGCCAGAGCGCCTCAGCCAGCTGCAGGGCCATGGGGCTGGCTATTGCCAGGTCTTTCTGCAGCGGCACGAAGCTGAGCACAACGAGGCTCATCTCAACGATGTCTTCATCTCTATCCCACAGTAGCTTCCCAAGGCTTTCAGTCAGGCTGTACATGCTTGGATCCTGTGTGCAAAACACGGCTGGGCAACCCCACGCTGCTGCTGCTGCAGGGCTCAGAGGCCGAAGGCCTGTCCCGAAGTACTCAGGCAGCTGAACAGCGACCCTGGAGAGCTGGGAGCAGCTGGCACAGCTGCCAAAGCCCAGCTAAGCCCAAGGGGCTGCTTGCCCCAGCCCCACGCTGGCAGCACAGCTTCAGCTGCTGCCTCCTTCTCACCATCGAGGTGAGCCCCACGAGGCCTCGCAGCGCCACGCGACGCATCTGCCTGGACTCGCTCTGCAGGTGCCTTGTCAAGATCTCCAGGACTTTTTCACCACATTGGCTCAAGTCCAGGCAATCCAGGACCTGAAAGGCACAGAGCAGGCACAGAGGTGCCCAGCTGGCAGGAGCTCAGAAGGGCACAGGGCCGAGCCAAGGCAGCAGCAAAGGGCTTGGTGCAGCGTCCCAGGCAGCTGCGGCTACAAGAGGGCAGAGGGCTGGGAGGCAGCTCAGCCAGGCAGCGCTGGCCATGGGGCTCACCTCCACCAGGAAGGCCAGGGCGGGCAGTTCCCAGTCTGAAATGCCTTGGCTGAGCAGGTCAAAGAGGCGGGATGCCATGTCGCAACACCAGATGATGGAGACATGGCGCATCTCCCTGGCAGGGAAAAAAAGGCACCATTGCTCCTGGGCCGGGCGGGCAAAGCTCTCCCAGGGCTGACTGGCAGAGCTCTGGTCTCCTGCTGAGCACCCCGGGGGCGCTTTGGGAGGCGGCCATTCCCAGGCACCCTCCTGTGCCGGCCTTTTCCAGTCTCCTCATCCCTCCCTCGGTGACAAGGCCCTGCCGCCCATGACCACGGGGACTGTGTGGGGCGTTGCAGGCACAAAGGAGAGGGGCGGTGGGGAGAACGAGGTCTCACCTGGCCAGCAGACCCACTGCGCAGTGGTGGGTGTCGGCACGGAGCAGCGTGTCCCAGGCGCGCTTGCGTTCCATGGACAGCACCGCGTGCTCATAGCGCATTTGGCAGAGCAGGGCCTTCAGGGTCTGCAGGGCAAAGCTGTGTGCAAAGCAAAGGCCAGGTCACGCTGGGAGCCCCGGCTCCTGCCCTGGGGGCATGGGAGGCATGGGGAGGCTGGGAGGACTGGCATGGAGCACCTGTTGGGCTTGGCAGAGAGGCCGTGTTGCTCCTGGCATCCCTTCCAGAAGGTCTCAACCTCTTCTGGCATCTCCTGCATGCTGATGTACGCTTGGAAGAGCAGACTCAGAAAGAGACTGGGGAAATACTCCAGCACGACAGGCGAGCGCCAGGCCAGATTGAAGACTCTCCACAGCGCCACGGTTGCCTGCAAGAAATAAAAGAGCCAGAGACAAGGCTCAGTGGCCAAGACATGCACGTGGCAGGGCCCGAGCATGCGAGGGAGAGGCTGGGGGAGACAAGGGGGGGAAACAGCTGGCCTGGTGCCCCTGAAGCCTGCCCCTAAGGCAGGATTCAGCGCGGTCTCTGAGGCAGAAGGATGCAGCTGGCGGGAGGACAGAGAGCTGGCTGCTGGAGTGCTGGCCTAGGGGCTGGCAAAGGCCAGCTCCAGAAACTCACAGCCAGGGCAAAGACTCCTGCGTCATCCCCATCGGAGGTGGACACGCTGCTCACTGGCCAGGCGCTCAGCACATCGAGGAGTAGCTGCAGCGCCAGCTCCGCAGTCCTGCTCGAGGACATGATGGTTGCCCACATGGTGGCGGCAGCTCTGTGGGGTCAGAGCTCTGTGTCAGGGCTGTCTCGGCCACAGCGCCATGGCCTGGGCAGCTGCAGGGGCCCGCGCTGGCCCTGAGCCCTGCCTCTGCCCACTGCCCCTGGCCGGCAGCGGCCAGCCAGCCCACGTGGGTACAGGGGCCCCGAGGGGCAGGGAGGGAGCATGGCACCAGGCTCAGGAGCTGCCATGGCAGCACTGGAAAACAGAGGAGCCAGAGGATCCTGCAACTCCCTGCCTGTCTGGCAGTCAGCAGGGACAGGCTCTACAGGGTGACGGGCCGGTGAAGCCCAAGCCCTCAAGGCACGTGGGGCTGCCCCACCTGTCACACGATGGGGCCCAGCGCAAGAGGGTGATCAGCACGTCCCTGGGGTATTCCTCGGTCAGCTCCAGAAGGGCCTTGTCCAGCCTGTGCCCAGCAGCCTCATTGGCCGTGAGCCACTGGTGGATGGACCTCACCATGGCGGGCACCTGCAGAAGGCACGGGCAGACTCGCAGAGGTGCCAGAGCAGCAACTTCCCCTGAGAAGTGCTTCCCTTCCAAACGCATCGGGCCGGGCCTCAAAGGCCGAGGGAGGCCAGCAGAACCGGCTCGAGGCGCCGCACCACTGCTGGGGCCAATGAGCCCTTGCCCCAGGCTGCTTACTCGCACTGGATTGGAGACACCCTTCTCCACAAGCAAATCCAGCATGGCAGCACCGGTCTCGGCATCGAGGAACGGAAGGTTCTCCAAGATGCCCGTGCCCGCACCGGCGGTCTCTTCCTGCCAAAGGCACGTGATGAATTCACAGAGGGTCCGCAGGAGAAGGGCAGCAAGGGAGGGAGAATCCATGGAGCGCTCCAAGCCTGCTGCTTGGCTGAGCAGTGCCAGCAGGCCCAGCCCAGGTGGGGATGGCTGCAGGTACCTGCGCCGTTCTGCCGAAGCGGCCACGGGCGGCTTCCTGTTCCTCTGTTGGGTCCTTGGCTGCATCTGGCAAAGAGCAAGCGCAGCCAGAGCTGAGGGGCTGCGGGAGAGGCCAGAGAACACAGCCCAGCCCTGCACCGCCCAGGCAGGGAGAGCCTCAGGATGCCCCGGGGGATGGAGCACGGCTGCCAGGTGCTCCAGCCCAGCTTCTGTCCTATCCATGGACAGGACAGGACAGGAATGGGATGGGATGGGATGGCATGGCATGGCATGGCATGGCATGGCATGGCATGGCATGGCATGGCATGGGGCCAGGCCGGCTGCAGGCACCGGCCCTGCGGCCCAGCTCTGCCACTCACCATCCTGCAGCGGCTGCAACTGCTCCGGCTCTGAAGGCTGCTGCGCTGGGGCAGCTGCAGGGCCTTTGCTTTTCTTGCCCCGCAGCCCCTTGAACAGGCTGAGCACTCTGCCTGCCATCCCGCTCTCTGACCTCGAGGGCACTTTCAAATGCCTCGGCCAAGGCCAGAGTCAGCGAATGCTGCAGTTGTGCCTTGCGGGCACCTGCAACAGAGGAGCCTCAGGAAGGCTACAGGACAGCAAGTCCTGCACTCGAGGTCTCCTGTCACAATGACAGGAGACACCTGGTGAACGATGGAGGTCACCAAGTCCCACGGCCTGGCCACGAGGGCACCGGCCGCAGGGATGGGAGATGACTCAGAAGAGCTCCAAGTCACCGAATCCCGAGGTCTGGCTGTGAGGCCAGCCACAGGAGGAACGCCTCGGAAGAGCTCCGGGTCAGCAACCAACAAGCCGGCTGTGTGGGGACACCTCACAGCACCGCTCTGTCACCTCCTGTCCCGTTGCGTGCACCGAGCACTGTGGTGTGGCTGCGCCGTGCCAGCCCCTATGTCAGCGTGTGTCACAAAGCGCTGCTCAGACACGCTGTCCCTTTCGGTTCCACGGTCACCCCGCTGCACCGTGTCACAAAGGGACATGCTGCCACGTGCCCCAGGGCCACCCCCTCCCCACCCTAGGTGCCCCCGCTTGGAAGGAATCCATTGCCCCGAGTGTCTAACACAGCCCTGGACACACCACGACCCGCCAAGTGCTCGGGGAAGGACTCTCCACGGTGCCCACACAGCCCAGCTCGGTGCCGGCCCTGGAGCAGAGCAGCTTCCAGCAAGCAAGAGGCAAACACCTCTTGCCAAGAGTTCAAACACAGCAGATAGGGAAGATGGCATCAATGTGTGCATAAAGGCCTTTGAATTCACAGCTCTCTGAGAGGCATTTGGGGCTCTCGGCTGGACAGAGATCATCCCTCTCTTTCCCGTGCTGAAAGGGGCGGGACACACCCTGCCGCCACTGGTGCTTGGCTTGGTCTCTGCAGACCCAGGCAGATGCCAAAGCTGCTCCTCACAGCCTTCTCCCTTCCCACGTCCCTCTGCCAAGTGCAAGGGGCCTCAAGGACGAAAGGGGGGCAGGGAGCCAAAGGGAGACAGCCTGCACCTACCTCACTGGGGGCTCCTGGGGAAGCACTTTGCTTGAGAAGCAAGCCCCTCTCTTCCAAAGGCATTTCCCCAAATGTCTCCATTTCCCCAAATATGTGCATTTCCCGGCCAACACCAACACACACTTAGGAAACCCTGGCAAGGCTGAATTACTTCTGCACCTTGTAGCACAGGCACTGCACAGATCGAGCTCACCTTCCTTCTCCCGAGTCTGTTTCCTCGTGTCCCTTGTGGCGCGCAGCCCCAGGCCCCCTAGAAACAAGAGGTGTCCGCTGCCCATTCAAGTGCCTGAACTCCTGCCTGCGCTCACGGCAGCAAAACCAGGCTGTTCCCAGCCAGGGAGCGGAGCCCTGTTCCCACAGGAGGCTCTCGTGAGCCCCTTCCCCACTGTGCACGCAGCACTTTTGCCTGCCTGCCCAGAACGCTCTTGGCACAGCAGAGCACAAGCTGGCCGGCTCTGGGCTCAGCACAGCCCAGACACAGGCGCAGGAAGACACAGCGGCTGTTTTGCAGCCGTGCCCCAGAGGGACGGGAAGGGGCCCCTGCCTCTGGTCTCACTTGGTTGGGTTTCTGACTGGGTCTGATGTGGAAGGGGCTAACAGCGGGCCTGTTAGCTAAAGGAGTGAGAAGAAGCTGAGAAGTAAGAAGAAACTGATAAGGAGCTCTCTCCAAGGCTGTAACCAAGGAGACCGAGAGAGGAGGGATAGAAGAACTTTGCAGCTGGATGAAACATTTTTAGAAAGTTAATTAAGTCACCATAACTTTTTCACCAATAGTATTATGTTGATCTATTGTGGCCAATAGTAAAGATAGAAGAAGGATAAACAACTGGAAAGTGTATAAAAATCAGCCATATTCAATAATAAAGTGTTGCCAACTGAGACTGCTTGTGGTCTCTGCTTTATGTCGTGACCGCCTCGACAGCGACATTTGGTGATCCCCGACGTGATAAGAAGTCGGTGGGGGCCCATACGAGGTCCTAGCAACTGGCAACCGTGACCCACTGGGACGTAGTGGGGGAGGCGGCGTTGGTGCAGCTGAGAGGGGCAGGTGGAAGCCACAGGGAGGTCCGGACCTGATTTTCTCCAATCAAGACACCTGGAAGAAGGTGAGCCACCAACTAGTAATAATGGGACATAACTTAACTAAAGAGGAAGAAAATGTTCTGGCTACATGGAAAGTTTTGTTAAGAAATAAGGGAATTAATACGTCAGACTATGCCCTTCGAAATATACTGCTGTGGGCTAAATCACAGAAATTTGGCACTGATCCCCACACAGCATTTAGTGTTAAGGCATGGAAAAAAGTCGGGGACAGACTGTGGGAAGTCATCCGAAAGGGAGATAAAACGGTTGTCGATCTAGCAGTTACTTGGGAATTGCTCTTTGAGGCATTAAAGGAATGGAAAACAGAGCGAGAACAAGCAGAGCGGGATGCGGACGAAGAGTTGGGGCTGATAACAGAACCTGACGGGGGGGATGAGGCAGAGGGGGCCTCTGATGGGGAACTTGAAGAAAGTCCGGGTGCCATGCAAGTTACCTGGCAAGCTGCCAGAGCTTCCGGGAAGGCTGCCAGAGCTTCTGGGCAAGCTGCCAAGGCTTCTGGGAAAGCTGCCAAAACTTCTGGGCAACCTGCCGTAGCATCCTCTTATCAGACCCCTAAACCTCCTTATCTCACACCTGCACAGCAGCTCGCAATAGTGCCTGTATATACTACACCGCTACGCCAGTTAGCTGAAATGTCTTTAGCAGAGAGACAAACCCAGCCATCTGCCCCCCCGCTTCCCTCCGCTCTCGTCCAGCCGTCCGCCCCCCCCGCTCCCGTCTGAGCGGCTTGAACAACCTGCAAGGCCATATCCTCCGTTACCTGACAGTGACAGCAGCAGCGAAGCAAGTGATGAGTCGCCTGCAGTAATACCTGAGTTGGGGCAAGGAGCTCTGGCCTCTTTACCTCCAAAGAGCTCTAGCCTTGCTGCCCCATGGACTTTGCCTCCATGTCAAGTAACTGTGCTTCCTCGACACCCTAAGGAGTTTTGGGAATTTGTTAGGAAGAAAGCAGTTGAAGAAAAGAATTGGGACACCATAGAAAGGTTAGGTGCTCCAAGAGTACCTCAGGAGAACAGTGCCAATGCAAATGTTGCTTGTGATAACCCTATGGCTTTTCCAGTTTTTAAAGCAGCTCCTGGAACAGGGCAGGATGACAGTCATCACGTCTTTGCCTGGAGGGTTGTGCAAGACCTCCAATCGAAAGTGGCTCAGTACGGTATTAATTCCTCAGAGGTAATGCAATTAATACGTGTGATTAATGCAGATTTGCTTTCACCTTATGACATCGCGCATCTTGCTACAATTCTATTTCAGCCAGTACAATACGGTGTATTTCAAGAAACTTGGAGGCGAGCGGCTGAACGCACTGCTTTAACAAACATGCAGTTGCCTCAACACGACCCTCGTCATGCTGTGGGTGTTGATGCCCTACTGGGCACTGGGCCTTTTGCTAATCCAGATTTACAGGCAAGGTGGGATCCTTCGATTTTGGCACAAGCTCAACAAATTGGCATGAGTGCCTTAACTAAAACAATGGAAATGGCAGCTCCAAAACAGAAATATGTCACTATACAGCAAGGGATGAGAGAACCATTTTTGCAATTTGCAGAAAAACTTGCTGCAGCTATTGAGAAACAGGTAGAAGATGAAACCTTGCGAGACAAATTGTGTGTACAATTGGCTAAAGAAAATGCAAACCCAGATTGCAGAAAGATTATTGATACTTTACCTGGGGAACCCACCTTGTCTGAAATGGTTACTGCTTGCTCAAAAGTTGGTTCAGTCGAGCATAAAATGGCAGCTCTTGCTGCAGTGCTAAGACCTTCAGCAAAATGTTATAATTGTGGACAACAAGGGCATGTAAGATCACAGTGTACCACAGTGTCAAATGCTGTCCGGAAAACAACATTTAAGCCAAGTGCAAGCAGCGATGTTGTGTGCAATCGCTGTGCTAAACTTGGGCACTATGCTAAACAGTGCAGGAGTAAATATCACGCAAATGGTCAGCTATTGCAGGGAAACCCAAAGAGGAGCGCGAAGGGGCGCGTGGGGAAACAAATACCCCAACAACAACAACTACCACAACAGCAAATGCGAGCCTTCCCAGCACTGCAAAGCTACCCATTTGCGAGCAATACTCAGGGGCAACAAGCGGGTCCGCAGGGATTGATATACCCACCGCTGACACAGTAACCATTTTGACAAAAGAAATATGTAAAGTGCCCCTTGATGCCTATGGTCCGATAGGACGGGGATTGAGTGCATTTTTAATAGGGAGGTCAAGTACTACACTTAGAGGTATTCATGTGCATCTAGGGCTTATTGATGCCGATTATTTAGGACAGATTCATGCCATGGTATCCATCGATGACCCTCCTGTCACTATTCAGAAAGGAACCTGCATTGCTCAAATTGTACCTTTTGTAAGTTCTGTTCCAAATACAGTGGACCGAAGTCGCGGCGCAGGAAGTTTCAGATCAACAGGAGTACCTCAAGTGTTCTGGACTGAGAAAGTAACGGAGAGCCGTCCAGAAAAGACATGCACTCTCACTGCCAGTGGATGTCATCCAGGAACTATATCAGTAACAGGTTTGATTGACACTGGAGCAGATGTCACAATACTCTCGCGACTTTGCTGGCCTCAGTCGTGGCCTCTCACTCATGCAAGTTTTGGACTCCTGGGGTTGGGTGGTGCTACAACAGGTGGCCTGTCAGCCATTGTAATTAATGTGAAACATCCTGATGGCCAACAAGCTAACATCAGACCCTATGTTGCTGATGCTCCTCAGAGTTTGTGGGGACGAGATTGCTTATCTCAATGGGGTGTCAAAATTACTACGGATTTTTAATGGGGGCCACTGTGATGCAGGGCAATGAACGTCCAGTCGTAGCCCTGACATGGTTGACAGATAAGCCTGTCTGGGTTCGCCAGTGGCCCCTTACTACTGAAAAGCTTACTGCCCTGCAAGAATTAGTCACAGAACAATTGCAAGCAGGACATATCAAGGAATCATTCAGTCCCTGGAATACCCCTGTTTTTGTAATAAAAAAGAAATCGGGAAAATGGAGACTTTTACATGATTTACGGCAGATAAATGCTGTAATGGCAACAATGGGAGCTTTACAACCAGGCCTTCCTACACCCACAATGATTCCACAGGAATGGCAAATAGTTGTCATTGATCTGAAAGATTGTTTCTTCACTATTCCATTGGCTGAGCAGGACAAAGAAAAATTCGCTTTCACTCATGTCACTCAGTATTATGGTACCAACCCTAGGGGCCTTTCGGCGTTAGAAGAATGGCAAACTGATGTTACTAAAATACCAGAATTTGGTCGCTTTAAGTATGTTCATGTTACAGTTGATACTTTTTCTCATGCAATGGTTGCTTCAGCATTCACAGGAGAAAAAACTCGTGATGCTATTCGTCATTTTTATCATGCCTTTTCTATTCTAGGTGTTCCGTGTCACATAAAAACAGATAACGGCCCAGCATATGCTTCGCAGAAAATGCAAGCATTCTTTCGTGCTTGGGGCATTGAGCATTCTACAGGCATTCCACATGTCCCCACGGGCCAAGCAATTATTGAAAGAGCTCACGGACTTCTTAAACGTCAAGTTCAAAAACAAAAAGGGGGAATGCAACAGGAGTCACCTCAAGTGAGATTAGATAAAGCTGTTTATGTGTTAAACTTTTTGCGTCCCCTACCTGATTCACAGTTATCTCCAATCTTTTACCATTTTTCTTCTTTGAATTCTAAGCAACCAGATTTCTGTAGAAATGTTAAGATATGGGTTAAGGATTTGATTACTGGTATATGGTCTGGCCCAGTGGAACTGATAACCTGGGGGAGGGGTTATGCTTGTGTTTTGACAGATAATGGTCCTCGATGGGTTCCTGCTCGCTGTGTTAAACCTTACCTAGAACGTGCAGGAAAGGACAGGATGGATGGTTCCGCAGTTGAAGCAGAACGTGCGGATGACACTGGCTAAGACCATATATCAGTACTCAAAGATGGATGAAGGACAGGAATGATTGTATTAAGAGTGGGAATTTTGTTGATGGTTGTGATTGTGGGTTTTGTGTGTCCCCTCTCTGCTGGGATTTTTGCAAAGGGCCCTGCAAAAATCCATAGCAGCTGTATTTACAGTCCAAAAACAAAAAGGGGGAATTGTGGAAGGGGCTAACAGCGGGCCTGTTAGCTAAAGGAGCGAGAAGAAGCTGAGAAGTAAGAAGAAACTGATAAGGAGCTCTCTCCAAGGCTGTAACCAAGGAGACCGAGAGAGGAGGGATAGAAAAACTTTGCAGCTGGATGAAACATTTTTAGAAAGTTAATTAAGTCACCATAACTTTTTCACCAATAGTATTATGTTGATCTATTGTGGCCAATAGTAAAGATAGAAGAAGGATAAACAACTGGAAAGTGTATAAAAATCAGCCATATTCAATAATAAAGTGTTGCCAACTGAGACTGCTTGTGGTCTCTGCTTTATGTCGTGACCGCCTCGACAGCGACAGTCTGAGGCAGGGTCTGCCTGATTCCCCGCTTCTGGGGAGACCAGAGCCACCGGAAGCGCGCCCAGCGTGCAGGCACTGCCTGACAGCGCTGCGGCCGCTGGGACGGTCGCGCTCCCGCGTCCCAGCAACTCCATGTGACTGTGGTCACAAGGGTTTTCAGGATGAAGAAGAGATGAGAATGTTGACTCCATGATCAGAAGGGTTGATTTATTATTTTATGATATATGTTACATTAAGACTATACTAAAAAGAAATAGAAAGGAAAAGGTTTCTTCAGAAGCTTGCTAAGCTAAGAATAGACAAGAATGAATAACAAAGATCTGTGTCTCAGACAGAGCAAGAGCCAGCTCTGCCATGAGTGGTCAGGAAATCCAAACATCCACAGGAGACCAATCCCAGGTCTACCTGTTGCATTCCACAGCAGCAGTAAACCACTGTTTACTTTTGGTTGATGAAACTGCAGCTTCTCACAAAGAAAAATCCTAAGAAAGGATTTTTCATGAAAGATGTCTGCGATAGGGAACATAGGAATAAGTAACTAGAAATATAGAGGGGGGAGGAGAACATCTAATTCAAGCAGATACGAGATTCACTTAAATCTAAGGGTTTTGTTTGCAGGACTGGATTCTTGAACGCTCCCACAACCCGTATATCCCAGTTTTTTTTAGAAAAAGCAGCCAATCATCAAGCAGATCAGCAACTCTCAAGGAATCTTACAATAATGAGATCCAAGTGGCAATGGTACCTCTATGTGATCTTATTTTCCAGATTAATCAGCAGAGGGCAGACTGATACAGAATACTACCCGTACCAGCCATTTAAGTGGGTTCTACGCCACCTTTCAGACTAAATTGTTATCAAAGAAACTATTACATCAACCGACCCATCCTGTGAATTTAGATTAAAGGACATTTTTCCCCTATGACTGGGGTTTCCTCGTTTTGGAGAACAAGCACGGCACCAAACCTATTGGTGTCCTGCTTCTAACCCAGGCAAAAGTTACTATAATTATCCTGGGTACAGGTACTGCGGATATTAGGGTTGTGAGACTATTGTAACAAGTAATAGATGGCAACCACAGCAACCTGATAAGTTCCTGCAAGTCAAGTACGCTCCCCGTGGCTGTCGCGAACCACTGTTCGATAGTAGCAAACAGATACATACACCCCGGGATGGGAGAAAGCACACTTGCACGGGTTATACCATGACAATTCTGCAACCAACCCATAAGAGTTAGGCCACGTGAAGAGTATGGTCGGTATTTGGTCGCACCTTTCGCGATATTTGGGTGAACATACAAATTGTCCGACTTTTACCATCGGTACCCCGACCAATTGGACCCAATCCAATTCTTAGAGCAGGTGGGCCCAAAAAGGGAGCCACGGCTAGTCACAACGTTACTTTTAATAATCCCTTAGAGACTTCAGCTTTTTACGATCCGTTTCTTAGTGTATTAAATGCTACCTTTTTATCACTGAATCAATCTAACCCAAACCTTAGGAAATCATGCTGGCTATGTTATGATGTGAAGCCCCCCTTTTATGAAGGCATCACCCTTAATAACCCCTTTAACTACTCAACAACAGAGAATCCACACCAGTGCAGGTGGGACACTCCCCAGAGAGGAACTACCCTAAGTCAGGTCACAGGCCAAGGCAAATGTTTCGGTAATGCAGCCTCAGCAAGGCGGATGGGCAATTTCTGCACCAAATTTATCATGCCTAAGAGTAAGAACTATAAATGGGCAATTCCGGCCACATCAGGAATGTGGGTTTGCCAGCCATCTGGGGTAAGCCCCTGTATACTCCTTGATAGATTCGATAATGCTAACGACTTCTGTATTCAAGTTTTAATCGTCCCAAAGGTCCTGTACCACAAGGAAGAGGAGATGTATCACCCCTTAGAAGAACCAGACCGAATCCAAAAAAGGGAGGTAATAACGGGAATAACCATAGCAATGCTCCTCGGTTTAGGTGCTACCGGTGCAGCCACAGGTATCTCAGCCCTTGCAACTCAACAGCAAGGGCTCTCCCAACTACAGATGACTATTGATGAGGACCTACAGAGAATAGAGAAATCAATTTCCTTCCTCAAAAAATCTCTCTCTTCACTTTCAGAAGTCACCCTGCAGAACAGACGAGGGTTAGACCTCTTGTTCATGCAGCAAGGAGGGCTATGTGCCGCTCTAAGAGAAGAGTGTTGTTTTTACGCGGACCATACCGGAGTGGTCCGAGACTCAATGGCTGAATTGAGGGAAAGGCTGGCACAAAGGAAGAGAGAAAGAGAGGCCCAACAAGGATGGTTCGAGTATAGGTTCAACCAATCCCCATGGTTAACCACCCTACTCTCTACAATAGCAGGACCAGCAATTATGATAATTCTTGGGCTAACTTTTGGACCCTGCATATTTAATACAATACTTAAGATAGTGAAAGGAAGGTTAGAGGCAGCCCATCTCCTTTTAATCAAGACCAAATATGAACCAGTAGAAAATCTAGAATTGGGAGAGGAAGCCACCTTGAGTCAACTTGCATTAAGACGATTTGATGAACAAAATGGGTAAAAGAAAAAGGGGGGAGTTGTAATGAGTTAATGTCTTAGTTTGTTCATCAAGTTGCTAAAAAGACTATAAGAGGGGGAAAAGCCAATAATAGAAAAAACCCACAAGGATAGATGTAACCAGCTAATATGTTGCAAGATGAATATAATGGGCTAATATATTGCAAAATAAATGTCATAAGGCTTAAACCACAAACTGTCAGAAGCTAATATGTTGAAAGGCTAACTAAGCAAATGTGTAACTATATATAGCTATATGCCTATATATGGTCAAAGCTATTGTAAGACCTCGAGGAAGAGGACAGGAGCCTTCGTCCAGACGACCACCAGAAGGCAGAATAAGACCCCCTAGCAACTATCGGCACAAACGCAGAGAACACTGGAAGGACACCCAACAATAACAGATAAAAAGGAGGACTGAACTGCGGAGTGGTGTGGGCCGAAGGAGGAGCGGTGACTCCCCGGCTACACCCAGGGCTCCTGGGTGGGTGCAACCCTTTTGTTGACTTCACTCAGTGCTGTAATTTGCCTATTATCGCTTGCACTATCAATTAATAAATTACATTTAATTTGGACTCACTTGTCGGTGGTTGGTTCTTCAACGCAACTTATAACAGTTCTGCCCCCGTTGCTTCCTCCCTCCTTTTTAATGTCAATCTCGCTGCCTCCTTCCCTGGTTCCCTGAAAACTGCCTTGTCATCCCCTCAACCCCTCCCCTGTGTCCTGCCTGTCACTCCGCAGCCCATCCCTTCCCTCCAGAAACTTCTTCCAAGGGTGTCGAGTGATAGGCTCAGGCACTGGGGCCCCTCCCCCAGTTTACCCCCATTGGTTCCCCTACATGTCTGTTTCCCTGCTCCCCACGCCCTCCTGGAATTCCATTGGCAGATGGGCCATCCCCTCCCCTGTTCACCTCCCCTTTATAACACCTTGCACAGCCCAGTTCTCTGTCTCCAGTTCACTGGATGCCCTGGGTTGCAGATCTCCTTGGAGCTCTCTAATAAAGCTGGACTTTGCCCCCAGCTGGAGTCCCCTCTCCTTCTCCTGCCAGCGTGGCTTCGGTGTCTCGTCCGCAGCAGGCGAAAGCCTCAGCCGCTCTCGCGGCCTCCCGAGGAGCGGGAGAGTGTCCCCGCCGCTCGCTGTGCCAGGGCAAGCCGGGGACTGCGAGCGCCCCCTCGGAGGGGCACAGCCACAGCTGCTGCTCCAGCTGGGCTTTCTGTGCACATACTCGATAACCACTCAGTCCAGGAACATTCAAAAGCTTCACTGCCCGCTCAAAACATTCTTTAGTAGTGTCAGTAGCAATTAACAAACCATCTGCATGCTGTAGGAGTGTTCCTTCCCCAGGCCGTGATTGCCATAGCTCTAATTCTTCAGCTGATTGATTCCCAAAAACTGGGAATGTTTTTGTACCCCTGAGGTAATCCTGCCCAGCTAAGTTGATTTTTCCTGCCTGTGCTAGGGTTCTCCCATTCAAAAGCAAATATATTTTGACTTTCTTCCGCAAGTGGCAGGCAGAAGAAAGCATCTTTCACATCTATCACTGGAAACCAAATTAAATCATCTCAAAGCTTAGCTAGTAAGGTAGTCAGGCATAAATCATTAATTGCCTGTAAATCTGGCACTAGTTTCTAAGTTCCATTAGGTTTCTTGATTGCCAATCTAGGAGTATTAAATTTGGACTCCCATTCTTCCAATAATCCTATAATGTCAGGAATTTAGTGATTGTTGCCTGTATTCCTTTCCTATCTTCTAATCTTAAAGGCTATTGCTTTCTGACTGCTGGCCTAACTCTTGTCTGTAGCTCGATTTTTACAGGGTCTGCTCGTTTTGATTTTCCTGGCCTATCAGTATCCCCTACTCTTGGGTACACCTGATTCAATACTTACTCTAAAGAGTTATTATTGTTTGTTGGTCTTGTGTCAATTGTCAGTCCTAATGCTAAAACCAATTTGTCTTCAGGTACCTTAAATTTCATTTTTCTTTTTTTAAGCTGAACTGTCGCTTCGAAATTTTCCAGCAAATCCCTGCCTAGGGCAGATTTGGGTGAGTTTGGTAAATCAAGAAACTGATGTATTCCCATTTTCTTCTCAATTTTACATTTAAGTAGTTTCAGGAAGAATGCATTGTTCTGCCCAGTGGCTCCTCTTGCTTGAAGACAGTTTTCACTTTTGGGTATCAATGCTTGATTCAAGAGTGAAAATGTGTCTCCACTATTTACTAAAAATTCAACTTCCTTATCATTCTTCAGCTGTATTTTAACCAGTGGGCCTGCTAGGGTAAGATCTGCCAGTCTTGGTCATTTCTTATCATCTAGAGTGGCTACAAAAGTTTTGTGTACTGTGTCTGCTAACTCTGGGCACTGGCATTTCCAGTGTCCTTTCTTACAAGATGCACATTGATTTGGCCCCAGCTTGGCCTGTGGCTGCTTTGAACCTCCTCTGCCTCTGGAATTTTGGCCCCTGCCTCTGCTTCATCCCTGCCCACGTCCTCTCCCTGGAGCTGATCCAGAGCTGCCACTGTGGTTGCAGGGAGTTCTTTTTCTTTTTCTCTGTCTTTATTATCATACACATTCTATGCTTTTTCATTAATGCCTTTAAGTCTCTCTTTACAGGCTCTTTCAGCTTCTGAAGTTCCTGCCTGACATCTGGGCTAGATTGCCCAAACATCAGGGAAAGGAGCTGCTGCTTTCCCATATCCGACCAGGGATCCAGGGCTGTGCGTTTCCGTGCAGCTGCTCAGAGCCTGTTCACAAAGTCAGTGGGTGACTCGTGCTGTCCCTGTGTAACATTATATATTACTGACCAATTTATTGCTTCTGGAATAGCATTTTTCAATTCAAATTTGACTAGTTCCTGGTATCTGGCTACCATTGCACAGCTGCCTGCATCATTTGGGTCCCACAAAGGGTTTACAATAGGAAACAGCTGGTCCACTGTACCTTGTCAGGCTCCACTAGCAATTTGTCCCTGCACATGGGCTCTGGCTACCTTTATCACCAACTCTTTTGCTGGTTTTCTTAGCTCTGTCAGCATGAAATCAATATCACCTCAGTCTGGGTCTCGATTCTTGACTATGAACTCAAATCTTTTTGCTACTTTGCTGGGGTTTTCTCTAGAAATTTTAACTTTTTCCCGCCAACTCTTCAGGTCACTAGTAGAAAAGCAGAAGTTCACCCACATGGCTTCTCCTTGGGGACCCACTGCTTGCCTTAAGGGGTGACTAAAGGCAGAGTTTCCTTGGTTTTATTCCTTGTATGTGTTGTCACTGGGGTCTCTGAAATTGTCCCCTCACCAGGATTATTCATCTCATCCTCACTGCCATTTGGGTTTCATTCAGGGTGCGGAGTGGTTGGGTGAGGGGGAGTGTACCCAAGCTGTCCTGGGGTAACTCGGCTGTAACTCTTGGACACCTAGAACACAATCTTCCTCATGCTTTTTAGCCAATTTCAAACATCTCTGCCCTATGATCCGTGCTGAACATCTCTTTATTTTCTGCCTGTTATTTCTTTCCAAGGTTAGGACTAAAGGGTCCTGTGGGGCCCAATAAAAGCCACATTCTTTCTGACACTCAGGTTTATTCTCCAGGGTAAAAAACATGTCTGCATACATCACATGATCTCCTTTTTCTTCTTTTCATAAAAATAACATCAACTGTCACAATGTACGATAATTTAAAGTTCCATTAGGAGGTCACTTTTCACCACTTTCTAACTGATACCAAGGCTACTACCATGGGGTAGAGTATTTAATCAAATTACCTTTCTTTGAAAAATTACCCCCCAGGATTCCTCCCAAAGCTTTCTCATAAATGTGCTAAAATACATTCTAGTGGACTCTTTTTAATAACATTTTTACTTCTTGTGTTATTCATTCTTAATGCTATCTTAATTTCCAAACATATCAGTATGTGTAATTACTTCTTCTCTTTTCCTTCTCTTTATCCCCTGTATTACTGCACTTAACACACACTGGGTGTCTCTGAGTCACCCAGCACCAATATTCTTTTTTATAGTCCTAACAAGCAATGAAAACAAAAGGATTACACGTTCCACACAATCTACAAGGAACTGGGCTATGATCGGACATAAAACAAGTTTCTTAAAACACTGCCTAAAGTAAAACTCAGGAGTATATACTCATATAAACCTAGAGTTCACAACCCTTGACTTTTGATGTAGTGTCTAAAAGCTTGAGTGACTGCTCGATGTTGTTCAAAGACTTCTCAGCCTCAGACGGGCTTGGTGCTGTGCCCATTTCCCTGGGGTGTTGCAGTTTGTGTTTATTGATCAGTTATCTTATAATAGTTAGTTTTAATGTACCCCCTGTTTTTCCCAAGTTGGTTTACCCCTAGGTTTTGCCCTCCCTCAAAGCTGTCCCTCATGCCATTCCCCATTCTTTGTTCCAGCTCCTTCCCTGCCTATCAAGGTAACCCAGCTCTTTATTCCTGAACCTTCCCTGTCAGTTTTGTCTTGGACCAATCCCTGACTGCACCACCCCTTTGGAATTCCCCTATTGCAGGAAACCCCACTCATGCATGGCACCTACCCTCTCCTCCCATCTGTCCTAATTAGTCCCAAGCCCCTGATGTAATCCCCTCGCTCCTGCCCTGCAGATTCCTTCTTGGTCAAAGGTTTGTATCCACCCCCTGAGTTGTACCCCTATAAAATGCCGTGCATAGAAGTGCTGGTGGCTCTTTGCTTCTGAATCCTTCCCTTGGGATAAACCTTTGCCTGTGGAACCTCACAATGGAGGAGCCTCCTCCTTCTCTTTTGGCTGCTCCATGCCGCAGTTATTAGATCCTGAGCCACTGAGCAGTGGCTCATCAGGTTCAGCTGCAGGCAGAGCCCACGCCTTGGCCGTTCCCCACTCCTGGCACAGCGCCGGAGTTTTCCCCAGAGCCGGCCCGGGCTCCGCTGGGCTGCGTCAATGGGGAACCTGTGCCAGTGCCCGACCGTGCTCTGGGTGAAAAACCTTTTCCTGATATGGAAATGAAACTTGCCCTGTCCCAGCTCCCTGCCCTTTTCTCAAGTGCTGTCACTGCTCCCAACAGTGACGAGAGCTGCAGCAGCCCCTCTGATTCCCCTCAGGAGGATGTTGGAGACCACAGTGATGCCCTTTACTCTCCTCCAGGCTGAACAGACTAGAGTGGCCTCAGCTGCACCTAGGGCTGCCCCTCCAGAGCACACTCCATCCTTGCAGTCCTCCTTTGCATTCTGGCTAATAGCTTACTATCTTTTTATATTGTGGTGCCCAAAACTGCCCCTGTCTGCTTACAGCACTTCTCCTGGCTGCTGCTTCAGGGTGCAGGCACCATAATCAGAGACACTGAACAGCTTCTCCTCCCAGAGTTATCCTTATCCTCTGCACTTCCACGTGTCTGTCTTCCTGTTCACTGGGGAATCTCCCTATTTGTGGCCACCCATTGCTGTGCTCAGCAGGGACACAGTTTTGTTTGGACATGAGCTGCCACAGCCAGAAAGGCAGCAACTGAAGCTGAGAATATCAGAGTCTGGGCAGATTCTATTTTTTCCAGAATGCAGGAAAGAGAGTGAGAAAAGCACAAGGAAACATCACAGTGTTACTTTGCAATCTAATTGCCCTGGGAAACTCAGAAATGGATGGTGTTGTGGTGCTACTGCCAATGCCTTCCAAGAAAAAAATACATTTCAGGAAGGAGAAACATCATCTGGCAGAGACCAAGTGTTGCCAGCAGTTTCTCCAGGTGCTCTGGCCATCATCCCCTGCAGGAAGGAGCACAGGCCCCAATGCAGGTGGGCTTTGGCTCCCTGTGGCACAGAAGCCCCCCGGGGGCACAGGTCTCTGGGGCAGGAGACGGGCACCAGCGCTGCCAGGGCTCGGGGGTGGCAGCTCTGCTTGGGCAGGGACTCTGCCACAGCTGCTGCTGTCAGCGCTGCCCGGGCCCCAGGGCTCAGAGCAGCATTCGTGCCCGGGCCCACACGTTCCTTGTGCGTGTCACACCCGCGGGTTTAGGATGGCCACGGGCCGGGACGTGTCCCAAGGAGGCTGTGCCAGCTTCCCTGGAAGGCCCCGTGCCCTTCCTGGCGCGGCTGCGTCGGCAGCCCTGGGGGCTCCTTCTGCTGCCCTGAGCCCGCAGAGCAGGGCAGCGTTTGCTGATGCTCTGAGCCCTTCCTAAAGATCCTGTGGGGCTGCCTTAGACACCTGGGGCCAGGCATTCCTTCCAGCCTGGGCCACTTTGGCTGGGCTGGGGGCAGCCCCAGGGCAGGCGGCAGTGTGTGCAAGGGCCCTGGGTGGCACGCTGCAGCACGGTCACTGTGCCATGGAACGGAACCCAGTGTCCAAGGCCCCTTTGTGACACGTGGGAAATAGAAGCTTGCCCGGGAGCTGGGAGCCTGCAACGAGGCACAACAGGACAGAGCAGTGCTGTGAGGAGCCCCCGCACAGCACGCTCGTTCCCGTCTGAGCCCGAGCTTTTCCACAGCCTTGTTCCTGCAGCTGAGCTCGAGGCCAGAGCACAGAACTCGGTGACCCGTGGCCTTGCGAGGCTTCTATTCTTCAGCTGCCCTCAAGGGCAGAGTGTGGGACTTGGTGCCCCAGAGCTTTCCCAGGGCACCTCTCCCGCATGTAGCTCCAGTCAGAGACATGGAGCAGAGACCCCCAAGAGTGCCCAAGATGGCCTGGGTGGAGGAGGTGGAGGAGGAAGAAGGCCCTGGAGCTGCCCCAGCACAGGAGACTGAGGAGGTGGTGCCATTCCATCCACCACAGGAGGGTGAGTGGCAGAGCTGGGCTGCAGGGCTGGAGCCTGCAGCCAACTTGGCCCCATCCCATCCCATCCTATCCCATCCCATCTCATCCCATCCCATCCCGTGCCATGCCATGCCATGCCATGCCATGCCATGCCATGCCATGCCATGCCATGCCATGCCATCCCATCCCATCCCGTCCCATCCCATCCCATCCCATCCCATCCCCTGGGGAAATGCCCATGGACAGGACGAAAGAGGGCCCAGGCAGACACCCTGCAGTGGCCGTGCTCCATCCCCTGGGGCATCATGGGGCTCTCCCTGCCTGGGCAGCGCAGGGCTGGGCTGTGTTCTCCGGCCTCTCCCGCAGCCCTTCAGCTCTGCCTGCGCTCGCTCTTTGTCAGATGCAGCCCTGGAGTGCACACAAGATCAGGAATCCAGCCGTGGCCGCTTCCGCAGCACAGCGCAGGTACCTGCAGCCACCCCCACCTGGGCTGGGCCTGCTGTCCCTGCTCAGCCCAGCACCGTGTGTGCAGCACTCCATGCAACATCCCCGGCTTCCTGCCCTTCTCCTACAGTTCATCTGCAAGTTCATGAGGAGAATGCAGGAGGAAGAGACCATCGCCATGGGCACTGGGCTCAGAGCATACTCGCCCCTGTTCCAAAGCAAGACCAGCGCTGCCCTCCTGTGTATGCTTGTAGAGGAAGGTTTATACTATCCAGAACAAGTAAGCAGCCTGTGGGCAGGGTTTGATCCTCCCAGGAATTGCTTGGCCTCCCAAGCCACGCATGCTGGTTGCTGTGAGCCTTTGAGGCCACATGGCAGTGCGCAGGGAAGGGAAGCACTTCTCTGGGCAAGCTGGGAACATTACTCCCTCTGGCAGCTTCCCAAGTCTCCCTGTGCCTTCTGCAGGTGCCCGCCATGGTGAGGTTCATCCACCAGTGGCTCGTGGCCAATGACTGTGCTGAGCCCAGGCTGGACAAGGCCCTGCTGGACCTCACAGAAGCACAGCCAGATGACGCAGTCCTGACGCTCCTGCGTGTGGCCCCGTCCTGTGACAGGTATGAGGCCCACCTGCCCAGAGAGCTCAGGCCTCCCCAGCCCATCACCCTGTACAGCCTGCCCCAGGTGTCTGAGCAACAGAGACTTCCAGGGCCCTCTGGCTGCTGCCTTTCCCAGCCCTGGCACGTCGGCCCCTGAGCCTGCTGCCATGCTCCCTCCCTGCCCCTCAGGGCTCTGTCCCCACAGGCCTGGGCTGCCTGGCTGCTGCTGGCCAGGGCCAGTGGGCAGAGGCAGAACTGGCAGCCAGCTCAGCTCCCCCCGGTGCTGTGTCTGAGACCCCCCTGAGACAGAGCTCTGACCCCGCAGAGCTGCCATGGCCATGTGGAAGACCATCATGGGCTCAGCCAGGACTGCGGAGCTGGCACAGCTGATCTTCCTCGATGTCCTGGGGAGCTGGCCAGAGTACAGCACGTGCACCTCCGATGGGGACCAAACGGCTGTCTTTGGCCTGGCTGTGAGTTTCTGCAAGTGGCCTTTGCTGCCCCCAAGGCCGCCTCTCCAGAGCTCTCCATCCTCCTTCCCCCACTGCATCTGCTGGCCTGAAACCTGGCCCAGGGGCAGCTTCAGGCCCAGCAGGCCCTGAGAGGCTCCCCCTGCCTCTCTCCGGGCCTCTCCCTGCCACGCTCGGGCCCTGCCACACGGACGCCTGGGCACTGAGCGCTGTCCCGGGGGGCTTTGTCCTTTGCAGGCAACCGTGGTGATGTGGAAGATCCTGCAGGTGCCCTGTCTGCCACGGATATTGAAGGTGTATTTCCCCCGCCTATTAGTGCATCTGCTCTTCCAAGTGTTCTTCAGCACGGAAGAGTTGCCAGAGGAGGTCGATGCCTTCTGGAAGGGATGTCAGCAAGAGCATGGCCTTGCCACCAGCCCCAACAGGTGCTCCATCCCACTCCTCCTGTCCCTGCCACGTGGCCTGCCAAGGAGCCAGTGCTGCCAGCGTGACCTGGCCTTTGCTGTGCACACAGGTTTGCAGTGCGCACCCTGAAGTGCCTGCTCTGCCTTCTCCGCTGTGAGCATGTGGTGGTGGCAATGGAACGCAGATGTGGCTGGGACACGCTGCTCTCTCTTGACACCCACCACTTTGCTGTGGCTCTGCTGGCCAGGTGAGAGCCCTTTCTCCCCACTGCCTCTGACATTTGTGCTCTGTGCCCAGCTGTCCCCCAAACTGCCCATGATCATGGGCCACAGGGCCTTGTCACTGAAGGACGGCCAAGCAGACTAGAAAAGGCTGGCAGAGGAGGGTGCCCATGAGCGACCAACTCCCAAATGGCCCACATCCCCTTGCTGGAAGGGTGGTGGGGAAAGATGAGAACTCTGAGAGTCACTCCTGGGAGAGATTTGCCCCACTGGCTCAGGGTCTTGTTTCCTTTTTCCTCTCTTTAGAGAAATTTGCCAGTCAGCCGTACACTTCTGTTCCGGGATTGCATTCTACCTGCTCGCCATGCTCGGCCAAGAGATGCCATACTGGGATTTCCCTGCCCTGGCATTCCTTGTGGAGGTGAGCCTCAAGGCCAGCGCTGCCTTCCAGCTCTCTGTCCTCTCGTAGGCACAGCTGCCAGGACGGTGCCTGTGCCCTGTGCTGTAGCCTGGGCCCAGCCCTGTGCAGTTCCGGGCTCCTGCTGGCTGGGTCCCTGTCAATGCCCGGTGCCTTTCAGGTCCTCGAGTACCTGGACTTGAGGGAATGCAGTGACAGTGTTCTGGAGATCATGGCACGGAACCTGCAGAGTGAGCACAGGGCCAGGCGTTACTTGGGACTCAGAGGCCTGGTAGTGCTGGGCAAGAATCCCTTGATGGTGAGAAGGGGGCAGTGGCTGAAGCCGTGCAGGCAGCATGGGGCTGGGCAAGGCAGTCACTTGGCCTTGCCTGGGCTTGGGGCGCTGGGGCAGCTGCTCCCAGCTCTCCTGCCTCTCGCTTCACTTCAGCTGCCCCAGTGCTTTGGGACAGGCCTTTGGCCTCTGGGCCCTGCGGCAGCAGGCTGGCCTTTCACAAACTTGTGTTCCGCACAGGCTGAAAAAATGGGGAGCCTGACTGAAAGTCTTGTGGAGCTCCTGCAGGAAAATGATAGCGACATGATCAGGATGACCATTCTTCTACTCAGATATTTGCTCCTGGATAATGGTGCCCCAATAGCCACCCCCATTGCCCTGCAGCTGGCTGAGGCGCTCCTGCCACACTTTGACCACGTAAGGCTCTGTGCCCACAGCCTCGGCCACCAGCTGCTGCCCGGACACTTGGTGCCCTGTGCAGATGCAGGCCTGTGCCCTGGGGGGCCTGAAGCAGCTGATGCTGAGGTCTTTTGCCCTTCCTCTCATACAGGATGATATCCAGGTGCAGCTGAACTGCATGTGTGTCTTTCAAGAGATGCTGGACTTATTAACAGAAGATGGAAGAAAGGCCCTGAAGTCCCATGTACGCCAGAGCCTGGTGCCACTCTACTTCCACT
This sequence comes from Agelaius phoeniceus, assembly GCF_051311805.1. Lineage (NCBI taxonomy): Eukaryota > Metazoa > Chordata > Aves > Passeriformes > Icteridae > Agelaius > Agelaius phoeniceus. Next base: position 2,119,892 of record NC_135271.1, read on the forward strand.
GCCATGATGAGAATCAGATTGTTGCTAAGGTGACGACCTGTGGCCACCTGCTGTCCCCCTGGGAGGGGACTGGGCTGCCTCCTGCCCTGGCACCTTGCAGGCTGTAGCCTCCTCCAGGCTGTGGCACTGGGATGCTCCTGTGCCCTGGCCTGTGGGGCCATCTGTGCATCTCTGCTGCTCTCCAGGCCTCCTGCGTAGTACTGCATTCTTCAGCCAGATTCCTAAAGAGGAGGAATCTCGAAGAAATGCTCCAGGTGGATCAGACATGGAGGTTTGGCGAGTGCCTGGTAAGTGGAGCCGAGAACCCCCAGGCTCAGCCTGGAGAAGGCCCCTGAGGGCAGTGCTCAGTGTGTGGGGCCGGGAAGCTGTGCCCCTGCCCGCTGCTGCGGCCAGAGGCCACGGGGTCTCTTCTCCAGGCTCCCGTGGGCCCCAGCCAGGTGCCCATGGAGCCCCGGCCCGGCGGGGCTGGGGGCCGGCACCGCGGCTCCCCGGGCAGCAGCCGGCCCTCTGCCCCCTGCCCTCGGGAGCCCTTGGCCAGCGGCTGCTGGCCGCGCCTCAGGGCTGTGCAGCCAGGGGAGGCCGGGGCTGGGCGCAGGCAGCGCCCGGCCCAGGGGCGGAGCCCGCGCCAACCCTTCCCTCCTGCCGCTCTCTGCAGCTGGCAGAGGACAGGAGCAGAGCGGCCGAGCACCTGCGCCAGGCCCTGCGCTACTTGCGGAGCCCACAGGAGCCCCTGCGAGAGGCGGCCATCAGGTTCATCGGTGAGCCACTCCCAGCTCCCTCCCCGGCCCGGCCCGCCGCACCTCGGCCCCAGCCCCGCCTGCTGCCCCGGCAGCGCCAGCCGGGCCCGGCGCCGTGGAGCCCCGCCCGGCCTGGGCATTGCTGCTGCCGCCCTCTGGCAGCCGTGCCCTGGGGAGGCAGCGTGCGGCAAGGGCCGGGCTGAGCCCTGCCGGGCCAGCAGCCCGTGTGGCCGCAGCGCCGGCAGCGCCGCCGGCAGGGAGCTGTGCCGCTGGGGCCCTGACAGGCTCTGTGTTCACAGGCATGGCCGGGCGGCACCTGCGGGGGCAGCAGCAAGAGCTGCAGCTGATCTGCACTGGTGAGTGAGGCCAGCGGGCTGACAGCGGGGGCTGCCGGGGACAGCTGCAAGCCCTGCCCCGGCTGCGGAGGGCTCTGCTCCTTGGGGCAGAGCACCCTGAGATTTCAGGGCCTCGTGGCCCATTCATGGCCAGCAGCTTCGGGCTGATCCCCTTGCTCCTGCTCCATGGCAAGAGCCGGCTGGGAAGGCTCTGGCAGCAGGCTCTCCTTGGCTCCCCACAGATCTGGGATCTGACCTTGGCTCTGTTATGTTTGCCCAATTATCCCATCATAAAAAACCAAACAATATTTGAGATAGCAGCAATCTTAATTGAATAGTTTAGAAAATATATCCTGACAATATTATTTGATATAAAATAAGGGATAATTTGGTTCCAATAATAGCGCGTAAGCAAAGGATAACTGCGGGTCATGGAGTGCAGGACCCTTGCCACCTCATGTACGAGCTTTGCAAGTGAAGATTCCCCCCTTTTATGCCATGTGTCAATGTCATCTCCTCCCATTTTCGATTCATCACACTTCTACCTCCGCCCTCATCATCACCTTTACCGCGCATGCTCCACCGCTCGTTTTGGTTGTCGCACAAGTATTTGGGGGTCATTGTTTGATGAAGGCCTCTCTTCTTCCTCAATGTCCTTTAATTCACCTTTGGGTTACACATGCGCACCAAGCCAGTACAATGTAATCCAAAACTAACATTTAAGCATCAAAGCAATAAATCTCTTACAGCTGGCATTTTCCTGGGACCCAACCAGATTTTCCCTTCTTTCCGTTAATTTTTAGTAACTGTTATCTCCTGCATTTTCCTCCTGTCCTTGAACATCTGCAGGGAGGGGGTGGTGGAACCCCTCCACTCCCTTTTTTCTTGGCATTACAACTTTTAACTGTTTTATTATTCTTTCCAAATATTAATTACTGCATCCATATTGATTACTGTTTCAATTTTGTCAGCACAAATCATACCTATTTACCACAGCTCTGTTCCTCTCTCTTGCAGCCCTTGAAAGCCTGACGGAGGACATGAGCAGTGCTGTGTCAGAGCTGGCATTTCAAACACTGCATGTCCTCCGAGCAACAGCCAGTGGGCGATATTCCATCTTCCAGAGGCTGCACGATCAGCTGCGCAGGGCATGGATGACTCGGCCTCGTCTGTCCCGGCTCGGCTGGCTGCACTGCTGGAGCTCTGAGGAGAGCTGATCCGGGAGGCTCTCTTTGCTGGGGCAACCTGAGCCAGTGGGGATTTTTAGTTTTCTTTAAGATTTTTCTTTTCTTCTCTTCCATTTTCTTTTCTTCCATTCTATTTTTTTCCTATGTAAATATAGACTGTGTTATAATACAAAGACTCTCAGGAGACTTTTTTTCTGCCCAGGGTCTGTAGGGCAGAGGGGAAGAGGGGGAAAAGGGTGCCTGGGCTCAGCCAGCTGCCCAGGCATGCGGTGGGCAAGGGGAAATGGCCAGAAGCCCCTTGGCCTTTGGTGGTTCTGCTGAAGCCTTTGTGCTGCCCACAGAGTGGCTGGGCAGGGGCCGGAGCTGCGGGGATCCCTGCCAGAGCGGTGCCTGGAGATGGCCACAAGCCCTGTGCCAGGCAGGAAGCGCCATCCGTGTCCTCCTGCCCGTGTGCTGCTGGCTGCCTTGCTGAGGGCTCCCAGGTGCCTCTGGATGGGGCTGCTCTGGAGCTGCTGTGGGGCTGTGGCGCTGCTGCTGGGCAGCTTGGCCGGGCTGGGGCAGGGCCTGAGGGGCTGGGGTTCTGGCAAGCCCTGAGCAATGGGCTGTCAGAGGCCACAAGCAGCCCCCTGGCAGCCGCCGCCTTGCTCCTGACAGCCGGCTGCTCTGGCGCTTCCTCAGTGGGCAGTGTGAGGGACCCCCTGGAATCAGGCGTGGAACCCTGGCCCTGGCCTTTCAGGGCTGTGAGGCCAGAAGTGGGGCTGGGCGTGTGTCCTACATGTGCTCCGGACTGGAGCCCCCGGCCCCTCAGCCTTAGGCATGGAGCTCCACTGTCTGCTCTCTGAGTCTTGTTCCTCTTGCTGTGGGGGAGGCCGAGTTCTGTGGCTTTAGGCCCCATTGAGCCAGAAGAGCAGCAGCTTTGAGCCAAGAGGGGCCACAGAAAGACCCTCAGGACAAAGGGCATTGCTGGCATTCCCAGGGCAGGGACACATGAGAGCGGCAGGCACCTTTGGGTGCCACGCTGGCTTTGCACTGGGTCACCTCCCTGTGTGCAGGGCTGGCTCTTTGCTTTGCTGTCCTTGGCCTTTTGCCGTCGTGCTCCTTTGGCTGCCTGCAGCGAGGGGCAGCCCTGTAAGGAGGGTGAAAGGCCCTGTCTCCAACATCTCAAGGGGGAAATGGAGCTCTCCCGGCCCTCAGCCCATGCTGTAAGCAGAGCAGAGCCTTTTCCCCAGCCCTGGCTTTCTGCTTGCTACTTGCCCCTGGGCACCATGACCCACTGCACTCGCTCTGAGTCACCCACAGGATGGCTGGTGCCTCTTGGTTTGCTGACGGGACGTGAGGGTCACTGAGAGAAAAGTGGGTGTCCCAATGCTGAGGGCACATGGGGTCACTGAGCAGACTTGAGGCTTCCCCAGCAGGTTGCAGGTGCCTTTCTGTCACTGAAGGAAAGGCAGATGCCCCAGGGGTCGCTGAGGTGTCATGACAGTCTCTGAATGGCGTGCAGATGCCCTGCATGCCACTGAGGCCAGCGTGAGTCCCTGAGGGGAGGCGGGTGTCTGTCTTGTCCCCCAGGGTGAGGCGGTGTCACTGAGGGAAAGTGAGGGGGACACGGGCACGCCGCGTGTGGCTGAGCGCACATGCCGCTGGCTGAAGGGACGCCAGGGCCGCTGAGGGGCCGTGGGCTCGCCCTGAGGGACACGGCAGGGCCGGGCCGCTCCCCGCTGCGCCGCCGCCGCCCGCTCCCCGCCGCAGGGAGCGTTTCCCGCCCAGGCGCGGGCGGCCCCGCCCCGCCGCTCCCCTCAGCCGCGGGCGGCAACTCGAACCCGCTGGGGCCGCCCCGCGGGGCCGGGCGCCGGGCGGCCTTGCAGAAGCCCTGGGGGAGCTACCCTGGGGCTGCCCTGCGCTCATACACACCGAGGAGCATGGGCCAGCCTTGCCTCAGCACCAGGGAGGGTTTCACTTGGCCAGGGGTAAAGCTGCGGTAGCTTCCAGGGAGAGAACTTCATAGCACAGGAATGCTGGAATTACCTGGTGCCTCCTGTAGGGCATGAAATGAACATTTAGGCTTTCCAGTTGAGGTAATCACTGGACTGTGAGAATAATGAAATCAGAGGTGAACTGTTGAGTACATGTAGTAAATATTTGAGCAGGAAAATTTGAGGTGATCTCTAGGAAAAAATTACTTTTGAGGAAAAGTCTGAGTAATTTCTAGAGGGCACATAGAGATCATTTTGTGACAAAACCTGAGGTAAATGTTAGGACACATCACTGGAAATAATGGTCTTCTTTTACTGGGAATATGAAGGAACCACAGAGTAAGATGATAATAAAAATAAAAAATGTGCGCTTGATTTTAGTAACAAGCAAAAACAAGCAAGGTAGTTCATCTAAATCAGTACTGTAAGAGAGAAAGGAGAGCAATTTAGAAAGATGCATCACCAATTGCCTAAATTGTTTCTTGTCTTGCAGATCTGCACTTGCTGGGGAGCCACATTTTACACCAAGGACCTGGGGAACCATTCCTAGTAATTGGGAAAATCCTAGGTGCTCCATCCACCCATAGATGAGGTCTCCAAATTTGCCCCAAAAGCTCTGTCTTCCTCCCCTCTGCTGCTTTAATTGTTTGTAATGATTTAATAAGGAGCACTATTCTTCCCTGCAGCAAACACAGGCACGTGGCATTTTATTACATTTATTAGGGCCCCTGTTTGGAATTTCTTTGCTGGGTTTCCTTCTTTGCAGGCTTGTTGCAAAACTTGGAGAAGTCAGTGTGGGAACTGGACTTTGTGCTGTCAACATTCTGAGTGTTGAGCCAGCACCAAATCCATGCAATTATAATGGATGTTTGGGTCTTTAGAAGCAGGTCTTGTGAGTGCCATGGGCAATGCAGGTGGCTTCCCAGGGGAGCATCCCTGTCCAGTGCCAGGGATCTGCTGCCCTGGTCCCACAGAGGGATTTGGGTTGTACCTGATGGCCCAGCAGAGCTTGGGGAAATGCCTCAGTGTTTTTTGGATTTGAATGGCATTGGGGTCAAATCCAGTTTCTCCTCTGAGGGATGGAGTCTTGAGCTCTCACAGGTTTTGCTTGAACATTTCTTTCATCTGCCCCCCACCCCAAACCCCCCAGCAGATCCCCTGCTCCTGCCACTCTGTGTCTCCCACAGCTGGGATCCTCAGAACTTTTCCCTTACACTAAAAGAACTGGAAATTGGCTGGGTTTTGTGGCCTCTTGGCAACAAAATTGTCTCCTATTGTGCAGCTCGGGGGGAAAGAAACCTCTTCCTCCCTTCAGTCTGCTGCAACCAAGTGTTTTGTTCCTATTTGTGAAGAGCTAGGAAGAAACACTTCTTTTTAAGATGAGGGAGCCCAATTCAATTCCCTTAGCATTTTGAGCAAAATAACCAAGTGATTTATGTTGAAAGTCACTCCAAAATTTGGAAGAGATCTTTTTAGAAAATATTTCTCTTGGTGACTGATTATGAGTGGGCATGGGAAGAATCTCTTTGCATTGAACCACTCAAAGCAGTAATTTCTTCCCAAAAAGTAGATGTAATTCCATGTTTTGGGTGAAAAAAAGTAAGTAGTAGTGGACCAAAGGAGCTTCAAGCTGATTTCTATTTGCTGCCAATGACTGAATTAAATGCACAGGGTTCCTGTCAGCTCTGCCAGACAAAATGTTGCATTTGGGTTCTTGGGGGTTTTGTCAGAAATCTTTGTAGCATGAATAGTTCATGGACTTCTCTCTGGTGGCTTCAGCCATTCCTGCTGTCCATCATACCTTGCTATTATAAGGCAGCTCTTTTCATTATGTTGTCTTTTAATCCAGACATCTGAGCCTTTTTCTACTTCTAGTGCCAGTTTTCAGTAGGACAAACATTTTCTTATCTGCAAGTGTATTCAGTGGTGGCCACACAAGTGAAGGCAAGGAGCTGGCATGTGATAATTGATGAAACTTTCTATCATGGGAAAAAACTCAGCATTCAATTTCCATCTCCTTAGAAATCTCTATTTCTTTTCTTGTCTCTTGTGCTCTTTGTGGCTGGTCTGAGGTTAGTGCTTGGAAATGCAATGATACGGATTCCAATTCTTTTGAGAGAGAATAATCTTGTAGACAAAGCCAAATAAATTTAACTTTTCAATATTAGAGCAGTGTGACATCCAGGTTGGGGACCTGGCAGTAGTTGGTGCCTGGCCAGCCTCAGAACACAGAGTTTGTCCGATTTAGGTGAAATTTCATTCCTTGGAGACAAAGTAAAATTGCCTCTTATTTGCTCAGCACTAAAAATCCATCTGAAGCTCATTGCCAAGACTTGCTGCTGAATGATGGGATTAAGCCCTGCAATGGCACCATGAACTGAGAGACTGGGAGAGGAATAATAAAAAATGCCCTTTCCAACCATGCGCAGGCCCTGATGTCCTGCTGTTGGCTTGGTGCTCTCAAAGGGGCTGATTTTGATGGTTTTAGAGGCACTAAGCTGGGCAGTGAAATGCACCTCAGGCAGCAATTGCATCTCTGGTGTCTGCAAGTGCCTTTATCTCCCTTCCTCCTCCTCAGAACTGAAATTCTGCAAGGACTGAGTGAATCTGGGGCTTTGGGAAGGCCCAGTAGTGACAGATTTTGGTGAGATGTGAGTCAGGAGATGGAAGCAGCAGCAGAAGGTGCTGTAATCTTCATCCTTGTGCTCCTCTGAATGCTGATGCAGTGTGAAGGAGGCAGGGATTCCATCAAGCACCTTCTGTAGCTCCTGAGGGAAAAAAACAAGTGGCAAGTTCTTTATTTGGTTAGAGTTTCAGGCTGTGCTGCACCTCAGGGCCAGGCTCTGCCTCTCTCTGCTCCAGCTGGTGCTTCCAAGCTGTCCTCTCTGGTTTTGATTTGCAAACCACCTCTCTGACCAGCTTCCACTTTGCTTTAAAACATTCAGCACCACGTTTGTGGCTGAACGGGTCCCAGAGCTGGGGAGAAGGATTTGAGATGCAATTTGCATCACAGAGTTTTTACAGCGGGGAAAATGTCACATCCCTCCTGTGCCTGGAGCTGCTAATCTTGTTCTGAACATTGAAAACCTCTTCAGCTTCTCTCATTATACCTAAATTTGATTACTGCTTTGATTTCACACCTCTTTCATGCGGGCTTTTCCTCTCTCCTTGGCTGGAATTGTCAGGCCTGAAAAGAGAAATTTTGTCAAGCCTTGGGACAGTTCCCATTACCTATCCCTGCTCCTAATGCTGCTTTTAATTATCTTGGGAAGCTGAGCAAGAGGGGAAAATGGGAGAAGTTTAGTGAGAGGAAAAGTAAGGCCCAGAGACCAAAGTGTAAATGCAGATTCTGGGTTAGCAGAGTCTGCAGTGTTGTGGGGATCTGGGCCGTGCAAACTGATGTTTTTCTCTGTGAATGGCTGATTCCTTCTGTATCTTCTGAAATTCCTGTGCATTAGGGCTGGTGCTGGAACTGCAGCCACACAAACTCCCCATGGAGCTGTGTGGGACACAGTGGGAATCATTGATTTGCTGCTTTGGATGAAAAGTTGTGACATGAACCTCAGTGTCAGGGAGGTGGCACGTTAATGCTGCTGCTGTCAGACAGTGCCCACACACTGTGTCTGGAGACAGCTCAGGAGAAGATGAAGAAAAACCAGGATTAAATCCTGTAGTAAACCCCATAGATTTAGGAAAAGCACCATGGAGGATATGAACAATAGGAATGCTGAAACAGCAAAAGAAAATTCCTGTTTTTCTGTCCTCCACCCCTTAACCTATCTCTGTAACGCTATAAGGCAATGTCATGTTAACCCCTTACCCATTGGTCAAGCTTGGATCCTTTCCAACCCTATAAAAGAAGCATACTGTACCCCATTAGGGGAGAAAGAAGAAGAGCAGAGACCCTTCACGGACCTTCCCAAACAAAGCCATCTCCATGGAACAGCCTGCGCCTTCTCCTTCTCCTCTCTCTCCGTCTGCTGCAGCCTCCAGCCCAGGGCACCACTACCTAGCAAGCAGAGCTGAAATCCTGAGAGCTTGCAATCACTATAGAGCTGATAATCACCATGCTTGCTAGATGGCAGCCCCGCGGCGTTGGCATGAGCGAGCGAGCTTCGGGCACCCGGTCCCTACCCAGGGACTGAGCTCCTGAGCCCTAGTCCTCTGCTTTATGATAACGCCATTAAGAGGCTTTATTAAAGTGGCGGCCCAACTACTTCGGACCCCCCAGAGGCGATATCCGTTGGTTGAGCAACGAAACCCCCCCGGGGTTTTCTGTGATTGCCTGTTTGGGAAGCCGCTCCTTCTGTGAAGGGACTTTTCGTTTTAGAAAATCCTTTCCCCAGGAGGGTCAGTTCGACACTCAAAACTTACATCTGAACGACAGAAAGTTCTGAGAAGAACTGACACAGCAGACCCCTTCCACAGATCTTGGACCCCAGGGACTGTACGTATTAGCTAATATTGCGTGCATAACTTCGGGGCTCCAAAACTTTTTTTTCGGTTTTTTTTCGGTTTTTTTTCATGTTTTTTCTGCTGGAAGGGCTAACCATTAACATGGGTACAATTTTTAGTACATTAAAACTAAGTAAAACCGAGAGAGAGATATATTTGACTATTTTAGAAATCTTATCTGCTAACAACTTCTCCTTTTCTAAAGGCAAGCTCTCAAAAACTAACCTTAAAAAATTTGTAACTTGGATTATTTCGCAATACCCTGATACTGATAAGAAAGCAGTCATTGAAAATTCGTTTTGGGATATGATCAGGAACACAATATATATCTCCCAAACAAACCAGGATTTCTCTGTAACTAACTATTTGCCTTTATTCCATATAATAACTAAAACCGTTGAAAGATTTAACAGAGAAAAGATTTTGTAGTCGGTAACAGACACTTCCTCTTCAAATACTAACAAGATTGATAAGGACTCAGAGGAATGTCACTTGCATATCTCACACCACCGCTTAGGTCCTAAAGTCCCTCTCGCCTCCATTACTCCTAAAGCAGAGGTTACGCTGCCCACCACAGTTCCCCCTCCCACATTCTCCACCCCTGCAGGACCTGCGCTGCCCAACTCCACGGATCCTCTCTTATCTGTAATTCCACACATCCCCCCTACCCCCAGCTCGGCTTCCTCCTTGCCTCCGGTCCCGGGGGTCCCTTTTCCTGCCTCTGCCGCCCCCTGCACCCCTGCGTCAGCTCTGTCCCCCTCCGCTGCGTACCCCCCCACCCCCGCGCTGGTGTCCCCCACCATCCCTCCCGCCGCCGCGCCCCCCGCCCCCGCTCCCCCTGCCCCGGCTCTGACCGGCCTGGCCCCTCCCGAGGGCTCCCCGAGCCTCACCCCCACCGCTCCTGAGCCCGGGTCCATCCCCGCCCCCTCCCCCTGCTCCCTGCCTGCCACAGCAGGGACACCTCACACAAGCGCAGTCCCACCAACCCACCCCGTAACTGCGGCACCCCGGACCGGTCCCAGTGCCTGCTCACCCCCACTCCCCCCATGCCCGCATCCCCACCCCGCCCAGCCCCCCTGCCCCCACCACGCGTGCCCCCAACCCCCCGCCCACCCTCGATGCCACCCCAATGGAATCCCAGACACCCCCCAAAGTGCTACCCCCCCCACCCGGTCCTGTGCGTGCTGTGCTGCCATCCCAGCTCCAGTGGCGCCTCCCCCTACCCAGGTCATGACATGTCTCCCCCCCAGCCATTGAAACCTTTGAAAAACGCTTCTAAACGAAAAAAGGATAAGTCACAGATAGCAACCCCCCCTCAGTCCTCCTCAGAGGACCAGAGCTCTTGCAGTGAATCTGATTCTGATACGATCCACACGGATCCATGGGCTCTTATTAAAGTAGAAGCGACAAAGGCTGGAGACTGGGAGCTGGCACAGAAAATTAATGCTTTCCCAGTAGAATATAAGCAAGGACGGAATGGTGGCGAGTCCGCTATAAAGACGTGGAAAGCTAACTCGAACAAGGAACTAGTGCAATTAAGAAATATAGCCAAAGAACATGGGCGAAGCTCACATATTTTTAGAAATTTCTTAGGAGCCATGTTCTCAGCACATGTCTTACTTCCCCACAATGTAAAAAATATTTCACACTGCCTCCTGTCCCCAGCAAAATATTTGTTATGGGACAGGCATTGGAAAAGACATTTAAAAACATTATCAGATTCATATTCTGCGGATGCTAATAAGACGAATTTTACGGTAGCTCAACTAGCTGGTGAAGGTGACTTACAGAAACCAGCAGACCAATTGGAAACCTTGAATAAAGAGGCACTGCAGGACATCGCTCTCGCAGCAAAAACCTCTTTACTTCTCGTGCATGATGAGTCAATGCCAACAATGCATTTTTCTACTATTAAACAAGGGACAGATGAAAGTTTTATCAAATTTGTGGACAGACTTAGAGATGCTCTGGAGAAACAGATAGAGAGTACAGAGGCAAAGAAGGAACTCTTATGTAAACTTGCCTTGTGTAACTCAAATGAAAAATGCAAAGCCATTTTGAGGTCTCTACCCATGGACACAGACCCCACCATAGAGCAAATGCTGGAATGCTGTACACGTCACATGTCCACTGAAAATACAGTGGCCCGAGCAGTTGCTAAGGGTATTGCTGAAGGAGTTTCTGGGGCATATGCAGTAATAGCTTCTAAAGACCAAGCTAAATGCTATCACTGTGGGGATCTTGGACATTATATAAAGGACTGCCCAGAGAGATCACACCCCCGATACCACCGTAACAATTACCAAAGACCCCAGAATCAGCAGCGCTACCAGCAGCATTCGGGAAACTTCTTGCGCAGCCTGGTCGAGCCCCGGGCGCTGACAACAAATCAAAAGCCACCCAGACCCAACCCCGCACCAACCCAGGACATTCCGGACCACAAGAAGAGGATCCAACCCAGATGGGAACCCGCCGTCAACTGGTAACTGCTTTGTCCATTGACTTTAATAATGAGAATGTTCACCGTGTTCCCACAGGCAAATATGGGCCAAAAGGTGGTCCTTTGCACATTTTAATTATAGGTGACTCTCTTAATAGCCCAAAGGAGATCTTCGTTGTTCCAGAAGTGCTGACAGTGCAGCCAGGACAAGAGATTCTCGTCCAGGTATACTGCATAGACTCACCATTTTTTCTTTCAAAGGGAACTCCAATAGCACAAGCCTTTTTACTCCCAAAGGATCACAGGGAACAGATTCCTCTCAACCCTACAGCTATGTGGGCACAAGTCATGGGACCATCCAAGCCTACCATCAAGTGCAGCCTCACCTGCAAAGGTGAGAAGACCCACCTGCCAGGGATGCTGGACACTGGTGCTGATGTGACCATCATCGCCCGCTCAGAATGGCCAGCACACTGGGATCTACAACCTGTTGCAGGCATGGTTTCAGGGATTGGTGGAGCTACAGTGTCCATAAGAAGCAAGAACAACATCCTCATGGAAGGGCCTGAAGGCAAGCTGGCAACCATTCGTCCATTCGTGGTAAGGGCCCCCATCACCCTTTGGGGCAGAGACGTTCTATCCCAGTGGGGAGCTTCCCTACATATTCCCACTCAGGATTTCTAATCGGGGCCACTGAGCTAAGTGCGCTGCCAGAAACCCCTCGTCTCACCTGGAAAAGTCACAAGCCACTCTGGATTGAACAGTGGCCCCTCAATAAAGCCAAACTGCGCGCCCTAAACACCCTCGTGGAAGAACAGCTCGCAAAAGGCCACATAGTGGAGTCCAACAGCCCTATGAACTCTCCAGTCTTTGTTCTACCAAAGCCTGGGACAAACAGGTGGAGGCTTCTCCACGACCTTCGCAGAATCAACGAGGTCATCAAGGACATGGGCCCCCTCCAGCCTGGCATGCCCTCCCCATCGATGCTGCCTAGAGACTGGACACTTGCTATCATAGACATTAAGGACTGTTTCTTCAGCATTCCTCTGCACCCTGAGGATGCTCCACGGTTTGCTTTTTTCCGTTCCCTCTCTTAACAAGGAGGCCCCGCTCAAAAGATATCATTGGCGTTATCTTCCTCAAGGCCTGAAAATCTCGCCCACTATTTGCCAGTGGTACGTGGCTCACATCCTGTCTCCCATTCGGAAATCATTCCCCGATGCTATCATCCATCACTATATGGATGACATCCTGGTGTGTGCTTCAGACAAAGCTTACTTGGACAAAACAGTTAAAAAGACTATTGAAACCATAGAAAAGGCAGGAATGGAGATTCGTGAGGACAAAATCCAGCACACCAAGCCATGGACTTACCCTGGAGTCCAGATCCGGGAAAGGACCATCGTACCTCAGCAGCTCACCATAAATGACGACCCAAAAACCCTCAGGGACTTACACAGCCTTTGCGGATCCATCAACTGGGTACGTCCACTGCTAGGAATTACAACAGAGGACCTTGCTCCCTTGTTCAACCTTCTTTGTGGACCTAAGGACCCGGACTCTCCCTGCACTCTCACAGAAGAAGCCAGAGGTGCCATCACCAAAGTCCAGGAAGCCCTGTCTTCACGCAAAACCCATCGCTTCGAGCCCAGCCTACCTTTCCAGTTCATCATCCTGGGAAAAGCACCTCGATTCCATGGACTGATTTTCCAATGGGACTCCCAGCTTCGAGACCCTTTGTTGATACTGGAATGGATCTTTACAAATAGCCAGCCCACAAAGACACTCACCACCTACCAGGAGGTCATAGCACATTTAATAAAAAAGGCAAGGACTCACCTTCGCTCTCTTTCAGGTTGTGAGTTTGAATGCATATACTTACCAATAACTCTTACAGACTTTGAGGATTTGATCCAGACCAATGAAAGCCTCCAGTTTGCCCTGGATAGCTACACGGGCCAAATTTCAGTTAAGATCCCAAAACACAAACTTTTTAACCCTGATGTAACCTTCCATTTGATTCCAAAACAAATCCAAAGTAGAAAACCTCTCAAGGCTCTAACCCTCTTTACAGATGGCTCAGGGTCTTCCCACAAGTCGGTGGTTACATGGAGAGACCCCCAAACACAAGACTGGCACTCTGACATACAAATAGTGGAGGGATCTCCACAGAATGCAGAATTAGCAGCTGTTGTCAGAGCCTTTGAAAAGTTTAAAAACGAGCCTTTCAATCTGGTTACAGATTCAGCTTATGTTGCTGGGATAGCGATGAGAGCAGAACATGCTCTTCTCAAAGAGGTCTCTAATCCAAAGTTGTACCAATTGCTCTCTAAATTAATATACCTAATCTCCCACAGAAAGCAACCTTACAATATAATGCATGTGAGGTCACATACAGACCTCCCAGGTTTTGTTGCAGAAGGCAACAGAAAAGCAGATGCATTAGCAATGGCAGCAGAAACTGCTAATGTTCCCAACATCTTTGCCCAGGCAAAGTTGTCACACGCATTTTTTCATCAAAATATACCTGCCCTTATGAGAATGTTTAAGCTCTCAAAGGATCAGGCAAAGGCTATTGTTGCTACATGTCCGAACTGTCAGAACTATCAGATACCATCCATGGGGACGGGAGTCAATCCCCGAGGTCTGAATAGCTGCCAGCTGTGGCAGACAGATGTAACTCACTTTGCACCTTTTGGAAGATCAAAATACGTGCATGTATCGGTCGATACATTTTCAGGAGCAGTATTTGCATCATCACATGCAGGAGAAAATACCATGCACACAATAAAACCCTTTCTCCTCGCTTTTGCCACCCTGGGTGTACCAAAAGAGATTAAAACAGATAATGGACCAGCCTACACTTCCCGCAAGTTAAAGGAGTTTTTCAGTGAATGGGGGATAGCACACAAGACCGGCATACCTGTAAACCCCACAGGACAATCCATCGTGGAAAGGACACATCAAACCCTCAAAAGAGTCCTCGATCAACAGAACAGAGACACGAGAATCACATCTCCAGTGGAAAGACTTTGCAAGGCTCTCTACGTCATCAACTTCCTGAACTGTACAGCATCAGAGCCTGACCCACCAATACTTCGCCACTTTGCAAATACCACCCAAGCAAAGCTCACTGGGAAACCACCTGTGCTCGTAAAGGACCCTGAAACACACCAAATTTCTGGACCTCACCAGTTGATTACCTGGGGTAGAGGATATGCGTGCGTGCTACTACCATCCGGTCCGATGTGGTACCCAGGAAAAAACATAAAGCCATACTTAGGCACTGTGAACACTACTCCTGCAAACGGGGACAAGAACACTCCTGAGGCAAACACAAGACCACCTCAAAACCAAACCAGCTCTGCCTGGAGACGAAGACGTCGCCGAATACCCACAAACATAAGAACAGACCGCCCCATTACAAGACAGCAGACAAAACTGAAAAGCTAAACAACAGTCTGCTGCATCAGACCATAGATAGCCTTAACACAAAAGTGTTCTCTGAACTATATGTTGTTACACTGTTTTTTTTTTTGTATTTAAAGAAAGAAAAAAGAAAAAAAAAAAACGCTGTTATTCCCTCTCCCTAACCTTTTAAAACCCCTTAACCCTCTACCCACTCCTCCTCCCATAGTGTAGCTTAGAAATTAAAAGAAAAAGGGGGGGAGGAGGGGAACAAGAAAAGAAAAAGGCAGAAAACCCTCTCATCATAAAGATAACAAATTCTGCTTATATTCCCTATCAGAAGCCCTATTCCTGCCCAAAGATGAAAAATATCTCCGTTGCTGCTGTCCTCATTGCTGCCTGGATGTTCTTCACCATACCGCGTGCCTTCGGCTGGATTAGCCCACAGCCCAGCCATAATGTTTGGGTAACCTTAGCAAAAACATTAAAACAGGACAACATGTGCTTGTCCATGGGAAGCATTGATAATCCACTTTCCACATGTCTAGTAGGAATTCCCTTTGTAGCAGATGACTGGCCTGTCTATAACTCAGAGCTTCTCCGCACCACAGGTAAGAGACCCAATGTGGTTGATACTTGGGATGAGTGGACAAAAATTCTGCCAGATGCTCGAGAGGAACCCCAAGAATTAGATCTGTTGGGGTCCTCCAAGGCCACATACTGCGTCGAAGTTTACTTTAGACGTCCAAGAAACAATTGGCCAGAAATTGACCAGAACAAAAACACATATCGAAAAGAGATATCACCAATTAACAAAGCCTGTAACTCTCATGATTGGTGCAATTACACGGCTCGCATGATTTCTGTGTCCTCTCTCCATCCCAAAGTATTACCCAAGGGAATGTTTCTCATCTGTGGTGACAGAGTATGGGCTGGGATCCCCTCCCGACTCCAGGGAGGTCCCTGTACCCTTGGAAAACTTTCTACCCTTACACCAAACATCACCCTGTTACATAATTGGAAAAAAGAAAGCGAATCAAAATGACAAAAAAGGTCCTACACTGAATTTGATGAAAATTGTGATCCTAAATTATACGATTGGAACAAACCAAAAAAGATTGCTGTCTCCCTGTTCTTACCCTGGGTAGCTGCAGCTAAAGCCCTCGGTGAAATCAATCACCTTGGGTGCTGGCTCAGTAAACAAGCTAACGCTACATCTGCAGCCTTGAGTGATCTCTTAAAGGAAGAAGAAACCACAAGACAGGCTTCGCTCCAAAATCGAGCAGCAATCGACTTCCTGCTGCTTGCCCATGGACACGGCTGTGAAGACTTCGAAGGGATGTGCTGCTTCAACCTCTCTTCACGCTCGGAATCCATCCATGCGAACATCCAGAAACTGAAAGATTTCGTGAAGGACTTGAAAGTAGAAAGAACCCCAGATTGGGTCAATGAACTTTTCGGGCAATGAGGATTAACAGGATGGGCTGCATCCTTGTTAAGGGAATGTTGTTGATTCTCCTTGTAGTTGTTATTGTGTTAGCTATGTTCTCGTGCCTTGTTCACTGTTTCAAAAGAACTATAACAAACGCCTTTTTTGTAAAAACAGAAAGTGGAGTTGTAGTAAACCCCATAGATTTAGGAAAAGTACCATGGAGGATATGAACAATAGGAATGCTGAAACAGCAAAAGAAAATTCCTGTTTTTCTGTCCTCCACCCCTTAACCTACCTCTGTAACCCTATAAGGCAATGTCATGTTAACTCCTTACCCATTGGTCAAGCTTGGATCCTTTCCAACCCTATAAAAGAAGCATACTGTACCCCATTAGGGGAGAAAGAAGAAGAGCAGAGACCCTTCACGGACCTCCCCAAATAAAGCCATCTTCGTGGAACAGCCTGCGCCTTCTCCTTCTCCTCTCTCTCCGTCTGCTGCAGCCTCCAGCCCAGGGCACCACTACCTAGCAAGCAGAGCTGAAATCCTGAGAGCTTGCAATCGCTATAGAGCTGATAATCACCATGCTTGCTAGATGGCAGCCCCGAGGCGTTGGCATGAGCGAGCCAGCTTCGGGCACCCGGTCCCTACCCAGGGACTGAGCTCCTGAGCCCTAGTGCTCTGCTTTATGATAAGGCCAAATAAGAGGCTTTATTATTTGGAGACCTCATCTATGGGTGGATGGACCAGCTAGGATTTCCCAGTTGCTGGGAATGGTTCTCCAGGTGCCTGGTGTAAAACAGGGCTCCCCAGCAAGTGCGGATCTGCAAGATGATAAACAATTGTCTTGCTTTGAAGAGAGAGGCGTCTGCTAATGAAGGCAGAAGGCTTCTCTGAAATGGAAAATGGAAATCCTCTCCCTTCAAATGATTCTAATTTAGAAATTCAAATGCTCTCAGTGAAAGATATGGGGATAGGAATAAGCCCGCAGAGCCGGGCAGTTTGCTGATGCTCTGAGCCCTTCCTAAAGATCCTGTGGGGTTGCCTTAGACACCTGCTGCCAGGGATTCCTTCCAGCCTGGGCCACTTGGGCTGGGCTGGGGGCAGCCCCAGGGCAGGTGGCAGTGTGTGCAAGGGCCCTGGCTGGCACGCTGCAGCACGGTCACCGTGCCATGGAACGGAACCCGGTGACCAAGGCCCCTTTGTGACACGTAGGAAATAGAAGCTTGCCCGGCTGCTGGGAGCACACAACGGGCCAGAACAGGACAGAGCGGTGCCGTGAGGAGCCCTCACACAGCACGCTCGTTCCTGTCTTACCCGCAGCCTTTGCGAGGCCTTATTCCTGCAGCTGAGCTTGAGGCCAGGCCACAGGACTTGGTGACGCGTGGCCTTGCCGAGACTTCTCTTCTGCAGGTGCTCTCGAGGGCAGGGCGTGGGACTTGGTGCCCCAGAGGCATCTCCCATCCCTGCCACCAGCGCCCTCGAGGCCCAACCACAATCGTTGTCAGGAGTCTCCTGTCCTTGTGGCAGGAGCCCTGGAGACCAGAGTGCAGGACTTGCTGTCCTGTAGCCTTGCCGAGGCTTCTGTCTTGAAGGTGCCTTCCAGGCACAACTGCAGGACTTGCTGACTCAGAGCTTTTCTGAGGCATCTCTCCTGCAAGTAGCCACAAATCCAGGCACTAACATGGAGCAGAGACCCCCGAGAGCGCCCAAGGTGGCCTGGGGGAAAGAGGAGGAAGAAGGCCCTGCAGCTGCCCCAGCACAGGAGACCAAAGAGGTGCTGCCAATTGAGCTGCTGCAGGAGGGTGAGTGGCAGAGCTGGGCCACAGGCTTGGTGCCTGCAGCCAGCTTGGCGCCTTTGCATCCCATCCCATCCCATCCCATCCCATCCCATCCCATCCCATCCCATCCCATCCCATCCCATCCCATCCCCTGGGCCATGCCCATGAACAGGACAGAAAAGGGGCCGGGGCCCCACAGGGGCTGTACTCCATCCCCTGGGGCATCCTGGGGCTCTCCCAGCCTGGGGGGCACAGGGCTGGGCCGTGTTCTCCGGCCTCTCCCGCAGCCCCTCAGCTCTGGCTGCGCTCGCTCTTTGCCAGGTGCAGCCCTGGAGCGCACACAAGAGCAGGAGCCCGCCCGTGGCCTCTTCCGCAGAACAGCGCAGGTACCTGCAGCCATCCCCACCTGGGCTGGGCCTGCTGGCACCGCGCTTGGAGCATTGCCTGCAACATGCCTGGCTTCTTGCCCTTTTCCTACAGCTGGTTTGCAAATTCATCAAGAAAATTCGGGCGGAAGAGACCAGCACCATGGGCACTGGGCTCAGAGCCTATTCGCACATCTTTAAAACCAAGACCAGTGCTGCTCTGCTGGATATGCTCGTAGAGGAAGGCTTTTCCAACCCAAAGCAAGTAAGCAGCCTGTGGCCAGGCTTGATCCTCCCAGGAATTGCTTGCTCGCCCAAGCCATGCCTGCTGCTCACTGGAACTCTTGGAGGCCATGGCAGCGTGGTGGCAAGGGAAGCACTTGTCTGGAGAAGCTGGGGACATTCCTCCTTCTGGCAGCTTTCCAAGTCTCCCCATGCCTTCTCCAGGTGCCTGCCATGGTCAGATACATCCACCAGTGGCTCCTGGCCAATCAGTTTGCTGAGCACAGGCTGAACAGGAGCCTGCTGGATCTGACAGAAGCACAGCCTGCTGATGTAGTCATGACGCTCCTGCGTGTGGCCCCGTCCTGTGACAGGTATGGGGCCCACGTTCCCAGAGGGGCTCAGGGCTCCCCAGCCCATCAACCTGTACAGCCTGGCCCAGGTTGTACAGGTTGTAGCCTGGCCTGACCAACAGAGACTTCCAGGGCCCTCTGGCTGCTCCCTTTGCCAGCCCTGGCACGTTAGCCCCCGAGCCTGCTGCCATGCTCCCTCCCTGCCCCTCAGGGGCCTGTCCCCACAGGCCTGGGCTGCCTGGCTGCTGCTGGCCAGTAGCATTGGGCAGAGGCAGAGCTGGCAGCCAGCTCAGCTCCCCACTGCTGCCCAGGCCCCGCTGCTGTGTCTGAGACCCCCCTGAGACAGAGCTTTAACCCCACAGAGCTGCTTTCACCATGTGGAAGAGCATCATGTGCTCTCCCAGGACTGCAGAGCCGGCGCTGCTGATACTCCTGCACGTGCTGGGGAGCTGGCCCAAGCACAGCACGTGCACCGCCGATGGGGACAAAACGGGTGTCTTTGTCCTGGCTGTGAGTTTCTCTAACTGGCCTTTGCTGGCCCCAAGGCCGCCTCTCCATCCCCCTTCCCTCACTGGATCTCCCTGCCACAGGCGCTGGCCTGAAACCTGGCCCAGGGGCAGCTCCAGGCCCAGCAGGCCCCGTGCTCCCCCTGCCTCTCTCCGGGCCTCTCCCTGCCACGCTCGGGCCCTGCCACACGGACGCCTGGGAACTGAGCGCTGTCTCTGGGGGCTTTGTCCTTTGCAGGCAACCGTGGTGATCTGGAAGATCCTGCAGGTGCCCTGTGTCCCACATATGGTGACGGTGTATTTCCCCCGCCTCTTTGTGCATCTGCTCTCCCAAGTGTTCTTCAGCACTCTGGATATGCCAGAGGAGGTCGATGCCTTCTGGAAGGGGATATGCCAGGAGGAATATGGCCTTGCCACCAGCCCCAACAGGTGCTCCATCCCACTCCTCCTGTCCCTGCCATGTCCCTGGCCAGGAGTCAGTGCTCCCAGCATGACCTGGCCTTTGCTGTGCACGCAGCTTTGCAGTGCAGACCCTGAAGTCCCTGCTCTGCCGAATGCAGCACGAGGATGTGGTGGTGGCAATGGAAAGCCATTGTGGCTGGGACACGCTGCTATGTGCAGACACCCACCACTATGCCGTGGCTCTGCTGGCCAGGTGAGAGCCCCTTCTCCCCACAGCCTCTGAAATGTGTGCCCAGGGAGCTCCACAGAGTCCCCAAGTCGTGGGCCAGAGGGCCTTGTCACCGAGGGATGGCCAAGCAGACTGGAAAAGGCTGGCAGAGGAGGGTGCCCAGAAGAGCTGCCTCCCAAATAGCCCAGGGCCTCTTGCAGGATGCTGGGGAAAGAGCAGAGCTCTGTGAGTCAGTCCTGGCAGAGGTTTGTCCCCCTGGCCCACAGCCTTGGCTCCTTTTTCTCCTGCCAGGGAGATGTGCTGTGTCTCCGTCCCCTCGTGCTCCCAGATCGCTCGCTACCTGCTGCGGCTGCTCAGCACACAGGAGCCACGCTGGCAGCTGCCCGCCCTGGCCTTCCTTGTGGAGGTAAGCCTGATGGCCAGCGCTGCCTGGCTGAGCTGCCTGCCAGCTCTCTGCCCTCTCGCAGCCGCCGCTGCCTGGGACGGTGCCTGTGCCCTGTGCTGCTGCCTGGGCCCAGCCCTGTGCGGCTCCGGGCTCCCGCCGGCTGGCTCCCCTGTCACTGCCCTGTGCCTTTCAGGTCCTCCAGTTCCTGGACTTGAGTGAACGTGGTGCTAAAAGAGTCCTGCCAATCTTGTCAAGGCAGCTGCAGAGCCAGTGCAGAGAGAGGCGTCGCCTGGCGCTCAGGGCCCTTCTTGAGCTCATTGAGGAGCCCTTCATGGTGAGAAGGGGGCAGGGGCTGAGGCTGAGCTGGGCAATGCAGTCGCTTGGGCTTGGCAGGGCTTTGGGTGCTGGGGCAGCTGCTCCCAGCTCTCCTGCCTCCCAGTTCAGCTGCTCCAGTGCTTGGCGACAGGCCTTTGGCCTCTGGGCCCTGTGGCAGCAGGATGGCATTTCACAAACTTGTCTTCCGCACAGACCAAAAAAATGTGGAGCCTGACTGAAAGTCTTGTGCACTTCCTGTGGGATGCAGATGGAGAGATAGTTTTCATGACAGTCATGCTACTCAGCTTTATCATCTTGGACAACAACACGCTGATGCCCGGCCCCATCACACTGCAGCTGCTTGAGGCGCTCCTGCCACTCTTTGACCACGTAAGGCTCACTGCCCCCAGCCACGGCCACTGGCTGCTGCCCGCACACTGTGTCCTGTGCATTTGCAGGCCTGCGCCAAGCTGAGCCCCGTGCAGCCGCAATGCTGAGCTCTTGTCTTCTTGCTTCCATCCAGAACAATTGGCAGGTTCAGCTGATCTCCATCCTGCTCTTCCAAACGTTGGTGACTCTTCCACCGGAAAGGGAAAAAAAGGCCCTGAAGACACCCCTGCGCCAGAGCCTGCTGCCCCTCTTCTTCCACTGCCATGATGACAATCGGCTTGTGGCACAGGTGAGGACTCGTGGGCTGCTGCTATCTCCCTGGCAGGGGGCTCGGCTGCCTCCTGGCCTGGCGCCTGCCGGGCTGCAGCCTCCTGCAGGCCATGGCACAGGGACGCAGCTCCTGCACCCTGGGCTGTGGGGCCATCTCCGCGTCTCTGCTGCTCTCCAGGCTTCTGGGAAAACGCTGCTTTGTGTGGCCAAGTTGCTGAAGAGGAGGGATCTTGAAAGACTGGTGAAGAGCCAGAATCTGTGGAAGTTCAGCGAGTGCCTGGTAAGGAGGGCCTGCAAGCCCCAGGCTCAGCCCAGAGAAGCCCCCTGAGGGCGGTGCAGGCAGCGCCCGGCCCAGGGGCTGAGCCCGCGCCTAGCCTTCCCTCCTGCCGCTCTCTCCAGCTGGCAGAGGACAGGAGCAGAGCGGCCGAGCACCTGCACCAGGCCCTGCGCTACGTGCGGAGCCCACAGGAGCCCCTGCGAGAGGCGGCCATCAGGTTCATGGGTGAGCCACGAGCCCAGGCTCCCTCCCCGGCCCGGCCCGCCGCAGCTCGGCCCCAGCCCCGCCTGCTGCCCCGGCAGCGCCAGCCGGCCCCGGCGCCGTGGAGCCCTGCCTGGCCTGGGCATTGCTGCTGCCGTCCTCTGGCAGCTGTGCCCTGGGGCGGCAGCGTGCGGCAAGGGCCGGGCTGAGCCCTGCTGGGCCAGCAGCCCGTGTGGCCACAGCGCCGGCAGCGCCGCTGGCAGGGAGCTGTGCCGCTGGGGCCCTGACAGGCTCTGTGTTCACAGGCATGGCTGCGCGGCACCTGAGGGGGAAGAAGGAAGAGCTCCGGCTCCTCTGCAGTGGTGAGTGAGGCCAGTGGGGGCTGCCGGGGGAGCTGCAAGCCCTGCCCCGGCTGCCGAGGGCTCTGCTCCCTGTGCACACCAGGGGTGGCGTGGGCAGAGCACACAGAGATTTCAGGGCCACCCGGGGGATTCGTGGCCAGCAGCTTCGGGCTGGTCCCGTTGGTGCCTGCTCCCTCCTGGCCATGGCTAGAGCCGGCTGCCATGGCCCTGCCAGGGGGCTCTCCTTGGCTCCCCGCAGATGCGGCATCTGACCATGGCTCTGTCCCTCTCTCTTTCAGCCCTTCAGCACCTGACAGAGGACACCAGCAGTGCCGTGTCAGACGTGGCACTTGCAACATTGGATGTCCTCCAGGCACTGCAGAGTGAGCCATATTCCATCTTCCAGAGGCTGCAAGATCAGCTCCGCAGGGCATGGAGGACTCGGCCTCGTCTGTCCAGGCTCGGCTGGCTGCGCTGCTGCAGCTCTGCAGAGAGCTGATGCCAGAGGCTCTGTCTGCTGGGGCCACCTGAGCCAGGGGGAATTTTCTATTTCTTTCAGATTGTTCTTTTCTTCTTTTTGGTTTTTCTTTAGTATATCAATATAGAGTTTGTTACAATACACAGACTCCCAGGAGCTTTCTTTTGCTACCCAGGCTCTGCAGGGCTTAGGGGAAGAGGGGGACAAGGGTGCCTGGGCTGGGCCAGCTGCCCAGGCATGCAGTGTTGCAGGGAAAATGGCCAGAAGCCCCTTGGCCTTTGATGGTTCTGTGGAAGCTTTTGTGCTGGTGACAGAGCGGCTGGGCAAGGGCCGGAGCTGCGGGGATCCCTGCCAGAGCGGTGCCTGGAGATGGCCACAAGCCCTGTGCCAGGCAGGAAGCGCCATCCGTGTCCTCCTGCCCGTCTGCTGCTGGCTGCATTGCTGAGGGCTCCCGGCTGCCTCTGGATGGGGCTGCTCTGGAGCTGCTGTGGGGCTGCGGCGCTGCTGCCGGGCAGCTTGGCCGGGCTGGGGCAGCCCCTGAGGGGCTGGGGCCATGAAGGGATGAGGGGCTGGGAAGCCCTGACAGGACACGGCAGTGGGAAGGCACAAGGGGGATGTGTGAAGGAGTGGGTGGCTGTACCGTTGGCTGGTGGGGAATTGGGTTGGAGACAGAGAGAGCACTCACCCCGATGTTCATGTGGCAAACAGAGAGCGTTTATTCTCAAGCCCTTCCTTCTAAAGGGCCTTTGAAAAACCCCGCCTGGATAATTTCATTGCTCTGATCTCTATGCCTTGTCAGATTCTGGCCAGTGAAATGCTGCAGCCCTGGGTGAGATGTGACTGGGCGAGGCCCCTGGCAGTCAAACCAGGGCTGGTACATTCACACAGCACGAGCCAGCCTGCACTGTGACACACGGCAACAGAGTGCAAGGCACAGCTCCGGGTGCTCCCCAGGAACCTCAGCTCTGGGAGCACTGTCTGCCCCAAGCTCCAGGGGCTGCAGTGCGAGCCCGGCTGGGCTCTGCCCTGGGGCCATCCTGCAGGGACAGCTGGACACAGGGAGCATTCCCTGTGACTGTGGTCACAAGAGTTTTCAGGATGAAGAAGAGACGAGAATGTTGACTCCATGATCAGAAGGCTTGATTTATTATTTTATGATATATGTTACATTAAGACTACACTAAAAAGCAATAGAAAGGAAAGGTTTCTTGAGAAGCTAGCTAAGCTAAGAATAGAAAAGAATGAATAACAAAGATCAAGAGCCAGCTCTGCCATGAGTGGTCAAGAAATCCAAACACGCACAGGAGACCAATCATGGGTCTACCTGTTGCATTCCACAGCAGCAGATAACCATTGTTTACTTTGGTTGCTGAAAGTGCAGCTTCTCACAAGGAAAAATCCTAAGAAAGGATTTTTCATGAAAGATGTCTGCGACATGTCACCTTTTTTTTTTTAGTTAAATTAAAAGGAAAAGTGTTTGTAATTTTCTCTGCTGTACTCATGCCGAAGAAAAAGACAAACACTTGACAGGTTATCTGTTGCCAATCAAACTCCACTCAAGTGCTCCTGTGGAATGCACTTGGAATTTCTTCACCCGTAGAACATAAATTCTATCATATCACTAAAACAATTTTATAATATAAGAAAATGAAAAAACAATGCAAAGAAAATTCAAGTCCAAGCAGCTGAGTTTCAGGAAAAGTCCATGGCTTGAAGATGTTCCTCTTTGCCATATCTGAAAGTTTCTTTTGGTCCTGAAACAGGCTTGCTACAGAAAAAGTCCATCAATAGTTATCAAAAGTCCATTGACAGTCTTCAAAGAATTTTGAGAAAATTTCTGAAATGTCTTGCCACAGCCCTTTATTGAACAACTTGGGCTGAAGCCAATCCCTGGCTCCTCAATGCCTCTGAGCTGCTGCCAGCTCTTTCACCAATTTTTTTTTTTTTTTTTTTTTTTTTTTTTTTTTTTTTTTTGTCTTGTCGGAAAGAGCAGCAGCAGCAGAGGAGCCAGAGAGAGGCCCTTGGGGGCCCTGGCCCATGTGGAAGGATCAGGAACCCCAGACCTGGCCCACTGAAAGGTGGCCTAGGACCAGAAGGGGGAAGCAAAGCCCCCAAACCCAACAGGAGGCCGGGAGGTGGCCCTGGCCCAAGCAACCAAGCCAGACAGCCCGGGCCCAGCCCCCGAGGCAGGCTCTGCATTGGCACAGACCCGCACCCTGCCGCCAGTACAATGGCAGAAGGGGTGACCAAACGCTTCCTTTCCCCAAAATCACCGAGGCATGCCGGCAATGGGAAGACAGAAGCTGTCCCGAGAAACTTTGTCTCGGGTCTGGGGATGTCCTTTCCCCACAGCAGACAAGCGATGCTCGCTTCCCGCTGTGCCCTCTGCCTCTGCAATGCAAATGCACCAGGTGTTCCTCCCATCTGCCTCACGGCACCACCTCCACCCCCTCTGGGCTGGGGACCAGGGGCAGAACTTTTGGGACCCAGCTCCCCCTCGCCACTGGGGCGCGCGAGGGTCGGCAGAGAGATTCGCATCCGCCAGGGGGAAACCCCGGACCAAACACCCCCCAACCCGCCAAAAATGCTGATCTTGAAAACAGGCAGTCGCGCTGCGCCCACAGCCAGCTGCCGGGCCATGCCTCCTCCACGGAAGGACAGGCTGACGCCCTCTTCCCCTGTCCCAGCTCCCCCTGTAGGGGCAGTCCCGGAACAACCCGAAAAACTCGGGGAGGAAGTCACGCTGGATGCAGGAGGCGCCGCTGCAGCTGCCGCTGGCTGCAGGGCAGCCTCTGACACAGACACGGAGGATGGAGTCCCCGCAGGCGGCAGAACTGCCAGGGAGGGCAGTGGGGATGCCTGGGGAGGCGGCGGGGGCGGTGGGGGCGGCACGGGGTCAGCAGCATCTTCTGCGCCGGGCTCTGACATCGGCCGCGGAACCGCAGTCGCAGAAGGCGGAAGAGTCCGCACGGGAGGCAGCGGGACGGCCGGGGGGAGCGGTGGATCGCTGTTGCCCAGCAACATCAGCGCAGCCGCGGGAAGCGGCGTTTCTGAGGCCTCAGATGCAGGCGGGGAAGCTGGCGGAACCGTGGCCGGAGCGCCCACAGGCTCTGCTGGAGGGACGGCTGCGGAAGGGGCCACGCGGGGCGGGTTGGGGCGGCGCTCACGGCGCTGGGCAGGGCGGCGCCGCCCACTCCCATCCCCCCAAGAGCAACGGGAGGGGGGAAAAACTGGCTCCGTCTGAGCATGCTCCGGAGACGCAGTAAAATAAACTTTGGCTGCGGGCAAAACTTCGCCCCCGCGCTGTGGTTCAGGGGGGCTGGAAAGCAGCAGAGCGTCCCCCTCCAAAGGGTCTTCCCCCGGAATTGGGGGGAACGGGGCTTTCCCCTTGCAGTTAGCAATCCAGGGAAAAACAGCTGCTCTCTGTTTCAAGACTAGAAAGAGCAACAAAAAGGTTGGATAAATCGAGGGGCATCCGAACCTACGGTCCAAAAAGAATTGGAAAATGGAGCCCATACACTCCCAGACGAACATATCGAGGGCATATAGCACATTCGTAAAAAACCCAAAGAGCTTTGCCCATCGAAAAAACTCAGAGATCTGTCTCCAACAGGAGAATTCCGTCCTCTTCACCCCATTTTTGCCAGAGGGCAATAAGTTTCTCCTCTGAAGGGGAGAATGGAACCTCATCCTCTAGGGGAGAAGTCCTCCAGATGAGCAGCCACAAACTGCAAATGGCCTCATCTTCCGGAGGGGAAAAACCAACAGTACCTTGTGACAGTGTCCAGGACTCTCTCGCTATCTGCACGGTGCTGCTGAGCTTTCTGAACATCTTCCTGGAGGCTTTTCAGAAGATTCTCTTTGTGGTCAGCCTTGCTGAGAACTCTGTCCAAATTCGGATCTTCAGTTCTTCAGCTCCTGGCTAGAATCCACTTCTGTGGTCACTTGTGAAGCAACCATCAATGCCACACATTCGGGGTTTACCCAGTGTAGCAATGCTCCTCTGGTGGTCTCACCAAGTGATGATTGTCCTCCTCAGTCAAGGGGTCACCAATTGTGACTGTGGTCACAAGGGTTTTCAGGAGGAAGAAGAGACGAGAATGTTGACTCCATGATCAGAAGGCTTGATTTATTATTTTATGATATATGTTACATTAAGACTACAGTAAAAAGAAAATAGAAAGGAAAAGGTTTGTTCAGAAGCTAGCTAAGCTAAGAATAGACAAGAATGAATAACAAAGATCTGTGTCTCAGACAGAGAGCAAGAGCCAGCTCTGCCATGAGTGGTTAGTAAATCCAGGCATCCACAGGAGACCAATCCCAGGTCTACCTGTTGCATTCCACAGCAGCAGATAACCACTGTTTACTTTTGGTTGCTGAAACTGCAGCTTCTCACAAGGAAAAATCCTAAGAAAGGATTTTTCATGAAAGATGTCTGCGACAGAGAACCTATGTTGCTAGGTCTACAGGTATCTCCAGGCTGTTTGATCTTGAATCTAAGAAATGCCATAATTCAGGCTAAAAGTAGACTAAAATTGTTTTGAGTGTTGAAATCGTATGTTAAAAAAAAAAAAAACCAAAACAAGTGCTACCATCTAAAACTCAAAGTATTCTTTCCTTCTATGCACTAAATAGTTGAGCAGGAAAGTAAGTCTAGTAATAGTCTCCATAGAAGGGAAGGTTATGTTCCCATGATTTCTGAACCCTTTAGGCAGTGAAAACGCTGATAAAATTAGGATACTAATATCCCTCCCATCAGGATGCATATGAATGTGTGAATTATTACAGTGCAGCAGTAGTGCATTGAACTATTCTAAGAAGGTTTCTGATTATTGATACTTAAAGCTACTTTGTTTCACAAAGCATATGTCAAATATGCTGCCAAATAACTTTTCATTAATAGCTCTTGGTAATCTTTGGTTAAATATACATGCAAATATCTGTTCTCTAAAAAGTTAAGAATAACTTAAGGCAAATAATAATTAATATTATTACCTGAATGTTTAAATCACTTGATCTGAGCAGTATACCTATAAGAATAATTTGTTCCTTTCTGTATATTAATACAGGCCAGCTTTACTTTATCACAGAGCCCATCCACTGGAATTCTGCCATCAACTCCAGGAGCAGGTAGATGTCCTGTCAAAATTTCTGTTCTCTTTTCTTACTGCTTTCTTTAATACAGAAAAATCATCCCTGTTCAAGCTACATCAGTTCCTTGCTGGTTGATGAAGAGGTGGTGTATTTGTTAGCTTTTCCAAAGGTGTGTGGGTATGAGTAGGAAATAATTTTTTTTTCTGAGACTGAGTTTCAAGCAGCTTTTCTTGTTCCCTGTTCCAAATGTGGTGTTGAACTGAGCACAGAGGTGGTTGTAACTGAGTGAAGAAGCTGAGATTGATGGATTGCCTTCCATCTTCACAAGGTTTGATATCTTGTGTATCAACTGGTGGCTTCTTGCTAAGCTTTATTGTGTTGGCCTGTTCCTATTTGGCAACTGTATTAAGCTATTGGTGTTTTGAAGTTGAAGAGAACACTAGGTTGCTAGTCATAAAAACTTCCTAGTGTGTTTGCAGATGTGAAGTTAGGATTGACTTACTTGTTCTGTCTGTGAGTAAATCCCCATCAAACTCTTCCACATCCAAGTGAAATGCTTGACACTGAATGTATTCATTTCTAATAAACCTCTGTCTTGCAAAAGAAATCTGTTCAGCAATATCATTTCAATTGAACAGCTTCTTCAAGCATGTTCAGCCCTGCAAGTACTGGGCAGCCTAAGAAGACTACTCTATCTCCTGCTCAGCTGGATCCTTTTGATACTCAAGGTGATTCCCTTCCTTCAGAAGATCAACTTGATGACACATGGGTAAGTGTATTTGGGTAAGTTGATTTCCAAAGTATTGGAAAAACCTGGGGGAAGTCTTTAGAGCATACCAGAAAAATCCTTGGGGGCATTGATGTTGTCTGGCATTGGTATGTGCTGCAAGTACAGCTATGGTTAAAGCAAGCAAACACATACATTTCAGTTAGCCATTTAAACTGAGCTACACATGATTTTTTCTAGTTAGAAAAGCACCATTCTGCTGTTGGGGTGTGTGCTAAAGTGCCTAGAAGGTGGTATTTCTCAAGTCACTGCTTCTGATATTACAGTGCTCTCTTCTGCATTTCTGTAAATGCTTCATAGGGTTGGATCTTAACACCTGAATTCTTAAACCACTCAATTTTATGAGTGGTTTAAGTGGTTACACTCAATTCTGTCTTTCAGATTTCCTCAAGCATCAGCTTCCTAGATTCTACTACAGTTTGCTCAGTATGGAAACATATTCAAGCATGTGGTATGTCTTAGTTTGACACTTATGTCAGAAAACATTGTGAATTAAGCATTTAAAAAACTACATTTCACTATTTCCACTTGATCTCATTCACATGTCCAACACAAGAAACTGGATGCATATTCGATATCAGTCTAAGCTTCAGGCCCGGAAAGCCTTAAGCAAAGATGGAAAAGTTTTTGGTGAATCTATCATGATTGGTGTCAAGCCTTGTATAGAAAAAGTAAGTTAATAGTTGCTTTTAGTTCAAAGGCACTCTGCTTTTGGCCTTGCTTTTTATTTTCCCTGATGTGTTTAATTTTTGTTTTTCTTTTGGAATTGCAAACTGTAGGTAGTTCATCTATATAGATATAGTCTGTTACACATTCACATCAGTTTTTTCTTCAATACGTGCCCACATTTCCTGCTGAGAAAGACCATGATGAGCACTCTCTGCTCTCTTGGGAAGTTACAATGCACACAATTCTATTGCTGTACGAGATGAGGAAGTGAAACCATCATATAAAACACAACTCACATAAGTTTCCTGACTGGAATTTAGGGCCTGCAGTAGATACCTAATGGCAGATTAAGACTGTGGCTGCTCCTAATTGTATCTCTCTATTTTTTATGTGACTATGTGCTTCTGGCTCTTGAATTTATCTTAGTACTTTGGATTGAAAATTTGTTAGCGAGGAAATCCCAATCGTGTTCTCCCACCTGCCCCTATAAAAACATGTCACTCTCTTGTAAGCTGTCTTGTAGTCTTAATATTAACATGAGTTATTAATGTCTAGGTATTGGCAATATCCTGACCTTTAACACTTGCAGCCCTTTGCACTGGGTACTGTACATTAGCTTAAGAAAAGAACAGTCATTCCTCAGTCATTCTGCACAGATTATTTTTTTTGGTCTCCTTTAAGGATATATGATACTAAAGAGTAATGTAAGCTTTCTAATGTAAACTATTCTGAGAAGGCAGCCTTAGAAACTGAACTTGCAATTGCTGAAGTTTTAGCAGACTGAAACATTTCTTACACTCAATAAAAAGCTGTGCCCCTACCCAAGCCGTTCTATTCCCTGGGCCACACGGGCTCTGCTCCAGGCTCCTGTGGGCCCGAGCCGGGTGCCCATGGAGCCCTGGCCCAGTCGGTGCCACACGGTGATTTTGTCAGGGGAAATGTTCATTGGCAAGTGAATGGAAAAGAGGTTTGGCAAAGGGAGGATTTGAATGGTTGTTTTTACAAACTCAATCCTAACAAATCCATCTAGGATGGGTTAAAACCCATGCGGACTATCAGATTTTACAAATATCATGGAATGATCAAGTGGAGCAGCTGACAAAAGTCAGAAAGATAAAAATTGATCCACAGCACACAATTTGATCAATGGTTACATTGTGAAATAGGGCACAATGGAAATTGTTTTTTGCAGCACAAACCTGAGGCTGGCAATTGCCCTGAAAGATGTGGAACAGTATTCTCAGTGCCCAGTGCCCACACAGTGTTCCCAGTGCCAGCTGAGGCTTAAACAAAACCATCCAGACCTGACATGACCCCTACATGTCAAAAGTAACAAAACACTCTGGTCAACTGATAAGAAACTCAATAAGCTAAGCTGCAACCTGGGGTGTAACAGCTCTATACTTTTACCATCAATGTTTTTGGCTGAAGTATCAGTGAACAAGACATCTCCAGGTTCAGAGTTGGCAGTAAATGCAGGGTTATTTATTATAGGTTTAGCTTTTGTAACGTTAATGTGCCTGGAGTGGGGAGAGGGATGAGCGTGTGTTCTTCCCCACCCTCCTCCACCTTTTGTTGTTTCCCACAGGAGTTCAGTGGGGTTTCCTCCAATAGATTGTTCAGCGGAGGGAGTGAGACTACTTTTAAAATATTTTGCAAGAGCTGCAGTCCGTGAATTAAGCATCTGAGTTGCTTTTATTTCAGGGTTTTAGCAAGCTTTTGCTTCTCATCCTGGAGCAGTTCACCTTAGCAGCTTGCTCCTTTTATTACACTGACTTGCCTTTTGGACATGATCAAGTTCTGCAGCAAGCAATGCCACTGCCTAGAGCCTTTCTTAACAACCAATCACTTTTTTAATAACCAATCATCTTTTCAGTAGCCAATTTCCCCTTATCCTTTTTTTTTTTTCATCAAGTCCGCCCCAGGTGTAGGGAGGCGACTACTGAATTAACCGAGGAAGAATAACAAAATATTTTCCCCTGAAGTTTTCCTATAGCCCCCACAGAGGAAGCTGCATGATAAATACCTAGGCCTGCATAGGGACAACACCATCTCCACAAGGCAGCCGCTACAGAATTGGCCTCAGGACTAAAACTGCCAATTCTAGTTCTCCACAACAAACCACAGACTGGTGGAGTTGCAGAATTGGTTTCAGGACTGAAACCTGCCAATTCTGGCTTTTAACAACAAAACAAAAAAGCACAGGGGCATGGGTCCCCTCCAAACAGGAGCTTGTCAGCTCTGCACAAAACCCCACATAGACAAAGGAATTAAATCCCTAAACCCATTGACCACAATATCCACAATTCCTTCAGAGAAAGATGCTTTCAAACTTCCAAGCCTACCGAGTAAACTACAATTCCCAGAACCCCTTGAATAATTGAAGATATTTTTGACAATTCTCCCACTTTAGGGAGAAAACTTGAGGTGGATGGAGAGGCCCCTGTCTTTACTAGGAAACACACCTCCTCTCCATCTGAACCCACTTTAAAAGTTAACAAGGGCTCTGGTGTGGTGTGTCCCTGCTACAATGGGAGCCCCTGACACATCTAATAATCCATCTCCATTATCCCCTGGACTTCCTCCTCCTGAGGGTCCAGCTGTTTTTGTGAACATTCCCACTCCCAGTGCCCCTCTGCCCAGCAGATAGCACACTGATTCTTTCCCAGCTGCTGTTTGGCTTGGCTCTCCCCTGCTGAGGAGGGAATGCTTCTGCCACTTCCTTGTAGCCGACCCTGTCCCTTCTATTATGGGGAACCACTTGGGTCCTGGGGCCCTCGGGGGCTGTAAAAATTCTGCCATCACCTTTGTCCTTGCTTTCTCCTTTTCAGCATCCCTTTTTATATACACTTGCTGTATCTTTCTAAGCAGTTCATCCAGGGATATATTTCACCATTCCTCTAGTCCTCCCTGATAGTGCCGGTGGGTACTCATTTTCTGCAGCTCAAAGCCATTCGTCTTTCCAGTGAACCAAACAAAATCCTTACAAGAAAATCCTAATCTTCCACCAACAATCTGCATTTCCTGGATTTTCTTTCCTCCTTGTTCTCACTCTCTTTATTACACACCTTATACCACAGCCAGTCCCTGTCCTGCCAAAGTGTCCAAACGTGGCCCCCAGGTCGTGATTCTCCCGCAGGGAACAAGAAGGCAGAGCTGTACTTTATTGGCCACTAAGTTATCTCTACCGGGGGAGGACTGACCTTTTTGGAATCTACTCATTTGTTCAGTTTCCTTTTGTAACACTGACTGGACTTTCATTCCATGAGGGCTTTTATTCCTTTAGAATTATGGTATTATCATCCGTTCACAGAAAAACATTTGCAAACCAATGGATGGCCATTTTTTTTGCTTCTGTGTTACGTTTTCTAAAGTCACTCTCAGTGGTTGACATTAAGGCAAATGAGTTACTGCTTTGAGTTGGAAGCAACCTTGAAAACCTTTCACGTTGTTATAAATGAATGAGGAGATGGTTGGCTCTCACAATTAAGAGATGAATATTATGTGTACGGTAAGAGAATTTTTATAGCTGTACAGTTATGTTATTTTTGCATGTTCTCTCCATAGTACTCTTTCCCTTCCCCCCTTATTGCTGTCACTAGTGGGGCATTTAGAGGAGGGAGAGCTTGTTACCAGGAGGCAGAGCATGGCAACACCTGACCTCCAGTCAAGGTGTAAGAAAGTGACTTCCACTATTGGATGGCAGGGAAAGAGTTGACTGACAAAACTTTGAGAGGGGCTAAGGGTATAAAAGGCAGAGCATCCACTTTGTAGATGAGCACGTGGCTTTTGATGGAGACTCGCAGTCTTGTAATTTTTCCTTAATCGCTCTTTGTTGTATTTTTGTTAAGGTTTAATAAACCTTTGAAATTTTAAAAGTGAGCCTTGTTTCTCCCAATGTTCTTAGGGCATCTCAATTAATTTGGGAAGTATGCAGTTTTTTTGAACTACTCGAGCGAGTTGAGCAATGAGAGGTAAAGCTTTCCTGAAGCGAGGATTCTTTAATGCCAGATTCTTCTGTGTTTTCAGGGTAAAGATGTTTTTGTCCTGCAGCAAATGACTTCAATGAGAAAATAATTCCAGCACGGAGTAAGAGCTTTGGACAGAGACCAAGTGTTGGCAGCAGTTGCTCCAGGTGCTCCTGCCATCAGCCTGCAATGCAGGTGGGCTTTGGCTCCCTGTGGCACAGAAGCCCCCCGGGGGCACAGGTCTCTGGGGCAGGAGACGGGCACCAGCGCTGCCAGGGCTCGGGGGGTGGCAGCTCTGCTTGGGCGGGGACTCTGCCACAGCTGCTGCTGTCAGCGCTGCCCGGGCCCCAGGGCTCAGAGCAGCATTCGTGCCCGGGCCCACACGTTCCTTGTGCGTGTCACACCCGCGGGTTTAGGATGGCCATGGGCCGGGACGTGTCCCAAGGAGGCCGTGCCAGCTTCCCTGGAAGGCCCCGGGCCCTTCCCAGCGCGGCTGCGTCGGCAGCCCTGGGGGCTCCTTCTGCTGCCCTGAGCCCGCAGAGCAGGGCAGCATTTGCTGATGCTCTGAGCCCTTCCTAAAGATCCTGTGGGGCTGCCTTAGACACCTGGCATTCCTTCCAGCCTGGGCCACTTTGGCTGGGCTGGGGGCGGCCCCAGGGCAGGTGGCAGTGTGTGCAAGGGCGCTTTGTGACAGGCTGCAGCACGGTCACCGTGCCATGGAACGGAACCCGGTGTCCAAGGGCCCTTTGTGACACGTGGGAAATAGAAGCTTGCCCGGGTGCTCAGAGCACGTGATGGGACAGGACAGAGCAGTGCTGTGAGGAGCCCCCACAGAGCGCACTCGTTCGTGTCCCACCCGGAGCTTTTCCGAGGCGTTGTTACTGCAGCTGACTGCGAGGCCAGACTGCAGGACTTGGTGACTCAGAACTTTTCCAAGGCATCTCCCATTCAGTGTCAGAGCCATCAAGTCCAGACCGTGGAATCTGGTCGCCTAAATTGTTAATGAGGAGTCTCCTGTCATTGTGGCAGGAGCCCTAAAGACCAAAGTGCAGGACTTCCTGTCCTGCAGCCTTCCTGAGGCTTCCCTGTCGCAGGTGCCTTGAAGGCACAACTGCAATTGTTGACTTGGCGATATCCTGAGGCATCTTTCTAGAAGGTGCCGTCAAGGCTCGGTGGTGGAATGGCGGACAGATTTCTCAGCCCTTTCAAAGTGTTCAGGGGGAAAAAAAAGAATGACCCTGGAGCCGCCCAAGCACAACAGCCTGAAGATCTGGAACAGATCCAGACACTGAAGGATGGTGAGTAGCATAGCTGGGCCACAGGGCTGATGGCTACAGCCAGCTTGGCCCCATCCCATCCCATCCCATCCCATCCCATCCCATCCCATCCCATCCCATCCCATCCCATCCCATCCCATCCCATCCCCTGGGGAAATGCCCATGGACAGGATGGAACAGGAGCTGGGCAGACACCCCGCAGTGGCCATGCTCCATCCCCTGGGCCATCCCGGGGCTCTCCCAGCCTGGGGAGCGCAAGGCTGGGCTGTGTTCTCCGGCCTCTCCCGCAGCCCCTCAGCTCTGGCTGCACTCGCTCTTTGCCAGGTGCAGCCCTGGACAAGATACAAGAGCAGGAACCCGGCCCTGGCCGCTTCCGCCAAACCCTGAAGGTACCTGCAGCCACCCCCACCTGGGCTGGGCCTGCTGTCCCTGCTCAGCCCAGCACCACGCTTGGAGCATGCCATGCAACGTCCCTGCCTTCCCTGTCCTTTGTTCTGCTGCAGAGGTTACAGAAGTTCCTGCGCATTCGATGTAGGAAGACCGGCACCACAGCAGCTGAGGGTACAGCCCACCCTGACTCAGGGCTGACCGAGCTCCAGGCAGAGCCTGATGTCAGCCCAGATTCGGCTCAGCGCTCACAAGACTTTGACACCTCAGTGACTGAAAGCTGGGCAAAGGCTCTTCTCACAGCAATGACGGAGGATGTGGCCATCACAAACAGTGACATTGAAGACACTGAGGACATCTCAAATACTGGCACCATGCCCACTCCCATTGTGATTCATGCTCCCACTATGGATTTTTTTGAGGACACTGCTGTTCCTTCTCAGCAGCAGGTAAGCAGCCCAAGGCCAGGCCTGGAGGCCTGCCAGGACCGTGTGTCCCCTCAAGCCATGGTCACTGAGGCCCCTCGGCCTTTGAGTCCAGCACAGTGTGGCGGGAAGGGAAACACTTCTTGGGGGAAGCTGGGCAAGTTGCTGCCTTGGACAGCACTCAAAATCTCCCCCATGCCTCCTCCAGGTGCCAGCCATTGTGAGGAGCATCCACCAGAGGCTGGTGTCCCATGTCGCTCTGGATGCCAGGCTGAAAAGTGACATTGTGAGGCTGGCTGAAAAACACCCTGCGGATGTGGTGCTGACCCTCCTGCGCTGTGCCCCAACGTGTGACAGGTACGGGGCCCACGTGCCTGCACAGCTTTGGGGCCCATGGCCCTGCACAGCCTGTGCTATGGGCTCTGCCAGACAGGCAGAGAGGTCCAGCACCCTGGGGCCCCTCTGTTTCCTGAGCCTGCTGCCAATGCTCCCTCCCTGCCCCTCAGGGCACCAGGGCTCTGTCACCTGGGCCCCCACAGCTGCACAGGGCACGGTACTGGGACTGAGATGCCCCTGACACAGAGCTCTGATCCCACAGAGCTGCTGCAATGATATGGAGAACCATTGGCTCATCTGGACCAGCAATGGAGAAAGTGCTGCCAACACTGCTCTGCGTGATGGAGGATTGGCCACTGCACAGCGCATGCACCTCTGATGGGGATGACACAAATGTTTCTGCCCTGGCTGTGAGTTTCTGGATTTGGCCTCCTCTTGCCCCTCGGTCTCCTCCCCAGCAGCTCTCCATCCTCTCCATGCCTCAAGTGCTGGGCTGAACCCTGGGCAAGGGGCAGGCTCAGGGGGCACCAGGCCCACTGCTCCTCCTGCATCTGCCCTTGGGCCCTGCCCCATGGACACCTCGGCACTGAGCGCTGTCTTGGGCTGCTTCTTTTGCAGGCAACTCTGGTGATCTGGGTGATTGTGCCTGAGTGCCACAAGGCGATGATCCCATATTCTGGGCACCTGTTTGTGGCTCTGCTCTTCCATGTTGTCATCACCACACAGCAGATGCCACCAGAGGAAGTTGATACCTTCTGGAGAGCATGCCAGGAGGAGCACCACCTTCCTAGCAAGTCCAACAGGTCCCAGTCCTCCTGGCCTTCCCATGCCCTTGTGGCCAGTGCCAGTGCTCCCAGTGTGACCTGGGCTTTGCTCTGCACACAGGTTTGCAGTGCAGGCCATGAAGGCTCTGCTCTGCCGACTGCGCTGTGACAATGAGGTGATGTCTATGGAGCGCAAGCGTGGTTGGAAGATGCTGCTGTGTGCTGACACCCAGCACTATGCTGTGGGTCTGCTGGCCAGGTGAGACCCCCTGCTCCTCACTGCCCCTGGCATTTGTGCCCTGTGCCCCACTCAGTCCCTGTGGTCATGGGCCAGAGAGCTTCGTCACTGAGGGACAGCCAAGGAGACTGGAAAAGGTTGGGAGAGGAGGGTGCCCAAATGAGCTGCCTCATAAAGCGCCTACATCTCTTCCAGGGATGCTGGGGAAAGACCAGACCTCTGTGAGTCAGTCCTGGGAGATGTTTAGCACACTCACCTCAGGGTCTTGGTGTCTTTTTCTCCTCTTCCAGGGAGATGTTCCGTATCTTTATCCCCTTGTGTTCCCTCATTGCGATCCATCTACTCAAGCGACTGCACAGAGAAGAGCTACGCTGGGATCTGCCCTTCCTGGCATTCTTTGTGGAGGTGAGCCTGGTGGCCAGCGCTGCCTGGCTGAGCTGCCTCCCAGCTCTCTGCCCTCTCACAACCACAGCTGCCTGGGACGGTGCCCACGCCCTGTGCTGCTGCCTGAGCCCAGCCCTGTGTGCTTCTGAACTCCTGCTGGCCGGCTCCCCTGTCACTGCCCTGTGCCTTTCAGGTCTTTCAGTGCCTAGACTTGAGGAAATGTGGTGACAGCACACTGGAGATCATGTTAAGGCACCTGCAGAATGAGTGCAGGGAGCGGCGGCGCCTGGCGCTCAGAGGCCTTGTGGTGCTCAGCAAGGATCCCTTGAGGGTGAGAAGGGGGCAGGGGCTGAAGTTGTATGAGCAGTGTGGGGTTGGGGAATGCAGTTCATTTGTCTTGGCTGGGCTTCAGGAGCTGAGGCAGCTGCTCCCAGCTCTCCCGCCTCACCTGCCCCAGTGCTTTGGCTCAGGCCTTTGGCCTGTGGGCCCTGCAGCTGCAGGGTGGCCTTGCAGTGCCAGGGCGGTGGTGGCGGTGCAGCTCTCCGTGGCTTTCCAGCACTGCCTTGTGTTCCACACAGGCCAGAAGAATGTGCAGTCTGTCTAAAAACCTTGTGGAGCTCTTGGGTGATGCAGAAGGATATGTTGTCAGCATGACTCTCTCTGTGCTCACAAATATACTTGAGAACGAACACATTCTGATATCCAGCACCACTGCCCCGAAGCTGGCTGAGGCACTCCTGCCGCTCTTTGACTGTGTAAGGCTCTTGTGTCCCCTGCCATGGGCACTGGTTGCTGCCCAGAAATTTTGTGGATTTTCAGGCCTTTGCCCAGATGGGCTCGGAGAAGTTGGTGCTGAGGTATTTTCCTTTTTTCCAGGATGACATCGATATGCAGCTGCTCTCCCTAAATCTCTTCTTCAAGGTGATGGACTTGGTAGTGAACAAAAGAAAAAAAACTCTGAAGAAGATTGTGAGCCAGAGCCTGCTGCCACTCTTCTTTCATTGCCATGATGAGAACAAGCGCATGGCAAAGGTGAGGTTTTGAGTTATGCTGGTGCATACCTGGAAAGGGGTCTCGGATGTCTCCTGGTTGGCTTCTCCCAGGCTCAGCTTTCTGCTCCTGGCCTTGGCACAGGGATGCAAGTCCTTTTCTTGGGCTACGGTAGCAGCTCCACATCTGTGCTCCTCTCCAGGCCTCTCGCGAACTGCTGCTTTGTGTGGTAGAGTTCCTGAAGAAGAGGAAGCTCAAGCAACTACTTGAGAGGGAGAAGATGTTGAAGTTTGCCAACTGCCTGGTAAGGAGGGCCTGGAAGCCCCAGGCTCAGCCTGGAGAAGGTCCCTGAGGGCGGTGCTCAGTGTGCGGGGCCGGGCAGCTGTGCCCCTGCCCGCTGCTGCAGCCAGAGGCCGCGGGGGCTCTGCTCCAGGCTCCCGTGGGCCCCAGCCAGGTGCCCATGGAGCCCCGGCCCGGCGGGGCTGCGGGCCGGCACCGCGGCTCCCCGGGCAGCAGCCGGCCCTCTGCCCCCTGCCCTCGGGAGCCCTTGGCCAGCGGCTGCTGGCCGCGCCTCAGGCCTGTGCGGCCAGGGCAGGCCGGGGCTGGGCGCAGGCAGCGCCCGGCCCAGGGCCTGAGCCCGCGCCAACCTTTCCCTCCTGCCGCTCTTTGCAGCTGGCAGAGGACAGGAGCAGAGCGGCCGAGCACCTGCGCCAGGCCCTGCACTACCTGCAGAGCCCACAGGAGCCCTTGCGAGAGGCGGCCGTCAGATTCATAGGTGAGCCACGAGCCCGGGCTCCCTCCCCGGCCCGGCCCGCCGCAGCTCGGCCCCAGCCCCGCTTGCTGCCCCGGCAGCGCCAGCCGGGCCCGGCGCCGTGGAGCCCCGCCCGGCCTGGGCATTGCTGCTGCCGCCCTCTGGCAGCCGTGCCCTGGGGCGGCAGCGTGCGGCAAGGGCCCGGGCTGAGCCCTGCCGGGCCAGCAGCCCGTGTGGCCACAGCGCCGGCAGCGCCGCCGGCAGGGAGCTGTGCCGCTGGCGCCCTGACAGGCTCTGTGTTCACAGGGTCTGCCAAGGTACTCATGAGGGGCCAGAAGGAAGAGCTCGAGGTCCTCAATGAGGGTGAGTGCCGGAGCGGGCTGACAGCGGGGGCTGGCGAGGGGAGCTGCAAGCCCTGCCCAGCTGCGGCAGGCTTCGCTCCCTCTGCGGACGAGGGGTGGCGTGGGCAGAGCACCGTGAGATTTCAGGGACACGGGCCAGGGGCTTCGTGAGCAGCCCTTTGCAGCTGATCCTGCTGGCCCCTCCTCTCTTGTGGCCTATCCAAGAGCTGACTTGGACAATCACTTGGCGTGAGGTTCTCCTAGGATTCCTGCAGACGTGGGCCCTAACTGTGGCCATCTTCCTCTCTGTTTAAGCCATTCACACCCAGAAGAAAGTCAGTTTATCCCACTGTAGCAGGAATATTCAAGCCCAGATTACAAGCAGAGCTGAAGAATTAAGTTTATCTTCAGGATCCAGTGAATCAGTGACCCAAGAACAGCATCAGGAGACACTGAAGAGGACGCCATCTCCCATTGCCACTGGAGTTTCAGGCACAGATGATGATTGGCACAGCTGAGCTTTTGGGACACTCCTGTGGCTTCAGCCCTCTCCCTGCCTGTAGATAGATCCCTCCCTCCAGCTCTCTCACCGTGTCCATCCCCTTTTGTTCCATTCCAGCTCATCCCTTTGCTTCGCCTTATATTAATAAACAGTTTGGCATCTTCACTTTGCCTGCATCCCTGTGGAGCTGAAGCAAATCCGGGACCCTGGGACACACAGGCCCCTGCTGCCGTTCTCTGCCACGCCGTGTTTTGTGCACGGACCCAGAGGAACGGGGGCAGGTCAGGCTGGAAAGGTCCCTGTGCTGAAGGTGCAGTTCCACAGCACTGTGCAGTTCCAGATCTTGCTGAGCACACTGAAGGCCAGCAGTGGGACAAGGAGCCTGTGTGTGTCAGGGACCAAAGTTGTGTCTAAGGCCCTGCCATATTTGGTCCCCTGTTGTGCACATCAACAAGAGAATGCAGAGCAGAGAATGAAGGCAACCTTATGGTTTACCTGGTGGAAATTTGACCCTTAAGGGAAACAATGGATGGGTCAGTCAATGCGAAGTAAACCTGTGAAAGATAAAAAATGGAGCTGTGGTTGGCATGGAGGTGGTATCACAGGTCACAGCGGCCTCATCTCACGCACTGGCCAAGCATGAGATGAAGTCAGAACTGGAAAAACTCCACTCCAGAGAAGGAGATATCAGGCCTGATACTGGGGTAGAGGGACGAGAAGGACAAAATGCACACCCTCTTGATGGAGGGGATGCCCTGAATGTGGGTGGCCTGCCTCTTCCACTGAAGCACCATGCTCCATCTCCTGCTGCTGCTCAGTGGCTTTTCACCATTCCAGGGGTTGTACATATTCTTTGCAACAGCAACTGATATAACAAAACTTAATTTCCAATCACAAGAGCATTTCAGACATTCCACATGGGAATCCTACAGAACCTGTACCACCCTTGTATTTAAAAGAGCCAACCTGAGTATGCTCTGAAGCCAGCTGAGAGGGATTCCATGGCAAGCATCCACGGAGGGCAAAGGAGCTTGGAATGCTGGAAGCTTTCAAGAATAGCTTCCTGGAAGCACAGCAGCGCTCCATTCCTGCACAGGATGAGGAAGAGGGCAGCAGCAGAGAGCATCCGGGCTTAGCAGGGAGCTCTGGCTGTGCCTGAGGGCAAATGAAGCAGCAGCACGGTGCCCGAGACTCGGACACGCGGCCGTGCCGGTGCCCACAGCGCTGCCAGGCAGTGCCGGGATCCCGGCTGTGCTTCTGCTCCCCACAAGTGAGGAACGGCAGCCCCAGGCTCAGAGCCAGCCAGAAAGCCAACCAAGGGAGAGCAGAGGGAGGGCATCCTTCCAGTCTCTCTTGGGCATGGCCGCAAAACAGCGCCCACTGCTTCTTCCTCCGCCTGCGTTTGGGCTGTGCTGGTGGCAGAGCCAGCCAGGTTGGGCTCTGTGTTCCAAAGCCTGTTGGAGCGGGCATGAAAAGTACTGCGTGCACAGCAGAGAGTCCTGGAAGGTGCTGGCAAGAGCATCCTGCAGGAACAGGGCGCTGGTCCCTGGCCAGGAACAGCCTGGTTTTGGTGCTGTGAGCACAAGCAGGAGTTGAGGCAGGTGAAGAGGCAGTGGGCAGCTTGTGTTTGTGGAGGGCCTGGGGCTGCACGCACTCTGAACCTGCACCTGGAAACTCACTTGGGGCAACAGGAGCTAGAGCTGGTGTGGCTGTCCTGAAAGGACCTGAAGTCATTCAGCCTTGCCAGCGTTTCTTAAGGGTGTGTTGATGCTCCCCAGGAAAGCTGCACATTTGGGGAAACACCTTTGGAGGAAAGGGGCTTGCTTCTCAAGGAAAGTGCTTCCCAGGGAGCTCCCAGTGAGTAAGTTGCGAGTCTCACCTTTGGCTCTCTGTGCTCCTTTCAGTCCTTGAGGCCCGTTGCATTTGGCAGAGGGGCAGAGGAAGGGAGAAGGCAGTGAAGAATGAGAAAACAATTCCAGCACGGAGTAAGAGCTTTGGACAGAGACCAAGTGTTGGCAGCAGTTGCTCCAGGTGCTCCTGCCATCAGCCCCCAATGCAGGTGGGCTTTGGCTCCCTGTGGCACAGAAGCCCCCCGGGGGCACAGGTCTCTGGGGCAGGAGACGGGCACCAGCGCTGCCAGGGCTCGGGGGGTGGCAGCTCTGCTTGGGTGGGGACTCTGCCACAGCTGCTGCTGTCAGCGCTGCCCGGGCCCCAGGGCTCAGAGCAGCATTCGTGCCCGGGCCCACACGTTCCTTGTGCATGTCACACCCGCGGATTTAGGAGTGGCCATGGGCCAGGACGTGTCCCAAGGAGGCCGTGCCAGCTTCCCTGGAAGGCCCCGGGCCCTTCCCAGTGCGGCTGCGTCGGCAGCCCTGGGGGCTCCTTCTGCTGCCCTGAGCCCGCAGAGCAGGGCAGCGTTTGCTGATGCTCTGAGCCCTTCCTAAATGTCCTGTGGGGCTGCCTTAGACACCTGGGGCCAGGCATTCCTTCCAGCCTGGGCCACTTTGGCTGGGATGGGGGCGGCCCCAGGGCAGGCGGCAGTGTGTGCAAGGGCCCTGGGTGGCACGCTGCAGCACGGTCACCGTGCCATGGAATGGGACAGGGTGTCCAAGGGCCTTTTGTGTGTCGTGTGGTGACATAGGAGCTGGCGGTGACAAGAGCGGGCCACAGTGCTCGGAGCACGCGACGGGACAGGACGGGACAGAGCGGTGCCGTGAGGAGCCCCCGCACAGCGCGCTTGTTTGTGTCCCACACGGAGCTTTTCCGAGGCATTGTTCCTGAAGCTGACCTCTTGGCAGGGCTGCAGGCCTTGGTGGCCCGTCGCCTTCCAGAGGCATTTGTCTTGCAATTAGCCATTATTCCAATCAGTGACATGGAGCAGTGACTCCTGACAGTGCCCAAGCTGGCCTCGGTGGAGGAGCAGGAAGAAGAGC
The DNA here is from genome assembly GCF_051311805.1 of Agelaius phoeniceus. Taxonomy (NCBI): domain Eukaryota; kingdom Metazoa; phylum Chordata; class Aves; order Passeriformes; family Icteridae; genus Agelaius; species Agelaius phoeniceus. The sequence goes on from NC_135271.1 coordinate 2,162,218, forward strand.
CTGAACCTGACGCAGCACTGGTGACCGAGGAGGTTGTGCCAATCCAGGTGCTGCAGGAGGGTGAGTGGCAGAGCTTGGCCACAGTCTGGTGCCTGCAGCCAGATTAGCACCATTAACACCTATTGACACCCATCCCATCCCCTAGGGACACTCCCATGGACAGGATGGAACAGGGATGAAAAAGTTAGGGAGCAGAGTCCCCCGAGAGTGCCAAGGCAGCCTGGGCGGAGGAGCAGGAAGAAGAGCCTGAACCTGACCCAGCAGTGGAGACTGAAGAGGTGGTGCCATTGAGCCACTGCAGGAGAGTGAATGGCAGAGCTGGGCCAAAGTGCTGATGGCTGCAGCCAGCTTGGTCCCATCCCATCCCATCCCATCCCATCCCATCCCATCCCATCCCATCCCATCCCATCCCTGGTTGTCAAAGTTTGTATTTGAAAGAGTTTGGACTTGAAGGTCCGAGGTTGGATTTGGTGGTGAACAGTTGGACTTATTGGTCAAAATTTGGATTTGATGGTCCAGGGTTGCATTTGGTGGCAACACTGGAATACCATGGAATAACAGCATTCTAGGGGTTGGGAGTTTAGAGTCATTTGCTTCCCCTCACAACTTCCCATCAACACTGGCAATCCATGGAATAACAGCATTCCGGGCATGGGGAATTTGGAATCCTCCTGTTCCCCTCACAAATTCCCATGGAATCATGTCATTCTGGGCATTGGGAATTTATAAAAATGGCACCTTTGGTGCTCCAAAACGGACACATGTGTGATGGCATTGGATACTACAGGTGGGAAGGAAAACTGGGAATGGCTCCGGCAGCTCCACAATCTCCACCAAGCTCAGCATCCTGTCCCGAGAACTCTACAACTCAGGACTGCACCAAAAAACATGGAAAAATCAAGGCACTCAGGCGCACATTGGAAACAAAGTGTAACTGTTCATACTTTGCTTGCTTTTAATATTTTTAAGAGAATTTCCCTTGTTTTTTACTTTTCTCCCTGCTTTCCCCTTTTTTTTCTTTCTCTCCACCCTTTTTTAAAATTTTCAACATCTTTTAATTTTCAACCCTAAAAATTCCCAGCAACTCAAGGGAAGAAACCAAACAACCCATGAAACCAAAGCAGTTTTTATCTCCAGGATAACACATAGCAAAATAAAATTTTTTGAATTGTAAAATAAAACACTAAACTTTCATTTCCCAAAAAATCTACAAAGAAGAAATATTCAGAATCTCAAAACTTATTTATTACAATTGTTATTACTACTTTATTGTTATTAATATTATTCTTATTAATATTAAAAATTCTCCTTTTTTGAAATCCTTTTCCTGTTTTTTTATTTTTTAATTTTTAATTCAGGAATGAAGATGGGCAAAACCAGCACAGCATGAGCTGGAGGCAACTTCCAGTCCAGTCAAAAAGGAAAAGTAGGATTCTCTTTGAAAAAAATCCAGTAACATTTAAAAAAACCTCTAAAATGTTCCTGAATAAAATAAAAAAACTTGGGCCCTCCCAGGCCCTGGTAACCTGTTGTGTTGGAATTTCTCCTATTGCGCCTCCAGGTTATTCTTCACAAGTGGATTAATTTGGAATTTTATCCTTCTTTTTCCCCATTTTTCCTTCTAAAAAACTCTTTTTTCCCCCAGTTCCTTTGTGCTTGTTTCCACCGAGTTCTCCTCATTTCCAGTGCTATATGGGATTTTCTGGATCTGGATTGTGTCCTGCTCTCTCCTTGGATCCCAGCCCCCTGAAATCCCCAAAAAATATCCCAAAAAACCTCAGAAGACTGAATCACCACATCACCACTGTCATTAGAGTGTTCCTAGAGAAGTGGGCAGAAAATTTGGGATGAACATTCCCTATCCAGCAGACCCATGAATTCCTGAAACGTGGAGGTGGGAAAAGCTAAAATCAGGTTCTTGCCTTTCCAGGAGCGTTTTTGAACCTGGTTTTATTCATTATCTCGTTGATGTGCACAACAGGGGACCAAATATGGCAGGGCCTTAGACACAACTTTGGTCCCTGACAAACACAGGCTCCTTGTCTGTGGTAGACTAGGGACAGGCGTTCAGAAGATTTCGGGCTGTAACGGAAAATTACAGGAATCCTTCTACCCCCCTCCCCATAGATAAGGATCACCCTTGGAATGTAGTCAGACGCGTAGCCCCCTAACCTATGCATACCAGTAACTTTCCACTCCATACTAACCCTAGAAAGTATAGCCAAACCCCTGTCTGACGTAGAGAGACCCCTTAGTCCATAAATACCCTTAAGACCCCTCAATAAACGCCTTTAACCGTCCACCACATTGGTGTTAGCGTCCGTTATTGGCCACAAGGGATCCCACGGAGGAGATCGCAGTGCTGGACTCTGAAACCAGGTCATTGCGGCCTTCACAAGAAGGCAACATAGTGGTGCCGAAACCCGGGAGCGACGAGTCCGGGCAACGGGGGTACTCCTGGCCAGGGGACAGCACTCAACGCCGGAACGGCTATAGCGAAGAAGGGGGACGCCCCAGGACCCGCGATTCGTATGGAAGCGATAGCGAAGGTCGTAAGTTTGATACATATGCAATGGGGAATCAAATGGGAGCTCAGGAATTTTAATCTCGCATTGACGAGACTCTTAGAGCTTGGGGTTATTAGTCGACCCATAGATATATTACACCCTGAGGTGTGGCAGAAATGTACTGTCGCGCTAGCAGAGGACACAAAAGCCACAGGCAGCAGCAAAAGCCTGAAAGCGTGGGGGAAGGCAGAAGCCGCCCTACGCAAAGCATTAGAAGAACGGGAGACGTGGAACGCTGCGCACTCCTGTCTGTTAATGACGCCACAGCTGGGGGAGGAGGCGATAACGCGAACCCTCCCCAGTGGCGACCCGATTGAAAACGGGGAAACGCGGGGGCCGGGCACATCCCATCCCTCCTCCAGCCCAAAGCCCCCGGAGCCCTCGGAGCCCCCGGGGGACCCCCTGACCCCTTTGGAGGACCCACCGGGGCCCACACCACCTCCGGAGCCCCCTGGGGTGCCCGCGGACCCCTCGCCCAACCCTTCCCCGCCAATAGCCGACTTAGCGCAAGAAGCGGAGGGACTCGCACGGTCCTTTTGGGAGGGGTTGGCGGCAGAAGCCCGAAATATCGAGAGGGCTGGCGCGCGGGCGAGCGGCGGAGGGGATCCGCCGCCCTACCCGTTTGAATATGGCGCGGGTGGCCGGGAAGAGGGGTGGAGCCCGCCGGCTCGCGGCGGGAAGAACCCAGAACCGCGGCCAACCGCGAACACGCATGCGCGGGAAACCAGCGCTGAGCCCATGCCCAGCCGAGAGCCGTGGGTCCCAGCAGACGCGCATGCGTGGGGGTGCGACAGAGGGCAGGCACTCACTCGGGAGCCGCGCCCACTGATGCCACCATATATGGGAGAGATCCCTCCCTGCGGGAGGCAGGGTGAGCCCAGGGGGCGGCACCGGCAGCGGCATCAGCACCGCCCCCGAGGGGAAGAGCGGGGCCGTAGCTGAACAAAACGGCAGCAGAGACCAGAAGTTCATTGGCAGTTGACTTCCGACTCTGAAGGGAGCCACAGCTCCCCAGATCGCTCTGCGGAGCCCACCGAGTCCAGCAGCGACTCGGAAGCAGAGAAAACAGAATCAATGCGGTTTCGGATGAAACCAATTAAAACTTTTAACACAACCGGGAACCAACCCCAATACGAACTCACCGACTGGGGTAAAATCAAAATCGAATGCGCGGAATGGGCACCCGCAGCATCGGTGCATGCCTTCCCGGTGAGAATTACGGGACCCCAGGGGAACCAGCAAAGAACGTATACTCCCGTTAATTCCAAAGACGTTCAGACAATAGTAAAAGCTATCTCAGAAAAAGGAATTAACTCAGGGGTGGTTTCCACTCTCGTGGATGGTCTTTTTAGCAATGATGATTTACTCCCTTTCGATATAGTGCAAATAAGCCGTATGCTTTTTGATGGGGCGGGTTTGATAATATTTAAACAGGAATGGACAGACCAATGTGCAACCATGCTCGCTCAGACAGCGGGGGAAGGGCAGCCACTCCACGGGTCGAGTTTATCTAGGTTGTTGGGGAAACATGACGAAGTAGCCACACCCCAGCAACAAGCTGCGCAGCTTCGGATTGAGGAAGTCAGGGCAACTTCCCGGGCGGCCCGAGAAGCTATACGCGCCGCATCCAGGGTGGTGGCCAGACCGACACCATGGTCGACCATCAAACAGGGGGAGAGGGAAGGCTTTACACAATTTGTTGACCGCCTTCAGGCTGTGGTGGACTCTTCTAATTTACCCGCTGTCGCAAAAGGCCCAGTGGTAACTGACTGCCTTCGGCAGCAATGTAACACCGTAACCAAAGATATATTGCGTTCCCTACCGGCCGGGGCCAGCCTGGCTGACATGATTAAGCATGTTGTGAGGGAAGAGCATCTGACCCCACTTCAGGCAACCGTACACACCCTAACCAGTGTGATGGCCTGCTTCAAATGTGGTCAGTCAGGTCATGTCGCGGCTAACTGCCCCCAGCCGGCACAGCTTCCCCAGGCAACACCCTCACCCCAACAGTGTCCCAGAGGGGTCTGCTGGAACTGTGGGAAGAAAGGTCACCTCACTAGGGACTGTAGATCCCGGCCCCGGGGAAACGGGAGAGGGGGGGGGCGTGCGGGCCATATTCAGCCCCCTCCCGCTATGGATGCGAGACGGCCCATCTATGCCAACCCACAGTGGGGCAGGGGACCTTCATACCCTATGCTCCCACAGGAGGCAGTCAGTATCGCACCCCCGCCAGCAATACAATGGCAGGGCTATGCAGTACCACCAACCGTACCCTCACACCCCCCATCATCACAAGCCACGCAAGCACTACAGGACCAGCAGGGGACGCCCCAAACTGGGACCCCTGGGTGGCCCTGGCCATGAAAATAGGGAAGGAACCCCTGAGGGTGAGGGGGACATGCCGCCCCTATGGCAGTCAGGACCCCCACATCGTAGGACTTCAGTTTTGGGTAGACACGGGATCAGACTGCACAATTCTCCCCCAGTCGCATTGGCCCAGACATTGGCGGTTTAAGGAAGTCCCCCCAGTGAACAGGGTGGGGGGACAAACCCGGGCGTGGAAAAGCACCCAGCTGGTGGCTATAACACTTCACACAAACAAGGGACCAGAACAGACAGTAGCAATTTACCCCTACATTTTGCAAAACTCTCCACCACTAATAGGAAGGGACGTCCTTGCTATGTTAGGAGTCAAGATTACAAATTTATCATGTACACCCTCAGCTGCCGATCAAATTGACTTGGAAATCATCAGATCCTATTTGGAGGGAGCAGTGGCCTTTGTCAGAGCCTCGAGTGGCAGCTTTGCTGGAATTGGTCAACCGTGAACTGCAAAAGGGTCACATAGAACCCTCCACCAGTCCATGGAACACCCCTGTGTTTGTAATCCCCAAAAGGTCCGGAGAGGGTTATCGTCTCGTCCACGACCTGAGAGAAGTGAACAAGACGATTCGACCCATGGGTCCAGTCCAGACACTGCTACCCATGAATTCAGCTATCCCTGAAGGACAGCCGTGCGCAGTACTGGACATCAAAGACTGTTTCTTCTCGATACCCCTGCATCCAGACGACAGAGAATGCTTTGCCTTTTCCGTCGCGTTTCCAAACGGTAATCGGCCTAACCTCCGTTTCCAATGGAGGGTGCTTCCACAGGGCCTAGTGGACAGTCCTGTTATCTGCCAGATCACCGTGGACAGAGCACTGATGCCAGTCCGACATTCCTACCCTGCCGCAACCATCATCCAATACATGGACGACATCCTAGTCGCTGCACCATCAATGAGCCAGGTGGACCACCTGGTGTCTGCGATCACAGAAACCCTCCGGGCCAACGGCTTTGAGATCGCAAGCGCAAAGATCAAGAGAGGGCCCTGCGTGACCTTCCTGGGAGTGGGAATCACAAGCTCCTACCTGACTCCTCCCAAGGTAAGGATCAACCGGGATATCAGGACACTTCACGATGTGCAATGCCTGGTGGGATCGCTGCAGTGGGTCCGCAATGTCGTCCTGATCCCCCCCAAGGTCATGGACCCCTTATATGACCTCCTGAAGGGACAACACCCCTAGGAACCCAAGGAGCTGACACCACAAGCGGTGAGCTCCCTCGATTTCATCGATCAGCAAATGTCCACTGGCACGCTGGCCAGGTGGAACCCGGCCATGCCCCTGCACTTATACGTCCACTTCACGCCAAAGGGCAGAGTGGGGGCACTGGCACAAGGGCCTTCTGAAAAGGCCCGGCCGATCCAATGGGTGGTCCTCGGGAGACCTGCTCGTGCATTCTCCCCAGGAGTCGAATGCGTCGCTAACCTCATCAGGAAAGGCAGGAAACTCGCCCTGAGACACCTAGGAACTGAGCCAACGAGAATACACCTTCCCTTTCGCAAGCAACCGTCTGCAGAGTCACCCGCAATTTCAGAGCACCTAGCCCTTGCTCTCACCGGCTTTGGAGGAGAAATCTCCTACTCAGCAAAACCACCCTGGACTCGGCTGCTGACCATCATCGACATAGACATACCGCCAAAGGTCAAGGACCGACCGCAGCCAGGACCAACAGTCTTCACAGACGCTTCCTCCACGACTTCTACGGCAACGGCAGTGTGGCAGGCAGGAGAGAAATGGCATTGCATCAAAGCATGTGACCCCACACTGTCAGTGCAGCAGCTGGAAGCAGCAGCAGTGGTCTTAGCGTGCGGACTTTTCAAAGATGAACACCTCAATATAGTAACAGACTCTATATTCGTAGCGAGGCTGTGCCTAGCCATGGCAGGACCGGGTGTGTCAACATCTACAGCAGCCCTAATGCTGGAAGAAGCGCTCTCTTCACGACAGGGCACCGTATCCATCATTCACGCCAACAGCCACGACCCAATCAAAGGTTACTTCCAGACAGGCAACGACAAGGCGGACGCCGCAGCAAAAGGCGTATGGACGTTGCAGGAAGCTCGTCAGCTGCATGAATCACTCCATATTGGGGCCAAGGCCCTGGCGAAGAGATGCGGGATTTCAACAGCGGACGCAAGGCATGTGGTGGCCACCTGTCCTCACTGCCAGAAGTCACCCCTATGGACCAGTGGGATCAACCCGAGAGGTCTCAAGCCTTCACAAATCTGGCAGTCAGACTTCACCTTGTGTCAACTGCTGAAGCCCCGAGCGTGGCTTGCCGTGACGGTGGACACTTTCAGCGGAGTGATCGTGGCCACACAGCACCCCAAAACTAACTCTAAAGCCACAATTCAGCGCTGGCTGACAGCCATGGCGTGGCTTGGCATCCCCAAGCAGATAAAAACTGACAACGGTTCCAATTTCACCTCCAAACCAGTGCAAGAATTCGCCTCGAAATGGGGCATCACATTAGTACAGGGTATCCCGTATAACAGTACCGGACAGGCCATACTAGAGCGGGCGAATCAGACCCTGAAAACCAGGCTGGAGGTGTTGGCAAAAGCAGAGGGTTTTGCCAATTCTATTCCCCCGGGAGATCAGGCACGCATACTAGCAACCGCTTTGCTAGCACTGAATCAATTTCCCAGGGGGGATGAAACAAACAGCCCCGTCCAAAAACACTGGGCCACCAGAGCGCTAGAGGAAGGCCCACAGGTTGCAATTAGAAATGAGCTAGGTGAATGGGAACAGGGCTGGAGGTTGATGCTCACGGGATGAGGGTACGCAGCTGTCAAAAAGGACGGCGAAATTAGGTGGTGTCCACTTAGGTCAATCAAGCCCGACCTTCACAGTGGGCGGGACAAGACTGATGAGAACTGTGAGTTTCTATTTACAGTACATGCTTGTGGGCCGTCCCCGGGATGCGTACGTTCCCCTCCCAGAGGAAAGTGACAGCCCACCGAGCCGCTGGACAGCACCTGAGAGACCCACACGGGCGAGACCCAAGCAACCACAATGTTTCTGCGTGATTATGCTATTGGGGCTTGTCGCCGGAGGGCAAGCCAGCCCAGACTACTACCCTCATCAGCCCTTCAGGTGGGTCATGCAACATGTTGCTGGTGACAAGGTGCTCAGAGTCATCACCACGCCGAACGCCCCATCCTTCGTGCTTCCCATCACCGACCTGTTTCCAGAACAACAAAAGGTAGACCCCTATTCTTCACACGCCACGCACATGTACCTATCTTACTGGTGCCCAGCCTCAAACCCAGGAAAAGGTTATTGCAATCGCCCAGGGTGGGGATACTGTGGACACTGGGGCTGAGAAACAATAGTTACAGACGCCAGGCCGTCAGGACCTGGGTGGGACCCACAAGAGCCTGACAGATTCCTACAGTTCACCTGGGCACCCACAGGTTGCAAAACACCCGTCTTCCTCCAGGGAAGTTTCTATCGAAACCAACATAAAGTCCCCAAATTCCGGAAATGCACTCACTATAACATGACAGTTTTGCAGCCGAATCACCCTAGCTGGGCCGTGGGCAAAGCATGGACAGTAGTCCTTCAAGGGTCAGGAAAGTGGGTGAATGTGCGAATTACCAGACTCCAACCGTCAGCACCCAGAGCAGTTGGGCCCAACAAAGTGATCAAAAGCACACAGAAAGGGAGAAACATGACCTACCCCAAAGCCCTACCCACAAGGGTCACCGGCGTCCCGACTGGCGATGAGGAAGCCTTCCAGATAGGCCAATCAGCCAGGTCAGGCTCGAACCCAATCCTTCGCATGTTAGAAGCTACCTTTTTATCCCTGAATGAATCTAACCCTAACCTAACCGACTCCTGCTGGCTTTGTTACGATGTTAAACCCCCCTTTTACGAAGGAGTCGCTTTAGATACCCCCTTCAGCTATTCCACAGCCGATGCCCCTCACCAGTGCAGATGGGACACACCCCGCAAAGGAATTACCCTGAGTCAAGTCACAGGTCAGGGCAGATGCTTCGGCAATGCAACCCTAGCTAAGCGGAAAGGCGACATCTGCACCGAAGTAGTTGAGCCCGACAGGAAGAATAATAAGTGGGTAGTCCCATCCACATGGGACTGGGATGTGTAGAAGAATAATAAGTGGGTAGTCCCATCCACTGGGATGTGGGTTTGCCAGAGATCTGGAGTAAGTCCCTGCGTGTCTCTTGCCAAATTCGATAACTCTAACGACTTTTGTGTTCAAGTTCTGATCGTCCCTAGGATCCTGTACCACTCAAACGAAGAGGTGTACCACCTTCTGGAAAATAACAACCGGCTCCACAAGAGAGAAATATTAACAGGTATAACTATCGCGATGCTGCTCGGCCTAGGAGCGGCTGGAACGGCAACAGGTGTCTCAGCCCTAGCAACTCAACACCAAGGACTGTCCCAGCTGCAGATGACCATCGATGAGGACCTGCAGAGGATCGAGAAATCCATTTCCTTTCTAGAAAAGTCAGTCTCTTCGCTCTCAGAAGTGGTCCTGCAGAACAGGCGAGGACTGGATCTCCTGTTCATGCAGCAAGGGGGCCTGTGTGCTGCCTTGAAAGAAGAATGTTGTTTCTATGCTGACCATACAGGAGTCGTTAGAGACTCCATGGCAGAACTCCGAAACAGACTGGCTCAGAGACAGAAAGACAGGAAAGCCCAACAGAACTGGTTCGAATCCTGGTTCAATCAATCACCATGGCTAACTACCCTAATTTCTACCCTAATAGGTCCATTGGCAATGCTGCTTTTAACTATTACCTTCGGGCCATGCCTGCTGAACAAGCTAGTCTCATTCGTTCAGGCCCGCCTGGAACGGGCTAACATCCTGTTCGTGGGACAGCCACAATTCCTGTGAATTCAACAGGGAACGCTGCCAGTCACGAGAGACTTGCCTGGCAGAAACTTACTCAGGTTTCCCAAGACCCTTTTCCCTAGTCAGATCTCAACTTCCTACCTCATTTTGGTGCCTATGTATAAGACTACCTCGTTCATTTGTGAAAGAGGGGGGGGAAGTGTGGTAGGCCAGGGACAGGCGTTCGGAAGATTTCGGGCTGTAACGGAAAATTACAGGAATCCTTCTACCCCCCTCCCCATAGATAAGGATCACCCTTGGAATGTAGCCAGACGTGTAGCCCCCCTAACCTATGCATGCCAGTAACTTTCCACTCCATACTAACCCTAGAAAGTATAGCCAAACCCCTGTCTGATGTAGAGAGACCCCTTAGTCCATAAATACCCTTGAGACCCTTCAATAAACGCCTTTAACTGTCCACCACATTGGTGTTAGCGTCCGTTATTGGCCACAAGGGATCCCACGGAGGAGATCGCAGTGCTGGACTCTGAAACCAGGTCATCGCGGCCTTCACAAGAAGGCAACAGCTACCAGGGTAGGGAGGCTACCTGTGAAAGTCCGCCATGTAGATGCCCATGTCCCCAAGAGCAGAGCCAATGAGGACCCCCAAAACAGTGAGCAGGTAGACCAGACTGCAAAGATAGAGGTGTCAAAGATAGACTTAGACTGGCAACATAAGTTCCGAGCTCGATGGGCCCATGATGCCTCAGGCCATCAGGGCAGAGATGCCACCTATAAGTGGGCACGAGACTGAGGGGTGGATTTAACCATGGACAGTATTTCTCAGGTTATCCATGACTGTGAGACGTGTGCTGCCATCAAGCAGGCCAAGCGAGTGAAGCCCCTGTGGTACGGTGGGCAGTGGTCCAAGTACAAGTATGGGGAGGCCTGGCAGATTGACTCCATCACACTGCCTAAGACACGCCAGGGCAAGCGCTATGTGCTGACCATGGTGGAAGCCACCACTGGATGGTTGGAAACCTACCCTGTGCCTCATGCTACGACCCAGAATACCATCCTGGCCCTGGAAAAGCAAATCCTGTGGAGACATGGCACCCCTGAGAGGATTGAGTCAGGCAACGGGACCCATTTTAAGAACAGCCTTATCAATACCTGGGCCAAGGAACATGGTATTGAATGGATCTATCATATCCCCTACCATGCACCAGCTGCTGGGAAAGTTGAATGGTGCCGTGGACTACTCAAGACTACCCTGAAGGCACTTGGGGGGGACTTTCAGAAATTGGGAAATGACCTTAGCAAAAGCCACCTGGATGGTCAGCACCCGAGGGTCCATAAATCGAGCTAGTCCTGCCCAGTCTCAACCCCTGCACACAGTGGATGGAGATAAAGTCCCTCTACACATGAAAGGTATTTTAGGAAAGACTTTTTAGGTTACTCCCACCTCAGGCAAAGACAAACCCATCTGTGGGATTGTTTTTGCTCAAGGACCTGGTTACACTTGGTGGGTAATGCAGAATGATGGGGAAAGCCATTGTGTACTGTGGGAACTCAGCACATCGTTCCCGATGTCCAGAGTTGCCAGGAGAACCCTTGGGGGTCTCGGAAATCCTGGAATGTTGCCAAGAGTGCTTGGTGGCTTGATTTTCATCCATCCACAGAAGTGACAGCAGTTTGAGGACTTGAGAATCACTTTAGAGTGAAGGGTGTAAAAGGGACACATTTATACGGTGAAATATAAACTTTAAGGTTTTTGGTACAGGGGGGTTATGGAGACAAGATGGAGGGATCAGGGCGTGTCTCATCCTTCTTCTTTCTTCTTCTTGTCTTCCATCTCCTGTGATGATGTTGGCACTTGGGGATTGGTTTATGGTGAAGGTGCACTTGCCAACATGGGTGAAAAGTATTGGAAAATAAAGGTAAATATCATGTACGTAGATTTTAGTATAAAAAGACATGACCGCCCCCTGAGAGTCAGAGTGCCCTTGGCTGCTTTGTAGATCAGACCTCTGTTGGGCAGACAGAAAATTTTGTAGATAAGAAACAATAAACAATCTGAAGACCGAAAAGCTGAAGAGTCCAGACTCGTCCTTTGAATCGCGTGCCACCCAAGAACCTCCCTACCCGTGTCCGGGCAGAGACAGACAGCTGGACCCGACATGTACCACAGGGAAACCCAGTCATAAGTGAGAATTGTGTGTAAGGTTTCATTATGTGATGCAGATGGAAATAGAATAAGAGGTGGATAATGTCCTAGACTGCAATGCAAGATGTATTCCATTACCATCTTTATGGCAGATTATCTTTGTCAAGTGGGCATTTTGCCTTATCTCTCTCTTTGAGTGACCACATTCACTCCTCCCTGGGGAGGGGACATCTGCTGATAACAGACTATTGAATGTCACTGCACGACTGATAAGAACTATAACGTCCCATTGTGAGATGTTCCGCCCAGAGGGAGGAGCTAAGCATTGCTACCCAGATAGAATCCAGAGGTTTTGAGACACTAGCATGGCTTTCTCCACTGGATTCCCCAGAGGAACAGCAGCTGTGTCTTCTTCCACTGGATCCTCAGAGGAAGAATACATCCTTCTCTACAGGACCCCCTGCTCCAACAGGGAGCAGGACTGCAGCCACATTTCCAATTGGACTGCTACCAACACCCTGACCCACAGGGTGTCAGGTTGGGTTCTGACTCTCTCAGTGTTGTTCTAGTGTACTGCATTGTTTATTTTATCATTTTATTTTTCTTCCCTATTAAAGAACTGTTATTTCTTGCTCGTGTATTTTTTTTGCCTGAGAGCCCCTTAATTTAAAATTTATAGCAATTTCGAGGCATGGGGAGGGTTTACATTCTCCATTTCAGTGGAGGCTTCTACCTTCCTTAGCAAACTCCTGTCTTTCCAAACCAAGACAGTTTATGAGGGTCTAACACTGCAGGGGTCTAGGGGTTAAAGAGAACAGCAAGGGAGGGTTTAGGGTAGAAATACAGGAAAAGAGGGGGTGGACGAGAGCATCAGGGATCTAAGGGTTTAGGGGTGGTATACAGGGAAAGGGACCAGTAGGGAATACCAGAGTGGAAAGGTGGAGTAATAGACTGATGGGAAGACAAGGAAGGGAGAACTCTCTAGAACATGAACATATGAAGGTAATAGGGGTAGGAAAGGCCAATGGGCCAATGGAGAGGACAGAACTGGGACAAATTACCACAGTGCTTCAGAGCACCATGGGGGAAGTTTCTTTCCTCACCCTGAGCTGTGAGGAATGCCCAGAGCCTAAGGTGCATCTCTCCTGGGCATTGCTCTTGCCCTCTCCCTATTAGGCTCACAGGCCTTCACAACTCCCCCTTTTTGTTTAGTTAAATGTCTTCCCGTATGGATTTCTGCAAGCACCTAACAAAATAAGGGAACATTACTTACATAACAATAGCTATAAGTCATAATAGTACGAAAGTAATAACTCAAAGAGGAAATAGTACATACGATTAGGATACAACTGAAATAATTGAATGGGTAGGAACTAATTAAACAACATCTTTTTTGTGGAATGCAAGATCGATAGGAAGTTGTATTGTTCAGGCAGTACAGAGCTGTTTCCTTTTTCAGGTTATTGGTTGCATCTATACGCCACATCTTTTGTTCTTCTTTTCCACGCTGCTTGTGCTTGTCATCACAGCTTTTGGCAAGGATCGTTATTCTTGTAGAACGGGGACCCCCTCTCACAGTCCCTGCATGCCTTGCAGCGCTTCTTATCAGGCACGGATTCCTGCTTTGGGTTCATCCCTCTTTTGCATTGGACAAGGGGCCTCCAGGGTCTGCAATCTCCCTGCCATCTCCCAGTCACCTTCCCTAGCAGCTTGTTCCCATACCCCTGCCCAGTGCTCCTCAGGCTTGGTGTTAGAGTCTGGGAATCACTGTCTTCTGCTGAGGAGGAGGGCCTGCTGGTAGAGGAGCCGTGCTCCTGGGTAACCGGTGCGGCCCCGTGCCGTGGGCTGCTGGCAGCCAAGATGGCTGCCTTCCGGTCACCATCATGTCCACTTCCGGCTCCGGGGATGTGGGAGCCACAAGTGTCATGGCCCTAGGGGTGGAGCCCAGGGTGGAGAAGGTGGAGACCACAAGGGGAAAGGCAGGGCCTGCATCGGGAAGGGTGGTACTTATAGAAAGGGGGATCCTGATGCAGGAGCGACCATTGACACGATGGGCAGAGAGGAACGCGTTGCAGGGGAGGAGCCTGATGATGGAGGAGCAGGAAAGGGCAGAGGAGAGGTGGGAAAGTGGCCATTTTGGGGTGTGAGGGTGGGAAAACTTGGATCAGAAGGGGACAAAATGGCGGAGCTGGCCATGTTGCTGGCACCATTTTGTGGGGTAATGGCCACTGGTGGAGATGAAGGAGGGTATGCAAGCACAGGAGGAAGGTTGAGGGGAAGGTCCAGAGGGTCACGGCCAGTGCTGTCCTAGTAAGGGGAGAGAGGAGATTGGGAGGAGTCAGGGAGACAGCAGCAGCAACCATGTGCTGGATAGTGACATCCACCTGGTGATTGCTCCTCAGGTGGGGAAGAGGGTTTGGGGGCATGGGGAGAGGATGAAGTGGAAGGGGTTTTGAACTGGGGACCCAAAACTTTTCCTGAATTTTCCCCTGATTTTTTTTAACTGAATCATAAATAGCAAAAAAAGAAGATAAAGCTTTTTGACATAAATGGAACAAAAAAGAGGATAAAACTTCCTCACAGACACACACACTTTAAAATTTCCCTCCATTTATAAAACAAATAACTTGATCCTCAACCATACCCCAAATCTCAAGTGGTGAAACTGATTTCCTTGTAACATAAAATATTTGAAAAGAAAATGAACAAAAGCTTTCAAATTCTCCTTTGAAAAATGAATTCCCGAAGCAACAAGGGCTAATGTAACTTAGATATAAATCTCCCGTTGTGGAACAATGAGTTTTGTGCCTATTCTGCAGTCTTCCCACCCACAGGATTTAAAGTGAGAAAACAAAAGAAAAGGGGGACGCTGACTGAAACATACTCATCCAACAGTGGGTCAACAAAGGATCTCATGGTGGGTCTGTCGAGGTTAGCGATCCTCCAGTCCGTGACTCTGGGAGGGTTGCAGGTCTCTCCCCTCAGTGTGCCCTGATAAAACTCAGAGGTTGCCTTAGGGTAGTGGCTGACCCAAAGGCGACTTAGATTGCAGCCATGCTGGAGACGCTCTCCAGGGGTACCAGACAAAGGTCCCTGTTCGGGCTCCGCTTGTTGTGGTCTGCAGTGGTGGTGAATGCAACCTTCCCTGAGAGCATCTTGCAACAACATGCAGGAGCCACAAGAGCACCAGCACACACAGACACAGACACACACAGACACACACACAGACACACACACACACACACAGACACAGACACACAGACACACAGACACACAGACACACACACAGACACAGACACACACACACACAGACACACAGACACACACACACACAGACACAGACACACACACACACAGACACACACACACACACACAGACACACACACAGACACACAGACACACACACACACAGACAGACACACAGACACACACACACACACACACACAGACACACACACAGACACACACAGACACACAGACACACACACAGACACACAGACACACAGACACACACAGACACACACACACAGACACACAGACACACACAGACATACACACACACACAGACACACAGACACACACACACAGACACAAACACATGCACACACACACATGCACACACACAGACACACATGCACACACACAGACACACACACACACAGACAGACAAACACAGACACACACACAAACACACACACAGACACACACAGACACACACACAGACACACACGCGCGCGCGCGCACACACACACACACAGCAGCTCAGCAACTCAGCAGTGAATACACAGGAGGGTCCAGGCATAGAGTTTTAATGTGTTTTATTTCAGACAATGATGAAGAGGTCCAGGGGCAAAAATCAAAGACAAAGGAGGGTCCAGGGTATAAATCAGGAAAAGAGGGGGTGTAGGAGAGCATCAAGGATCCAGTAGTCTGAGGGCTCAGGGGTGGTACACAGGGAAGGGACCAATAGGGAGTGCAAGAAAGGATAGGTGGAGACATAAACCAATGGGAAGACAGGGAAGGGAGAACCCTCTAGAACATGAACACATAAGGGTAAAAGAGGTAGAAAAGGCCAATGGGCCAATAGGGAGGACAGAACTGGGAGAAATTAACAAAGTGCTGCAAGGTACCATGGGGGAAGCTTCTTTCCTGACCCTGAGCTGTGAGGAATGCCCGGAGTCTAAGGTGCATCTCTCCAGGGAATTGCTGTTGGTCTCTCCCCAGTCAGCTCACAGGTCTCCAAACACACACTGGAGTTGTCTGGGGCTGTTCATCATTTCTCTGCTCTCCAGCACTGAGGCAATGGACTCTGGCTACATCCCTGAGCTCCTGCCCATGGAAACCACCCCTGGCAATGGGGCTCCATGGAGCTGCTCAGGAAACCCCCCAAGAGCTGGGGAGTGCCCCAAAACCACCTCGGAAATGTGAGATACCGTGGCATCTCTTCATGAACACGGAATATCCAAAAACTCAGTCAATAACGGCCTTCCCTTCCCTTCATTATCCCCAAACTTCAGCTGTCTCATTCCCGACCCCAGCCCACCTCCCCATTCCCAACCCCAACCCTTCCCACCCCTCCTGGACATCAAGACCCCTTTCCCAAGCTGTACTTCCCCCATTTCACACCTCCCAAACCCCATCCCACCCATCCTGCCCCACCCAATGCACATCTCACCCCTTCTGATTTGCATCCCACTTCGCCCAATCCCTTTCAACCCCATTCCACACCAAGGGGCTGTAGAATCGAGGAATTTTGGGGTGGGAGTGAGTAGTTTCAGTGGCATTGAGGTGACAGATCAAACCCTATTGTCTCTTTGAGAGCCAAGAAAGGGAGACAACTAAACCAAATACCCCCAAATTCTCCCAATTATTTCCCTGAAGCCCAGATTCCTCTGAAACACAAGTAAAAAGTGAGGCTTTAGATGCCTTTGATGAATTTATTGATTTTTACCCCAATTTTCTCTGTTTTAAAGGGATGAAGATTAATCCAAAGAAAATTAAGGCCAAAAGAAAGGAATAACCAGCCCGGTGTCTTTCCAACATGGATCACCGGGAATGTGGGTCACCAGGGCTCTGACCAACGTGGGTCCTCCCATAGGGGATGAAAGTGGAGTGGTGCACGAAGATGTTCCTGCACTTGGGGCATTTGCGAGGCTTCCCTTACTGGTGATTCCGTTGGTGTCTGGTCAAGTTAGAGCTCTGGGTGAAGCTCTTCCCACAGGTGGGGCACTCGTACAGCCTCTCCCCAGTGTGGATGCGCCGGTGCCTGATGAGGTGGGAGTTGTACTTGAAGCCCTTCCCACATTCAGGGCAGTGGAAGGGCCTCTCATCCGTGTGAATCCGCTCATGCAGGTGGAGACTGGAGCTGGTCTGAAACCTCTTCTGACACTGGGGACACTCGTAGGGCCTCTCCCCAGTGTGGATGCGTTGGTGGATGATGAGGGCAGAGCTGCAGCTGAAGCCCTTCCCACACTCCCCACACTCGTAGGGCCATTCCCCAGTGTGGATCATCTGGTAGCTGATCAGGTGGTTCCTCTTCCTGAAGCTCTTCCCACACTCCAAGCACTTGTGGGGCTTCTCCCCATTGTGAAGCTGCCCATGGACCACCAGCTCTGAGCTCTGGCTGAAGCTCTGTCCACCTTCCTGGCTCAGGGTGTGTCTTTCCTCCTCAGAGCACCCTGGGCTGCGTTTTGAGCCCCTCCTTCTGTGTAATCTCTGGGGCTTTTCCTCCATGTTGGAATTCTGCAGCGTGGAGCCACTCAAAATGGCCTCTTCCACATGGTTCTGCTGTGGGGATTTGTCCTCCCTGGTCTCCATCCTCAGCTTCTTCCCTGGGGGAGGAAGGACAAGGAGAGGATGGGATTTGCCTCCGTGCCAGAGGGAAGGGGAAGGAGATCCCCCCAGTGCATCCCCAGCAGGACGGGGTTGGCAGCAGGGTTGTCCTGCAGCCGGGGGCTGTGCTGGGCTGGGAGATGGAGCAGGAGAGAGGGGGAAAGGGGCACTGACTTCCTCCTCACCTGCCTGGCTGTCCCAGGGCATTGTGTCAGTTTGAAAAGACAGGTGTCTGCTAAGTTAGGCAGGAGACTCCCTTGAAATGGAAAATTTTAATCCCTTCACTTGGAATTATAATTTTCAAAATAAGAGGCTGTCAAGCAAAATCTATGGGAATAGGAATAACAGTTCTTCAGTGGAAAAATTAAAAATACAAATGCAGTAGTACTAAAAAATTACTTACAGAGTCAGAATATGACCTGACACCTTGTGAGTCAGTGTTGGTAGCACTCCTGTTAAATGGTGGCTGCAGTGCTCCTGCAGGGACAGGTGTGGTTCTGTTGGAGCAGTGATCCTGTAGAAGGGTGGAGTTTTCCTCTGAAGGCCCAGTTGTGGTGCCGATTGGCCTGGTCTTTCTCTGGGATCCAGTGGAGCTGAAAGCTGCTCTTCTGGGAATCTTGTGGGAGAAGGCTGACTCTATTGTTCACATTCTCAGATTATATCCAGGTAGGAATGCTTGGCTCCTCCCTCTGGGCAGAGCTTCTCACAATGGGATGATGGAATTTTTATCAGTGACACTCAATGGCCCATTAACAGAAGATATCTCCCTTGAGGGAGGATTCATGTGGAAGAGATAAAGTAAACTGCTCAATTAACAGATGATAATGGCCCCAACTTTAACAGAGGGTAATTGAATACACACCCAGCTAAACCTGAGACACTGTTCCAGCCTTGGAAAGCAGGATTTGGTACCAGGATTCTTTAGGGAATGCAACCCTGATTGAAGGCAGAGATAGAATCTCCAGAGCCTGCAGCCAGAAATGGACAGTTGTGTGATACACATTTCAACATCTTCTCTTTTGGAATTATTTACTAATGATTATTTGCTTTGCCTACCTAATATTTTTGTAATTTTTTGCAAATTTGCATTATCTAAATTACATTGTTCCTTAAGTTAAGTTGGTGTCTGTGTCTTTGGTGCGGGCCCTGCCCACTGGCGAAACAGGGCCCAATCCTGCCTAAGTGTTACCTGGGGAGACAAAACCCTCACTGCAAATGTGCCCCCTTCCTCCTTGCTCCTCACACTTCATGCACTGATCATGATGTCCTATGGTCTGGGGTATCCCTGGGGTCAGCTGGGGTCTGCTGTCCTGGCTGTGTCCCCTCCCAACCTCCCCCACACCCTCAGCCCCTCCCCAGCATGGCCGAATGAGGGGCAGGACAGGCCTTGGCTCAGTGTGAGCTCAGCAAGAACAAAACCATCTCTGCGTGCTCAGCCCTGTGCTCAGCCCCCGGGCCCGGCATTTCCTCCACTGCCACCCCGGACCCCCCTTTCCCACCCCTCTGCCCCACGGCCGCCGCAGCACCGGCTGAAAATAGAAGCAATTCTGTGGCAGTTCCAAGTTTCCTTGGTTCCTGCACAGCTCCAGCTCAGCTGCTGGCAGGTTCTAATTAAAGAAAAGTGCAAATTCGGCCAATTACAGATATTATTAAAAGGAAGTGGAAGCTCTGTGTAGCTGTCACAAAGGTGACAGGGATGAAGAGAATAATGATTCTCACATTTGGAAAAAACCCAAGCCTGGGAATCCAGTAGTTATTTGGGAATCTAGCTACTTGAGCTGGGCTTCTTGTGGGACTTTTAGCAGCCTTGCGTTCCTCACCATGTGGTGAATGAACCTTGTCAGTCTTGCTGGTATCATTTGCTCCATTTCCTCCAGTGATTTTAACAAACTTTTCAAGGAGGGACAACAAAGTCTTTTCTTTACACTCCAGTCCCACAACAGCCATTTTCCTCATCAGTTCTCCCACAGGGCGCTCAGACGGAGCTGCATCCATGTTTCCAAGAGTTCCTTCAGAGAGACCCACAACCTCCTCAGAGGAAGGAACCATGATGATGTTCAAAGGCAACTGGGGTCAAAGAACAGTGCCCTGAACTCACTGTGCCAAAATAATTTTGCAATCTGGTTAAGAAAATATTAGAGAGATGCCATTTGCCCTGGAGCAGGGCAAGTGTGACATTGTCCCCTGTGTGTGTGGCCTTCCCGGGGTAGGGGTTTTACACCTGAGCCAGTTTGGGTAAGGGGGGTGGTGTTCACCCCCTGAGCAGGGATTCCCCCACTGTTTCAGGTTGCAGTGTAAGATGGAACCCAATGCATGTTTTCAATCCCCATCTTCATCAACTGCTATAAACAGGTGGGGCAGTGTACTTGATCTCTTCCATGACTCAGCCCTGATAACGCCCTCCAGGGGAGATATCTTCTGTGAATGGGCCATTGAGTGTCACTGCAGGACTGATAAAATTCCATCATCCCATTGTGGGATGCTCCGCCCAGGGGGAGGATCCAAGCATTCCTGCCTGGATATAAGCTGAGCCTTGCAACAGCAGGAGCACCTTGCCTACTGGATTCCCAGAGGACAAGAGCTCCAGAACCACCCCTGGACCTTCAGAGGAAGACCAGACCCTTCTACAGGATCACTGCTTGGACAGAATCACGTTCATCACTCCCACAGGACTGCAGCCACCATTTAATGGGACTGCAGCCACCACCCTGAGCAACAGGGTGTCAGGTTATATCCTGACTCTGTCAGTTTAAGGCAGTGTTTCTGTAGCATTGCCTTGATCTTCATTTTCTTATTAAATTGTAATTCTGACTTAGACTCTCCCCCAGGTTTCCCTTAAATCCTGTAAAAAGACGATGTGTGCACCCTTTGTTTGGTTCCCAAAAAAGGATTCCCCATTCACAAACTTTGACTGGATGGAGGAGGAGGCTGTGAGGAAGAGGAAGGAGCCCTGGGATACCCAGGTAGGTGAGGAGGAAGTCAGTGCCCCTTTCCCCCTCTCTCCTGCTCCATCTCCCAGCCCAGCACAGCCCCTGGCTGCAGGACAACCCTGCTGCCAACCCCGTCCTGCTGGGGATGCACTGGGGGGATCTCCTTCCCCTTCCCTGTGGCACGGAGGCAAATCCCATCCTCTCCTTGTCCTGCCTCCCCCAGGGAAGAAGCTGAGGATGGAGACCAGGGAGGACAAATCCCCACAGCAGAACCACATGGAAGAGGCCATTTTAAATGGCTCCACGGTGCAGAATTCTAATGTGGAGGAAAAGCCCCAGAGATCCCACAGGAGGAGGGGCTCAAAACGCAGCCCAGTGTGCTCTGAGGAGGAAAGACCCACCCTGAGCCAGGAAGGTGGACAGAGCTTCAGCCAGAGCTCAGAGCTGGTGGTCCATGAGCAGCTTCATGATGGGGAGAAGGCCCACAAGTGCTTGGAGTGTGGGAAGAGCTTCAGGCAGAGCAGCACCCTGATCAGCCACCAGATGATCCACACTGGGGAATGGCCCTACGAGTGTGGGGAGTGTGGGAAGGGCTTCAGCTGCAGCTCTGCCCTCATCATCCACCAACGCATCCACACTGGGGAGAGGCCCTACGAGTGTCCCAAGTGTCAGAAGAGGTTTCAGATCAGCTCAGATCTCCACCAGCATGAGTGCATTCACACTGAGGAGAGGACCTTCCACTGCCCTGACTGTGGGAAGGGCTTCAGGAAAATATTCACCCTCATGAGGCACCAGCGCATCAACACCGGGGAGAGGCCCAAAGAGTTCTCCACATCATGGGAAGAGCTTCTCCATGAGCTGTCACTTGACCAGACACCAATGGAGTCACCAGTAAGGAAAGTTCTGCGAGTGCCTCAGCTGCAGGAAGATTTTTTGCCCAGCCCCAGCTTCATCCCCCATTGAAGGTTCCATTTTGAGAACAGCCCTGGTGATCCATGTTCCCTGTGATCCATGCTGGGAAGACACCTGTCCCTTTTCCTGCCCCTCCCAGTGACATGATGTGGGATGGAAGAATATTGGGGTCTGGCCACGGCCCTGTCATTACATTCACTCCCACCCCAAGTCATTGCCAGGGGCTGGAAAGGGACTCTCTCTCTCTCTCTTCCTCCCTGAGTAGAAGGGTGTCCTTTCCAGAGAGGGGAAAGAAGGAAGGTGGCCAGGCAGACCCAATGAGTTGTGCTGTAGTTTTCCCTGTAAACAGTTTTATTTATCCCCTCTGTTATCAATATTGTTTCTGTTCTGTTTGTTCCTTATCTGGTTGCTGTTCCCAATAAATTGTTCTTCTCCCAGCCCGGGATCTTTGCCTTTTGTGCTTTCCATGGGAGGCGGGAGGGCAGTGAGGGCAGCACGGTTTTAGTGGGAGCAGGAAATTGGGGAATCCCATTCCTGAAGCCCGGCCCGTGGAAACCGAGCATCCCAGCTGGTGCCAGCCCTGGTGGCCATGGCAGCAGCCTTGGGAGCGGG
Source organism: Agelaius phoeniceus (assembly GCF_051311805.1). Taxonomy (NCBI): domain Eukaryota; kingdom Metazoa; phylum Chordata; class Aves; order Passeriformes; family Icteridae; genus Agelaius; species Agelaius phoeniceus. Next base: position 2,184,428 of record NC_135271.1, read on the forward strand.
TCCCTGGCTGGGGCTGTGGGAACCTCTTCCCTCTGGTGCCCAGGGACAGGAGTGGAGGGAGCGGCTGCAGCTGAGTTGGGGCAGGCTCAGGTTGGATGTCAGGAAAAGGTTTTTGCCCAGAGGCTGCTGGGGCCCTGGCCAGGCTCCCCAGGGAAGGGTCCCAGCTCCAGGGCTCTCTGAGCTGCAGCAGCGTTTGGCCAGCGCTGCCAGGCCCAGGCTGGCATAGTTGGGGTGTCCTGTGCAGGGCCAGCAGTTGGACTGGAGGATCCTGATGGGTCCCTCCCAGCTCAGCCAATTCTGTGGCTCTGGGATCCCATCAGCCTGGGGATGGGGCTGCCAATGGTTGCCATGGCAACGGGCTCTGGCTGCAGGCCTGAGCTGGTGTCCATGGCAACCACCCCGGCATGGGGTCTCCATGGAGCTGCCAAGGGACTGAGCATAGCAACAGGGGGATGGTGATGGTTGCCATGGAAACTGACCATAGCAACAGGGTCCTGGTGATGGTTGCCATGGAAACTGAGCATAGCAACAGGGGGCCTGGTGATGGTTGCCATGGAAACTGACCATAGCAACAGGGGGCTGGGGATGGTTGCCTGCTAAGGATCAGATTTGTCACAGGCCCTCAGAGGGGTTCCATGGGTTCTTTCCAAGAGTCTCCAGGCTGTTCCAGAGCTGGAATGTCACACACAGAGACAGGGGCTCCATGGAGACCTCCCAGGGCTTTCTGGGGATGGTAAAGAGCCCTGTGGTCAGAGGCAGTCACAGCCATTCCATGGTGACATCCCAGGGCACCTTGGGCTGCAAAGGCACCCATCTGTCACAGGCACTCACGGGGGCTCCACGGTGACATCCCAGGAGTCCCCAGGCTGCCAAAGAGCCGGGATGTCCCAGACACTCACAGGGGTTCCTGTCATGGGCACAGTGGGAGCTTCAGGCAATGTTTATTAGAGAAGCTCCTGTTGGGTCACGAGGTGCAGAAAGGATCCCCAATAGCCCCCACAGATCCGCAAATGTCACCCTTGAGTCAGAGATGACACAGACTCAGATCAGAAGGTTAAGGGTTAAAAGTCACCTGTTTTTTCAATCCTTTTCTTTACTACAGGTGGACCTCATTGGTCATTTAATCAACACATTTCACATGAGTAGCCAATTAAGACAACACCCTTCAGTAAACAACTTTATGGAAAAAAGCCAACTTATTACAAACATTGTTGGGGCACCAGTTATTGATATTTGTTTTACATTGGGCCTTTCTGGGGCTTCCTGGATTGTGGAAACCCTCCTGTAGCAGTTCTGTGCCAGGCAAAAGGAGATGCACAGGACTTTTTCAGTCTTCAGCTTCTTGTTTATAGTTATCTTATGTAAAGTTTTGCATTGCTGTCTACACCAGGCCCAGCATACTAGAAAAGCACCACAAAATGGCCCCAAAATGTAGGGTTTCAAGGTCTTTTAAAGTTATCTCATCCAATCAAGTCTTAAAACATACGTTTTTTCTACTTATCTACCACTAACTCATCCCTTGACTGTCCACATAACCTCTGCACTGTGCTTTCCTTGACCAATCACCCTGTGCCACCAACACTGCAGAAAATGGAGTAGATGAAGAAGACACGGACTACACTCAAATTCCACATGTTGCTTCCTATCTACACCACACTAAAAAACCCAAAACCTAAATTTCTCACCCAAGTGACATACTATACTACTCTCTATTATCTATTTCACACTTTGGCAAATTGTAATCTGTCTCCAAGTCCTGGAAGTCCTCTCCGTGGGCAAAGGTGAAAGGCAGTGTTTCTCTGGGGGTCAGGACCCCTCAGAGCAGACAGAGAAATATTCCCTGTGCCCTGGATTCCCACACATTTAACCTAAAATCCTTTAACCCTTAACATGTGAAGTTACCCAAAAGTGTTCCAGGTAAGTAGGATTAGAAGGAGAAGAAATAGAGAACAACAGAAAGACAGAAAATCCATAGAAAGACATGCACATGGGTACAAACTGCTCTGGTTCCAGCATCACCAACAGAGGAACCCCAGGAGAAGGCAGCATCCAGACCCTGGGCTAGCCTCGTGCTCCGGCTTTTAACCCCTGGGCCTTCATGGCCCCGCCCCTGGGGTGGGACTGCCAGTTGCTTGTCCAATCACAGCCAGGGTAGCACCAGCTGCTAGTGTGTGATTGATTGATTGACAGCTGGGCCAATCAGAGCTGGGTTAGCACCGCCCCTGCTGTGTGATTGGCAGCTCTGCCGGGCCAGGTCTGGGGGCAGGGCTCTGTCCCACCACAAACCAAGGCCTGACCCGGCCCTGGCCCCACACGGGCATTCTGAGCATCCCAAGGTGTCTCGGGACATGGATCTCATCCAGCCTCTGACAGCGACCACGGTGACACTACAGAACCTCATGGAGCCATGGGTCAGTTATGACAATGGAGATCCAAGGAAATGATGGTGAGACTGTGGAATCCAGGAATCCTGGAATCAAGGAGACCATTGTGCAAATCATGGGCCCCATGGAAGCAAGGATCAATGATCAAACTGTGGTTTGATTGTGATTGATTTAAAATAGAAACAAGGAGCCATTGTTTCACATCGGGGCTGCGTGGGGCCAATGGCCCCTTGTGACTCTGTTGGGGCTCATGAAACCAAGAAGCCATTGTGACATTGCCAGACCTCATGGAATCAAGGAGACCATTGTGACAGTGTGGGGACCTATGAAGTCAAGGGAACATGGAACAGGTCTGCCTGGTTTGGCCTCCTGGGGGCTTTCTGACAGGTCCCACTGAATTTGGCATGTCAAGAGCCACTTCCCATCTGACCGTGAAGCACTGGGGCTCTGTGCTTTTATTCCTGTGGGAAAGAACTGTCTTTCTTGTCTAGGCACCCATGGCCAAAACTGGGATTCCACCTCTAAAATTCCCTATATCCAAGGGTTACTCTCAGACAAAATCTGCCAATACAGTCAAGTCTGGCCAGCCTTGGCCTCTGGCGACTGCCTCTCATCTGCCCCTGCCCCACTGGGGCTCACTTGTTTCCTTCCTATGGAGACCATTGTGACACTGTGGGGCATTGTGGAACCAATGGGCCATGGTGACACTGCAGGCCCTTGTGGAACCAGTTACACTGTAGGAACTTGTGGAACCAAGGGGAACATGGTGACCCTGCAGGGTACCATGGATCCAAGGGACCATTGTGACACTGTGGGGCCTTGTGGAACCAAGGACATCTTTGTGGCTCTGTTGGGCCGCATGGTGCCAAGGGGCCAGTGTGAAGCAGCAGGGCTTTGTGGGAATGGGCCCCAGCAGGGCTTTGCTGCATTTCAGGGCCTCGTGGAGCCAAAGGGCCGCAGTGATCCTGCAGGGCACCATGGATCCATGGAGAGCATTGTGGCATTGCAAGGCCCCATGGAATCATGGAGACCCTTGTGACACTGTGGGGCCCCATGGAAGGAAGGGGCCATTGTGACACTTTGGGAACTTGTGGAACGAAGGGAATCATTGTTGCACTGCTGGGCCCCAATGGAAGCAAGGGGCCATGGTGACACAGAGGGGCTTCATGGAACCCAAAGGCCATTAGGACACAGTGAGGCCTCGTGGAACCATGGAGATCATCAAGATCCTTAAGGACTTGTGTAACCAAGGGGCCATTATGACACCTGAGGGCCTCATGGAAGCAAGGAGCCATTGTGACACTGCAGGGCCCTGTGGAACCAAGGGAACATGAAATAGGTGTGGCTGCCTTGGCCTCCCAGGGGTCACCTGACAGGTCTGGCTGACCTTGGAATGTGGAAGGCCACTCCCATCTGCCCCTGAAACACTGGGGCTCTGGGCTCTTCTTTTTATCGGAAAGAACTGTCCAACTTTTCCAGGTATCCATGGCCAAAATTTAGATTCCACCTCCAAATTTTTGTGTATCCAAGGTTTACTGCAGGACAAAAGCTGCCAGGACAGACAGGTCTGGCTGGTCTTTAACTCCTGAGGGGCAGAACTCACCTGTTTTCCAAACATTGGAAAGGGCTCTCTGCTTTTCTCTGTATGGAAAAAATCATCCTTCTCCAGGCACAAATGTCTGAAATTTGGATTCCACAGTTATAATTTCAAATATCCAAGGGTTGCTCAAAGCAAACCTGCCAGGACAGACAGGTCAGGCTTGCCTTGGCCTCAGGTGGTTGCTGTTCATCAGCTCCTGAAACACGGGGGCTCCGTGGTTTCCTTCCTATGGAGACCAATGTGACATTTGGGAGCCTTGTGAAATGCAGGGGCCATTGTGGCACTGCAGAGCACCATGGATCCAAGGGACCATTGTGACACTGTGGGGCCTCGTGGAACCAAGGACATCACTGTGGCTCTGTTGGGCCGCATGGTCCCAAGGGGCCAGAGCAAAGCAGCGGTGTGGGAGTTAGCCTGGCTGTAACTCAGAGTCAGACAGATTTTACCCCAAAAGAATTGGGCATGAGTTTCAAGCCCTGGGAATCATTTCTTTAACCCATAGCTCATTTAGGGTGAGCTTGAGAGTTCCCCCATAAGCCTTTAGTGTTGTTATGCTAACTTGTCTAAGTTCTATTCCCCTATTGGTTACTTGTTTCCCCTATAGGGTTATTGTTCTAGAGTGTTCTACCCCCAGGTGTCTATGTTGTTGCTTCCCCTTTGTCTCAGGTCTTTGGATCCTGCCCCTCATACTGTTCTCAACTTCTCCATGTTTATTGTTTTTCACCCTGTTATTAAAGTTCCTTTTAAACAACTCCATTGATCCTGCTCCTTTCCATTTTCGCCACCCTCGCCCTGAAGTCAGGGAACCAGAGAGGTTTGTCACAGCCACCCTCATTGTGACTTTTGGCGCCCGAAGAGGGACCCTGACACTCAGGCCTCCTGTGTCAGTCACGTCATCTGGGGTTAGCTGATGGATAGGCCAGCGCTCCCCGGGATTTTGGATTGTGCCAGGCCCAGTGGATTCATCGTTGCTTCAAGGGACCTTGGCCAGGATCAGCAGGGACAATGATGATTTCTCCTGCATAAGATTGCAGGTGGGTTTGGGGAAATGCAAGACATTTACTGCCCATTTTGACACTGTGTTTTTACAATATGCACCCACGTCCCATAACTGATTTGGAGTGTTCTGGTGGCTCTTCCCCATAAGGCAGAGAAAGAGAAAAATGGGCAGCCAGATGTCCAAAGTAGAAAAGAGCATATATGGATTCTTTAATTCTCACTGATCATGAGAACTAAATAATCAACATAATCAACATGATCATGACATAATATTTTCAAAGAAGAAATTAAAATCAATCATGAGGTGAATCATTAAAAATTTTCCAGATGCCTCTGCTGATGAAATCCATACCATTGAATTTTGGGACTCTGTGGGAGTTAAACTGTACAACCTTTCGATCAAAAGGGACCCCATTGCACCCCGCATGCTCCCCATCTTCCACACCATCCTTGAGACCCTTCACCAGCAAGCAGTGGGTTGAAAACTCAATCCATAGGTCACTCCTAACTCAGGACCTCCGCTCAAACCTGCCTTTCTCAGACCTTCCACGATGGTCCAAGATGGCAATGGCCACGCTGTCTTGGAGCATCATGCCCTGGAGACTCAAAAAAGAAGGAGCCCAAATGTGGCTTGGGATCCCAACCATCCTCCCTCCATCTTGGCTCCTCCACTTCCTGCTACCACAGCCTTCTCTTCCACCCTGAATGAACCGACAGACTCCACCCCCTCAATTACAGGCCATGCCCCCACTGTCAATCATTCCACCTCCACCCTGGGCCATGCCTACAGAGCTCCACCCTGGAAGTCCACCATCCTAAATCAAGGCCCTTCCTCCCCAACACCTGACAAAATGGCAGCGCCCTTTGCCTCACCCTCCAGCAACAATATAACCCCATGATCAAAGATACTAAGCCCAACTGTCACACTATTTCTAATCTGAATTTTTTCCTCCAAGTTATTCTTCCTCCCAGGAAGACAGTTTGGATTCCCCAGAGCCACCTTGCCCCTCAGCCCCAGAAGATCCCTGGGAAAGGATCTGGAAGGAAGCAGTTAAGGAAGGAGACTGGCAAATAGTCTCGAAACTCCTCATTGCCCCCATTTCTTATGAAAGAAGGGGGCAGAATCCCAGGGATCAGCCATTGGTTTATGGGGAAATCAAGGATCTGTGTAGGGCAGCTGAAGACCATAGGAAGGACTTACCTTGTTTTAATGGCCTAATGAGGGCCATGTTTACAGCACATGTCTTAACTCCCTATGATTTAAAAAATATTATGACCATGTTGTTGTCACCTACAGAATACACCCTGTGGGAAGAGGGATGGAATTTTTTGCTAAATGAATTAATAGCAGACTGTGCTAATAATGAGGCAAGGTTGGAATTGACAATCAACCATCTAGCTGGAGAAGGACCACACAGCCTGCCAGATGATCAAGCAGCAGGTATCCCCAGAAGAGCATTGGATGATATCAAAGAGATGGTTTTGAAAGCTTGAATCCAGGTACCGGATGGTACCACCCCCAGTTTGGACTATGTAAACATAAGACAAGAACCTGGAGAGCCCTACATGAAATTTATTGATCACCCTAAACAGGCACTAGAGAAACAAGTCTGGAATGAAAAGACTCAAAATTAATTACTAAAATCGTTGGGGGTAGCCAATGCCAACCCGGAATGTAAGAAAGTGCTGTGTGCCCTTCCACTAGAGCTGGAACCCACACTCCTGCAGATGACTGAGGCCTGTAATTGCCTCAGAACAACAGAACACAGAGCAGCTGTACAAGCTCAGGCCTTTGGGCAAGGAGTTGTAGAAGCCCTAGGGGCCATGCAATTCCCCTTTAAGGAGCCCCAGCAACATCTACAGGGCCCAAAAATATGTTTCCAATGTGGTCAATAAGGACATTTTAGAGAAGATTGTCCCCAAGGAGGAGGGGCCTATCTGGTCCCTAATGGATAATCAACATCAAATTAGGTGGAATTTCTCAAAAGGTAACTACACCAAGCAGCCAAAAACTACCATTGGAGTGCAAGGTGGCCTCAGGCTATGGCACAAATGTTCAAGCCAATGATGCCTACAATCACTGAATTGTACACCCATTACAGATAATGTAGCCCTAAACTCCAGCACCTCATCTCCCATTTGCCAACCACCTTTCCACCAGGGGCAAAATTGAAGTTGGTGAGTCTGGAATCTGTTGTTTTAACTGATTATTTTGCCCATGAAATATCAACAGGACAGCTGGGGCCCGAAGATCAGCCCTGTGAACTATTAATTTTAGTAAACTACCAATCAAGCACTGAAGGATTTTTTGTATTGCCATCCATACTATCAATGTCCTCACAATGAGAAATTACAGTGCTGGCCCTGTCTCCCAATCCACTTTGTTTTGTACCCCAAGGACTAACAATTGCCCAAGCAGGATGCTGATGACACTTCACTAGGGATGTGATAAATCAGGATTGACCAAAAATCACCTGCACTCTGGAACTTAACAGTGAAAAGATTGTTTTGACAGGGCTTGTGGACATGGGAGCAGATGTGACAGGTATCTCACGTTCCAAGTGGGCTCCTAACTGGGCGTTTACAGCTACTGCAGGAATATTGTCCGAGATTGGAGGTGACCGTGACAGTCTCCAAAGTGCAGAACTTATTAACATCAAAGGACCTGAAGGCCAAATTGCCACAATGAGACCATTTGTGATAAAGGACCTTGGTGTATCCCAGATAAGAACATCAAGCCCTACCTGTAGCCACTGAGTGTGGATTCTGCAAAGGAACCCCCAAGTGTACCCCAAGACAAAACCCACCAGACAGTGACTCTAGCACCTGGACTAGACAATTCTTTTGAAGATAACACATAGGAAGCTTCTACTCACATTCCTCAGCCTGTTTGCAACCATGCTCCTCGCGAGTGGATGGGTAGTCCTCAAAAACACAAAGCACAGTGTATGGTAACTCTAGCAAAAGCCATGAAACAAGACACTCTGTGCCTGTCTGTCGCTAGCCCTGATGACCCCTTCTCCACCTGCCTACTGGGGTTGCCTACAGATGTCTGGCCAATACCTGAGGGTGCCGTTTGCAGTATGCCAGGTGACAATCCTGACGGCAAATAGAAGTGCAACCCTGTCGGTGCTTGGGACTACTGGACCCAGAATCTCCTGCATGCACCACTCGAACTCAGGGGTAGAAATTCTCAGCTCTGTAAAAATGGACTTTTGTGTAAGGTTTTATTACTGTCTGAGATGGGAAGAGGGCGAAAGACACAAAATTACAAGAAAAAAGAAACTATCAGGAGAGACATCTCCCCATACCATCCCACTTACAAAAACCAGACCTGATGGTGTAATTACACCTCTCCCATAATTTCTTGGGCCAGTAGCTACCCACTCAACTTGCTGCAGGGTGTGTTTCTTATTTGCAAGGATAGAGCATGGCCTGGTGTCCCTTCACACATCAAAGGCAGACATTGTAGCTGGCACCCAACACAAAAATGATTAATGGCCAGGGAAACAGAGCAAAAATATCTACACACTACTTTGAATCTGATTGCAAAAATAATGTCATCTATTGGAGTAAAAACAAGAGAATGGCAGCCTCCATCTTATTACCTTGGGTGGCTGCAGCTAAAGCTTTGGGGCAATCAGACCATCCTGGGTGCCTGTTAAGTAAGCAAACCAATGCTGCCTCCCTCACATTGAGTGGCTGCTCTCAGACACAGAGACCATCAGACACGCCACCTTGCAGAACAGCGATAGAGTTTTTACTCTGGGCACAGGGGCATGGCTGTGTAGACTCTGAGGGCATGTGCTGCATGAACCTCTCCAGCCACAGCCAGTCAATCCACAAGAGCATTCAGGCACTGAAGGAAGGGTTCAAGAAGCTTCAAGTGGAAAACAAAGACTGGGTAATAAACTCTTCCAATCCATGGGACTAAAGAGTTGGATGATGTCTAGCTAAAACAGGACTATGAATTCTCTTAGTGGTTGTTGTTGTATTGTTAATTGTCTCATGTTTGTTTGGATGCTTTTAGAAAGTCTTACAAAATTCTTTCAGTTCCAGTATTGTTGTAAAAGAGAAAGGGGGAAGATACCCAACACAGGCTCCTCATGGACACCTTGGAGGAGAGAATTGGTGGCCAGGATGGCACAAAAAAATCTCAGAGACTCAGTGTGGGAAGGAAAATCCTTAAAAGTACCTAAAAGTATTCTTAAATCAATAAAGTACCTTAAAAACCTTGAGTATCTAAAGGCATTATTGAGTTCCACTGAGTGTCAGTACAGAGCTCTCAAGGGACTCATTAAAGCAGATAATTGGGGCCATGATTGCACAAACCTCTCACAGAGTCTGCATCAAAAGGGAAACACCAAGTACCTTAAAAAACTGGAGTACCCTGAAGTATTAATGAGCCGCACTGAGTGTTGTTACTGACAAAGCCTCTCCAGGGACTAATTACAGAAGATGATTGGAGGCCATGATTGCACAAATCTCTCAGAGACTCCAAGGCAAAAGCCAAGCCCAAAGTCCTTTGAAAAACCTGCAGTCCCTGCAGGGAGCATGAAGGAGCCCCCAGGGCCATTGCTGAGCAAGGCTCCCCAGGGACTCCTTCCAGCAGATCCTTGAGGCCACTGGGATGTGGGCTAGGGGGGGATGCTGAGGGCAGCACAAGGGGCTGACAGTGCCCAGCCTGGCTGGGGCTGGGCCAGGAGGCCCCAGGGCCTCAGGACAAGGGGTCTCCTCCCAGCCCTTGCTGGCACAGACCCTGCTGTGCCCCAGGGCACCAAGACTTGGCTTCTCTTTGTCCCCACCTGTCATCACTGCCTGCAGTTCTCTGCTCTGCCTGGGGCCTGGGGACACTTGCTCAGTCGTGTCCCTCTCTGGGACCCATTAAAAGTCCAAGGAACTTTGGAGATGGATTCTGACTTGGAGTTCTGCAGAGGTTTCTTCAGCTCCCTCTCAGGGACTGATGTCCAGGGGCTGAGCACAAAGCCCCAGAGGCTGATTAAAGTCCTTGTGCTGTGTCTGTGCTGCTGAGCTGGGCTGGGCTCCTGGCCCAGAGGCAGCTCCTGGTGACCAAGAAGAGCTTCAAAAGCACATTTCTCTGGATGAGCAGCTCTTCTGCCAGCCCAGCAGGGCTGGGGCACTGCCTGCAGCCAGCCCGGGCACAGCACAGAGGCACAGAGAGCTTCAATCAGTCAGGGCTGGGAAGGGGCTGAGAAGTGCCTGGGGCACAATCACTGCCAGCCCTTGGCACAGGAACCTCTGGCTGCAGGACAGTGCAGCTGCAGCTCCTGGAGCCATCTCCTCAAGCTGGAACATGCCAATGCCTGCAGAGCCTGTGAGTACATTCTCTGCTTGTCTCTTGTGCAGAGCAGCCAGGGGTGCCCAGGGCTGTCCTGCAGAGCAGGGTCCTGCAGCCCAGGGCACTGTGCTGGGGCAGGGACTCTGCTGCCTGCCAGGGACAGCTCTCAGCCAGCCCTGGCAGCTGCTCCCAGCACTGGGGGACAAGATCTGGGTGGGAGGAGACAGCTGGTGATGCTTGGGAGTGTTCTCCTTCTGTGGGGAGGATGCTGCATTGTTCAGAGCTGCACCCAGCATGATATTTAACTGCAAAACATTTCCAAGTAAATTATACAGGAAGCCCAGCAAGGCAGGGCTTGCATAAAAGGGAAAATCCTGCTTTTTTAATCTACTGCTCTGGATGGGAAATTGCACATAGATATTCATCTCGCTGTTCAGGTTGGGAAAAAATAAAAAAAAAGTCTCACAGATGTGAATAGACCAGGCAGTGACAGAAATCAGCACAGGGCCCCTCACACGCAGCATCAGTGTTACTTTTCCAGCCTCCTCAGGGTTGCTCTGACGTTGCCATCAGAGCCTGCAGAGCCAGAGCTGCCCCTGGGCAGTGCCTGAGCTGGGAGGGCTCTGCAGGGCAGAGCTGAGCCCCCAGGGCTGGGCTGGGCTCTGGCAGCACTGGCAGGGCCCAGCCCTGGGCACAGGGAAGCAGCTGCTGGCAGGGACAGCTCCAGGCAGCAGAGCCCTGGGCAGGCAGTGGGGGGAAAGTGCCCCCAGGCTCTGCTGGGATATTTCAAGTCCTCTCCAAACCCAACTATTCCATGATTACTTTTCTTACAGATCCCCATGCCAAGGCATCACAACAAGTGTCCAACAGCAGCTCCATCAGGCACTTCCTCCTGCTGGCATTGGCAGACACGCGGCAGCTGCAGCTCCTGCACTTCTGCCTCTTGCTGGGCATCTCCCTGGCTGCCCTCCTGGGCAACGGCCTCATCATCAGCGCCGTAGCCTGCGGCCACCACCTGCACACGCCCATGTTCTTCTTCCTGCTCAACCTGGCCCTCAGCGACCTGGGCTCCATCTGCACCACTGTCCCCAAAGCCATGCACAATTCCCTCTGGGACACCAGGAACATCTCCTACACTGGATGTGCTGCTCAGCTCTTTTTCTTTGTTTTCTGTGCTCTAACAGAGTTTTATCTCCTGACCGTCATGTGCTACGACCGCTACGTGTCCATCTGCAAACCCCTGCACTATGGGACCCTCCTGGGCAGCAGAGCTTGTGCCCACATGGCTGCAGCTGCCTGGGCCAGTGCCTTTCTCAATGCTCTCATGCACATGGCCAATACATTTTCCCTGCCCCTGTGCCATGGCAATGCCCTGGGCCAGTTCTTCTGTGAAATCCCCCAGATCCTCAAGCTCTCCTGCTCCAAATCCTATTTCAGGGAACTTGGGCCCATTGTGGTTACTAGCAGCTTTTCATTGTGTTGTTTTCTGTTCATTGTTTTCTCTTATGTGCAAATTTTCAGGGCTGTGCTGAGGATCCCCTCTGAGCAGGGACGGCACAAAGCCTTTTCCACCTGCCTCCCTCACCTGGCCGTGCTCTCCCTGTTTATTAGCACAGCCACATTTGCGTACCTCAAGCCCCCTTCACTGTCCTCCCCATCCCTGGATCTGGCCCTGTCAGTTCTGTACTCGGTGGTGCCTCCAGCCCTGAACCCCCTCATCTACAGCCTGAGGAACCAGGAGCTCAAGGCTGCAGTGTGGAGACTGATGACTGGATGCTTTCAGAAACATTAAACTGCTGGCCAATTTCTGCAAATCACTTGTAATAAAAGTTATCTTTGATATTTCTTCTCAGCTTCATTTTGGAGGTTCTTTTTCTTTATTTTACTTTTTTTAAAATGTTGTCCACGAGGAATGTCAATGTTTGTGCTATTTCTCATTTTGTTTCTCTCCACCTTCCCTGTGCCCACAGACTGTGTCAATGAGGGGCTGCGTTCTTGGTGGCTTTAAAGGAACTAAAGGATCTCCCAGCAGAATTTTCTGCAGAGATGCCCTTTTGTTGCCTTCTCTGGATCTGCAGCAGCAGTGTCTGTGTGCAGAGCTGGGGCAGATCAGTGCTGGCCCAGCAGCTGTGCCCAGCAGCAGCAGCAGCACTTGGTGTTGCCAGTGCTGCTGCCGTGGCCCTGCCCCGCTGCCCTGGTGGCCCTGGTGTTGCTGCAGGGCCTGAGTGCTCTCGGGGCCGGGCACAGCCCTGGGGGTGGCAGTGCCGGGGCTGCAGCAGGGACAGGCCATGGGCACTGCTGGGGCAGCGCTGACGCCTCAGGCCAGGCCCTGGGGGCTCCAGGCTCCTTGCCCAGGCTCTCTCCAGAACACGGCCAGGCCAATGCTCAGCACAGAAACCCCCGTGAGCAGCCCCAGGCTGGCCGTGGGCAGGCTGGGGGCAAACAGCATGGCTGGGGCTCTGCAAGGGCCCTGGGGCAGACGGGAAGGAGCAGCAGAGCAGGGGCTGATCCATGCCCAGTGCGCTGCACAGCCCAGGGCAGCGTCCCAGAGCGTCCTCATGCAGCTGCCAACAACATCCCCCCTCTGCAGCCCTGGCCTCTCCCCCAGCTCACACAGGTGCCCCATCCTTGCAGGCACAGACACGGCAGCACTGCCTCAGCAGCCCCTGTTTGCATTGCACACAGCAGGGGGAGCACCCCCATGCTGTTGCTGTGGGGACATGAAGCTGAGGGAGCACAAATGCCATCAGCCCCTGGGGCCAGCAAGGGCTGCGGGACACCAGGGAAACCACTCAGCTTTGTCCTGGCCTCTGCAGTCAGCCAGAAAGTTTGTTCCCATCAGCTGGGAGTTTCCTGTGCCACTGCAGACGCTGTTGCTCAGAGCCAGGGCTGCCTGGCAGCCACCCCCAAACTGCCCCGAGCATTTCCTTGGCTTCACCTTTGCTTTCTTTACTCTTCCCTGGTACAAATGCAGACCCCTGTTCCTTCCCCTGCAAACAGCCCATCCCTGTTTGCCCTTTCCTCTCTGGCCCCACTCCCCATTGCAGTTCCTGACTTGGCCCCATGGGAACGTCCCTTGGGCAGCAGGATCATCCTACAAGTGCTGCAGGAATTGTCTGCAGGCTCCTGCAGTGCCTGGTGCTGCTCCCTTGCCAGAGGCACCCCAGGCCAGGGGGGCACATCTGGGCTGCTGTGTCTGCCTCTGGGGCTCCCTGTTCTGGGCAATGAGGAGGAGCTGCAGAGGCTCTGCAGGACTGACAGGATGGGCTCTGGGGCTGCCAGGAGAAGCTGAGGGACCTGGGCTGCTGGAGCTTCTCAAGAGGAGGCCCAGGGCTCATCCTGCAACTGCTCCAAGGGTGGTTTCAGAGAATCCCAGAATCAGGAAGGTTGAAAAAGACCTTGGAGATCATCAAGTCCAACCTGTGCCCTGACACTGCCTTGTGTCCCCTGAGCCTCCTCTTCTCCAGGATAAACAACCCCAGCTCCCCCAGCCACTCCTCAGAGGACTTGTGCTCCAGACCCGTCCCCAGCCTTGTTGCCCTTCTCTGGACACACTCCAGCCCCTCCATGTCCTTCCTAAATTGAGGGCCCAGAACTGGACACAGCACTCGAGGTGCTGCCCAACCAGTCCCCAGCACAGGGGAAGAACCCCTGCCCTGCTCCTGCTGGCCACACCATTCCTGATCCAGGCAAGGAGCCATTGGCCTTCTTGCCCACCTGGGCACACTGCTGCCTCATGTCCAGCCTGCTGTCCATCAGTCCCTGCAGGTCCCTTTCTGCCTGGCTTCCCTCCAGCCACTCTGTCCCCAGCCTGTAGTGCAGCAGGGGTTGTTGTGGCCAAAGTGCAGGACCCGGCACTGGGACTTGTTAAACCTCTCCTTGCTGGATTTGGGCCCTGGATCCAGCCTGTCCAGGGCCCTGTGCAGAGCCATCCTACCCTCCTGCAGATCAACACTCCCAGACAACTTGGTGTCACCAGGGTTCCATGAGGCCCCAGAGTGTCCCAATGGTTTCCATGATTCCATGAGGCCTCCCAGTGTCGCAATGTTCCTTTGGTTCCATGGGACCCCTTGGTGTCACAAAGTCCCTTGGATCCTTGGGCCCTGCAGTGTCACAATGGCACCGTGGTTCACCAAGGACCTGCAGTGTCACAATGGATCCTTGGTTCCATGAGGTCTGGCAGTGCAGCAATGCTCTCCTTCATTCCACAGTGTCACAATGGCCTCTTGGTACCAAGGGCCACCATGGTGTCAAACATGTTTCCTTCATTCCATGAGTCCCTGAGGAGCAGCCCTGGCCCCTTGGTTCCTCGGGGCCCTGCAGTGTCACAATGGCCCCATCACGACACCAGGTCCTGCTCTGTCACAATGCTCTGCATGGTTCCACAAGGCCCTGCAGGGTCACAGTGGCCTCTGTGGTTCCAGCAGGACCCAGACTGTCACCATGGACTCCTTGCTTCCATCCAGCCCCACAGTGTCACAATGGCCCCATGGCTCTGTGCTGCCATGTCGTACACAGTGTCACCATGGTCCTCTTGGTGCCACCAGGCCCCACAGTGTCACAATGGCCCCTTGCTTCCCCAGGGCCCTGCAGTGTCACAATCATCAGAGAATCAACCAGGCTGGAAATGACCTTGGAGAGCATCAAGTCCAACCTGGGACCCAACACCACCTTGTCACCCAGACCATGGCACTGAGTGCCACATTCAGTCTTTCCTTAAACACTTCCATGGATGGTGACTCACCCACCTCCCTGGGCAGCCCATTCCAATGCCCAACCACAGAATCACAGCCCTGGTGCTGTTGGCCATACCATTCCTGATCCATTGGAGTGCCAGTGGTTGGATGAGGGAAATGGTGGGGAGGGGATAGGGACAAAGTGTTCTAGATTGTCATCCATTAAGTGTCTTGATTTTCACATCTGTTCAGACTGGATTAGAAGGTGCTAGAGGTCAATATCAATAGGAGATTGCTGATACCAATCTACAAACAGGAAAAAAAAACTTAACATGACAAAACACTTCTTTCTGCATTGTTTTGAATACAGTGTATTCACTTAGAATACACTTCTGAAATCTGTCTAATTATTCACAGAATTTAATAAAAACATAGACTATTCCCTGTGGCTGTTGTTGTTCTGGAATTTTGCATAAATGTTTATGAGCTTTCCTGACTTGATTCCTGAACTGAAGAGCTCAAGAAAGAAGAGGCCTCTGGAGTAGTAAAACTCATCAGCAACCTCCAAGTGTCTGAGGATCCATCCCCATCAGAGCAGCAATGAACAGAAATGGGCACAGCTTTGTGGCTGCCCCAGCTTTGGCATGGGCCCTGAGTCTGGAGCAGGAGCAGCTCTTGAGGGCCCCAAGGCCGGGGCTCTGGTGCTGCCCTGGCCAGATGGGATGGCAGCAGGGGCTGCAGAGCTCTCAGCACCTCAGCCCAAGGGGAACAGGACAGCCAGGGAGCCTCCTTTGGCCTTGGCCAAGCACCTTCCCCCATGGCTGGGGCTGAGTCCTGTGGCAGCTGCAGCTGCTGCTGTACCCTTGGCAGGGGCTGAGGCCGTGGGGCCAGTGCCCAGAGCAGCCTGGCCTGAGCAGAGCTGTGGGGCCAGAGCCGGCTGGGCTGGGCTGGGCTCAGAGAGGCCCTTGGTGCTGCCCAGAGCTCAGGGCAGCTGGCAGAGCTTGCAGGGAGCTGGGCCAGGCTCAGAGAGCCTGGCCCAGAAACCATCAGTGTCCATCTCAGCCTGGCTGAGCGTGCAGGGGCAGGACTCAGGCCAGGCCTTGTGGGGCACGGCCAGCGCCTGTGCAAGGCATTGCAAACAGGCAAGTGGCCCAGAGAGGAGGCTGCTCTGTGCCCTTGGTGGCATGGACAGAGCAGGGAGGGGGCCCAGTACATTTGTCAGCACCAGCCTCTGTGCCCATGCGTTGGCAGCCCTGGCTGCTGAGCCCAGCTTTGGCCTGGGCTGAGTTTGGCTGTGGCCCAGCTCCATCCTCCTGCGGGGCTCAGGGCCTGTTCCCGGCCATGGCCAGCCCTGGCTGCCTCTCTGCTGGCCCAGAGGCCGGCAGAGCCCGGGGCAGGGCTGTCTGTGCAGCCCCACAGGTGCCACGGGCTCTGCAGGAGCTGGCAGAGGCTGCCCAGCAGGGAGGCCATGGGGCACAGAGCCCCAAGGCTGCTGTGGGCACCACGGCACAGGGGCCGTTCCCAGCCGCAATGCTCCTGGCCTGGGCTGGGCCTGCACAGGGGCTGGGCCACCATGGCTGGGCCAGCACAGGGCCTCAAAGGGGCCACGCAGCCGCTGCCGGGGCTCACAGCAAGGCCAGGCACACACAAGCAATTGCTGAGCATGGCCTGCGCTGCCCAGGCCTGACTGGGCCAAAGGCAGAGCTCAGCTGCCCTTGGGGGCTGCAGCAACACTCCAGAGCCCAAAGAGCCTCCATGGCTGTGCTGGAGACCAAGGCTGCAGCAGGGAAATGCAGGGCTGCTGTGGGATGGGGAGGCCATTGAATTCCAGCACACACCTCAGCTCTCTGATGATCCAGGCACATGCTGGGCCCTGTTTCAGACTGGAGCAGAGCAGATGTTGATGGGACAGGAGCCCTGCGGGGCTGTCAGGGACCTGCAGCTTGCAAGGTGCTCTGCTGTCCATCAGGTGCTCTCGGAGAGATCCAATCCCAGCTGGGCACCTCAGGGCACAAGTGGCACTGCCTGTCCATGGCCACACAACTGATGTCTGCCTGGAAAGGGGCACAGTTTTTAATAACTCTTAGTTTCATAATATGCAAGGAAATCTTTATTATCTGGGTCATTTGAGTACTTTTAAGACATGGCAATGTATTCCCATCAGAAAAGGGCGTCTCCTGGAAGCGTTCTGATGGCAGGAGAAGAAATACTGTTCTTTCAGTCAGCTTGTGTCACCAATATTCAGTCTAATATTTAACATCTCTTTTCCATCAGGTGTTTCCAGCTATCCTGGTTAAATTGTCATGTCTAAGTACATCTCTTCACTAGACCAGATGGATCTATGACTTTTCCATTGCTCCCAGATTTCCTCCTCCAGGTGTTCTCTGGTCATTCAAGTCCCTCTCAACTGACTGGTTTCATGCTTTGACCTCCAGGGAGTTGCCCAATTTTCTGATGTTCAAATAAATATGAAATCAGTAAACATCCTAATTGTCTTTATATCTATCACAGAATTACATTTTCTTATGTCTCTGTCTAAAACTGTTCCAGTACAGAAATCCCCTGGGGATCTGGACATTTCAGATGCTGCTGGGACATCCCAGAGAGCTGAGGGAAGAGCTGGGATGGTTCTTGAACTGTTCAAATGTTCAACTTGTGTTTGTTGGCAAGAAACCTTTCTGTGCCTCTGAGTGTCACCAGGCCCTGAGCCCAAAGGACACAAACCTGATGAGTTGTGGTTCCCACTGCAGGGGCTGCGCTTGGACCTTGGCTCTGCACAGGAGAGCTCTTCATCCCCTTTCTCTCTTTTCCTCCCTCTGGGCATGGAGGGAGCTCCTGACTTCAGCCTGTGACTCGTGTGTGCAAAGAGCAAATCTGGGCAGAATTGGGGCAGGGAGGGTTTGGGGAGACCTTGGGAGCTGTGCTGGGCACAGAAGGTGTTTTCCATTGCTCTGAGACTGTCTGCTGTGCAATGTGGATTTAATATCCAGCAGAGGAATGACTTTTGCATTTGATGGAGCTGTGCCTTCCCTTGGCTTTGCTGGCTGACAAGAAATGAACATCCCTCTGTGTCTCGGGCAGCTCCTTCTGCAAGGAAAGCAGGTGGGAGTTGGAGCCAAGGAGCTGAAAGCTGCAGGTGCAGCCTGGGCTGGAGGGAGCTCAGATTTGCACAAGGCTGCTCTGAGTGCCAGGGCTTGGATGGGGGAAATGGTGGGGTGGGGGTAGGGACAGAGTCTGATTGATTGTCAGCCAGGAAGGGTCTTGATTTTCATATCTATTCAGACTGTGTGAGGAGGTACTTGGATACAGTGTCAATTGGAGATTGCACATATTGATTTATGAACAGGAAAAAATCCTAAACAGGACCTAAAAAAATGTTTTCTCACTGTCTTTTTAAATATAATGCATTCACTTTGGATATACTACTGAGATCTGTCTAATTAACCACAAAGGATTTGAAAATTAAATCAAATGATTCCCAGAGGCTTGGCTTTTTCGGGTGTTCTGAATGTTAATGAGCCCTGGGACACTGAATTCCTGCCCTGAAGAGCTGAAGGCTGAACAAGCCTCTGGAGCAGTGAAATTCAGCAGCAATCTCCAAGTTGCTGAGGATGTCAGCAGCCCCCAGTGAGGCCATCCCTGCCCAGAGACCGTGGGGGAATGGGCAGACAAGGAGAGCGTCCCTGGGGCTGGGGCAGCACAACTCAGAGGCACCAGGGGCTCCAGCTGGGCAATGGAGTGTGGAATGTGGCTGGGAAAGCCCTGCTTGGGCTGGGCCAAGCAGCACAGACAAGCCCTGACCCCCATCCCCCCAAACAACTCCCTCAAGGAGACATTTAAAAGGAATTACAGTTGTTTGTGTCCTCTGAGTTGGACTCCCTGGAGAAATACCAACAAAAGATTCTCAGGAGCTGAAAAGAACAAAACAGTCACTACCCGGAGCTTTGGAAAATCAGAGAAACTTTGGCAAATGGTTTATTATGACATTGTAGTGGTTATGGTTTGTTAATTTAAGATTTTTCTAATATTGAGATTTCTTAATTAATGTATTGATGAGTGTGGTGAGTTTTAGTGTTGGTTAATTATTTATGTATTTCTTTTGTTGTGAGATAGGATTATGGGAAAGGTAAAGTAGTCCTAGCATTTTAAAAGGGTATAGAGAAATTTTTATTAAAAGTAAATTGAAAAAGAAAAAAGTAGTAAGAATTAAAATAAACCCTTTAGAACACTTTTTTTTCTTTACAACTTTTTCTTTTTACTGACAATGTAAAGAAAATAAACTTAAAATTTCTAGTTGGTTTACTATTTCTAGAATAGTCTTTTTTTAGTTTATTTTAGTAGAGAAGTTTTTCTTGTTAAGGTTATGGAGATTTTTTTACAAGAAGAAAATTTTTTTTTGTGGTTCTTAATTCTGTCATGGATAACAGTTGTCTGGGGAACTTTGTTCTTGTGAAGTTGTTTTTATTGCTACAAGTTTTTTTACATCTTGTAGATGGGCCATGTCAACTTATGGGGTATTGTTTTAAAGATGAGTTCTTTAAGGGTAAAAGCTTTTATTTTTTACTTTTAAAATTATTTTTATCTCTGGGAATAGAGATCTTCTCTTGTGGATACTGGATTACTTGGATTTTTTCCCTCCTGTTTAAACTTTAGATGAAATTATGGTTATTTTAACATTTGTTTATTTTAGTATAGAGGTTTTTTTTAATATTAATTGTAATTTTTTTAAAAAGTTTTTTGTATTATAAAGAAAAAGAGTTTTTTCATTATAGTTTACAAGAGGATTTTAGTTTTAAGAATAAAGTATTTTTTCTTTTTTTACTTGGGATTTATTTTCTCCTTTACTGACTTTAATGTTTTTATATATTTTTTTATATGCTGGTATTTTGGTTTTTTCTTTTACTCGATGGAGCAATGAAGTATTGAAAGGATTAACACCTGACCTGCCAGTAACTTGTGGTGGAAGTTGTGGTTGGGTTGTGTTAGAATTGGTTTAATGGTTGGTTTTGGGGGGGGGGGTTTGTGTTTAATTTTAGTTTTAGGGTTATTTTGTACAGGTGGTAGGTTGTAGGGGTTTTTGGTTTTAGTTGTGTTGGGGAGAGGGGACTTGATGGTAAGATTTTAACAGCTGTGGCTGGCTTTGTTCTGGTTGGGGTTTTGTAGCCTCTTTTGATTTCCTGTTTGGGAGCTGTTGGGGTTTGGTTTGGTCAGAATGGGGACAATGGGGGTGGGGGTGCGCGGCCTGGGGAGGGGGGAAGGGGCTGAGCCCATAGCAGGGTTGCTTGGTTTGGTTTGGTTTGGTTTGGTTGAATGGGGGCCGGGGCAAGGGCTGCTGCTTCTTTGTCGACTGGAAAAGAAAGGAGATTCCTGGGTTTTTTTGTCTTTTACATTTGTGTTTAACAGAGGCGTGTTCAGTATCTCAGTGGTTTAACAGATTGTCAGTAACACAAGAAGTTTTGTATTACTTTTTAAAATTCTTCTAATGTCAAATTACAACAGATAATCAACAAAAAACATTTCTCAAAGCATTGACTTGGCCCATTCAACTTCACAAACTCTAAGCCTGTTCAATTTAATGTTAATAAGAATTTACAGGAGCACAGAAACAGAAGAAGACGCAGAAAGAGAGAAAGACAAAAAAGATGCAGAGAAGCACACACAGAGCTTCCAACTCCTGGATTCCAGCAGAGTTCAGATGGAAATTCCAAGAGGAGGTAGGGTCAAGATCTCTGCTTGCCTTGTGGTCAGCCTTCAATACCCCTTGGTCTCCCTGGGCCCTTCCCCCAGGTTGGGCATGGGCTCATTTGGTCCCTCAGAAGCTGGGCTGGGGCTGCAGAGGTGGCTGTGGAGCATTGCCTGTGCTGTGCCAGGGACTGGCAGCCACTGCTGGGCTGGGATAGAGGCTCTGGGGGGATTGGGGTTCCAGGGCAGGGCAGGGCTGGGGTTCCAGGGCAGGGCAAGGCTGGACCTGCCCCTTCCTCCCCCACACATGAAATGTTTCCAGCCAACAATCTCCTCCAATTTGTCACAACAGGCAATATTGGAGGTGGAACCCAAATTCTGGCCATGGGCACCTGGCTGAGAAGGACAGTTCTTTTCCACAGGAAGGAAAGCACAGAGCCCCAGTGTTTGGAGAGCCTCAGTAGGCCAAGGCCAGCCAGACTTGTCAGGAATGGAAGGTTTTGTCTGGGACCAGACTTTAGATATAGGGAATTGTGGAGGTGGAACCCCAATCTCAGCCATGGGCACCTGGAGAAGCAGGACAGTTCTTTATCATAGGAAGGAAATCACAGAGCCTTCCCCAGTGTTTTTTGAGACAGATGCAAAGTGACTCTTGTAAAACCACTGCAAGACAGACTTGTCCTGGCAATATTCCTATTGGAATAATCGCTGGATATAAGGTGTTGTTGTTCTATTCCTGGAGTCCCATACTGTTGTTATCAGATTTCTAAAGTCCATACCTCCTTGGTGTGTTCTTACAGCTGCAGATCTTCACAGCACAGACTCCTTCCTCTACATCTTGTTCTCTCACAGTCCAGGGCTCCTCCAAGGCTCTCCCTGACTGGCTAATCTGCCCCCTTTTATCCCAGTTATCTTCATTGGTCACAGCTAGAGCCCAATTAAGGACATCGCAGCTGCAGCCCATCAAGGACAACCGAGACCCCCCCCCGGGGCAAAGCCTTGATACAGATATTCAAATACAATACATTTCCTCTACTATAATAAGGAAATTTGGAGGTGGAATCCCAGTTCTGGCCACGGGTGCCTGGAGGAGGAGAAGAGTTCTTTTCCATAGGAACAAAAGCACAGAGCTCCAGTGGTTCAGCAGCAGATGAGAAGAGACCCTCAACATGCCAGGGTCAGCTGGACCAGTCAGGCAGCCCCTGGGAGGCCAAACCAGCCAGATCTGTTCTGTGTTCCCTTGGTTTTGTGGGGCCCTACAGTGCCACAATGGTGCCTTGGATCCACGGGGCCCTGCCGTGCCATAATGGTGGCTTGATCCCATGGGGTCCAGCAGTGTCACAATGGCCCCTAGTTTCCATGGGGTCCAGCAGTGTCACAATGGCCCCTAGGTTCCAGAAGGCCCCACAGTGTCACAATGGTCCCAATGATTCCATGGGCCCTGCAATGTCACAATGGACCTTTGGACCCTGGGGGTTTGCAGTGTCACAATGGTCTCCTTTGGCTCCACAGTGTCACAATGGACCACTGATGACAGGAGGCCCCTCTGTGTCACCCTGGAGTTTTGGTTCCATGCAGCCCTGCAGTGTCACAAAGGCCTCTCGGTTTCAGGAGGCCCCACAGTATCACAATGATCCTCTTGGTTCTGTGGGGACCCCCAGGGTCACAATGGTCTCACCGGTTCCATGAGGCCTGACAGTGTCACAATGGTCTCTGTGATTCCGTGAGTCCCCTTAGTGTCACATTGGTCTCCTTGGTTCCATGAGGCTGTGACGTGTCTTAATTGTGTCTCCATGATCCCATGAGGCCTTGCAAAGTCACAATGGACCCTTGGCTCCATGGGGTCTTGCAGTTTCACAATGGACCCTTGGTCCCATGACACCTCAAATTGCCTGTCCTTGCAGCTTTAGTCTGAAAGCAACCCTTGGATATTTGGGGAGTATTAGGGGTGGAATTACATTTCAGCCATGGGTTCCTGGAAGGAAGGTTGGATCCCAGTGTTTCAAAGGCTGATTAGAGGCAGCCCCAAGGAGGCCAAGGCAAGCCAGACGGGGAAGAATCCTTGGATAGACAGAGTTTGGGAGGCCAAACCCCACTTTTGTCTATGGGCATCTGGACAAGAAAGACAATTATTTTCCATAGGAAGGAAAGTACAGAGTCCCAGTGTTTCAAAGGATGATGAGAGCTGGCCCTCAGGAAGCCAAGGGAACCTGGACAGTCCTAGCAGCTTTTGTCTGGGAGCCATCCTTGGATATAAGGAATTTTGGAGGTAGATCCTCAGTTTTGGCCATGGATGCCTGGACATAAAAGATGTTTTTTTGCATGGGAAGAAAAGGACAGGCCCCCTTTTTTTTGAAGGCAGATGAGAGTTGCCCCCCAAAAAACCAAGACCAGCCGGAGCTGTCTGTCCTGACAGGTGACATATGGGAATAATCCTTGGATATAATCAAATTTGGAGGAGGGATCCCAATTTCAGCCATGAACCCCTGGAGGAGAAGGACAGTTCTTTCCCACAGGAAGGAAAGCACACAACTCCAGGGCTTCAGGGGCAGATGAGAAGTGACCCTCAACATGCCAAGGTCAGCTGGACCAGTCAGGCAGCCCCCAGGAAGCCCAGCCAGCCAGACCTGTTCCATGTTCTTGGATCCTTGGGGCCCTGCAGCATCACAATGGCCCCTTGGTTCAATGAGGCTCTGTAGGATCACAACAGATCTTTGTTTCCATGAGGCCCAGGGATATAACAATGGTCTCCTTGGCTCCACAGTGGCACAATGGCCCCTTGCTTCCATGAGGCCTTGCAGGGTCAAAATGGTTTCCTTGTTTCCATGGGATTGCCAAATGCCACAATGGCCCATTGGTTCCATGAGGTCTCAGAGTCTCAAAATGGCCCCTGGGTTCTATTGGGTTCTCCAGGATCACAATGGCCCCTTGGTTCCACCAGGCCTGGATGTGTCACAATGGTCCCTTGCTTCCATGGAGACCCACAGTGTCACAATGGCCCCTTGCTTCCATGAGACCTTGCAGGGTCACAGTGGCTGCCTTGGTTCTGTGAGGCCCTGTGGTGTCACAATGGCCCCTTGGTTCCATGGGGACTCAGAGTGTCAGAATGGTCTCATTGGTTCCATGAAGCCCTGAAGTATGGAATGGCCCCTTGGTTCCATTGGGATCCTCACTGTCACAGGAATTCTCAGTTCCACGGAGCCCTGCAATGTCACAGTGCTCTCCTTGGTTCCATGGTGCCACTCAGGGTCACAAGGGCCCCTCAGCTCTACAAGGCCCCACAGTTTCACAGCAGCCCCTTGCTCCCATGAGGCCGTGCCATGTCACAATGGTCTCATTGGTTCCACGAGGCCCTGCAGCTCCACAATGACCCTTGAAGTGTCACAATGGTCTCAGCAGGTTCGCCCGCTTATTCACAATGGCCTCCTTGGTTCCATGATGCCCTGTAGTATAACAATGGTATCCTTGGTTCCACAGTCAGGATGGCCCCATTGTCTCATGGAGCCCCACAGCCCCTTATAGAGCCCCATGGCCCCTTATGGAGCCCCACGGCCCCTTATGGAGCCCCACAGGGCCACTGTGATCCCCTTGATTCCATAAGGCCCTGCAGTGTCACAATGGCCCCTTGGTTCCAGTGGGTCCTGAAGTGTCATTATGGTCTCCAAGGTTCCATGAGGCCCCACAATGTCACAATGGACTTTTGCTTCCATGAGCTTTTGTAATGCCAACAACAGTCTCCTTGGTTCCACAGTGATACAATGGACCCTTGGTTCCATGAGGTTCAGTAGCATAACATGGATGCCCTGATTCCATGAGATTGTGCAGTGTCACAATGATCTCCTTGGTTCTGCAGCCCTGCTGTGGCTGCTGTGTAACAAGGGACCTGTGATACCATGAGGTTCCATAGTATGGAATATTAATCCCAATATTTCCGGGTGGGACGTGCCTGGCCTCATCTGACCCTTGCTGCTGGCCCAAAGGCGGCAGCTGCGGTGTTTCACCTCAGAGATACCTTTGGCCGGCTGGGTGCTGCAGCTGGGCACTCGGAACAAATCCAGGCAAAGTAGGAACTCAGTTTACCTCTGGTGGAAAAGGTTCAGGTGTTGGTGAAGAGAAAGGAGAGGATTCTATCGTAGAGTTTTAATCCAGAGTTTATTCCAGGATGACAGACCTCTGAATCTTGTAACAGCTCCCAATAGAATCCCGACCGCATGGTCTCGTGTCCTTTTAAGCCCCGGGGACAGGGGGAGGGGAAGGGACAGGTGAGGGCCAACCAGGTGGGAGGAGGGGAAGGCTTAAGGGATAGAGACACTTGGACAGGCCAATGAGCTCGGACCTGAGGGGCATCTTTTGAACTTCTGCCAACAACACCACGACCCTGCTGGAATGTTAAGATTGATGGACAGCTCTTAGCAGGAGGGCAAAGGGGAAAGGAGAGGTTGGAACACTTGGGTGGTTGGGATAGGTGAAACAGGAAATGGCATCACACTGCAAGAATAAAAATTTTGGACAATTGGAATTAGGACAATATGAGACAATAGAAACAAAGAGTCACGGACATCCAGGTACCTTTTTCTGGGCAGCAGAAGCCTGAAAAAAGACACACATTAACAGAGGATTAACCATTAAAAACAATAGCCTATTGCATATTCATACATCTCATACATGATGCATAAATTCCATTCAAATATAGGATTCTGTCTGGTGATCGTCAACTTTTTCCTCTTAATCCTAATGGCATTGTCCTGGCTGAGCGAGGCGGGAAGAAGTTCGTTTCTTCTGATAAGAGAGCAAAAAATTCTTTTTCTCTGAAAGATTTAGGTGTCCTATGGCTGCTATCTTGGTGCGAGTCCTTTCTTTAGAAAAAAAGTATCCTACAAAGCATAATTTCAATTTTAACATTTTGTCATAACCTAAAACTATATTTAGCACACTACTTAAGAGAATTAATACAGCACACCTTTCTAACACAACACATAAAATATTCATTTTAATATTTGCAAAAAGCCAATCATAAAATATGCATTTTTCACACAGGGGAACCCTGGGGCTGTCACCGCTGGGGTGTCACACACAGGGCAACGCTGGGGCTGTCACCGCTGGGGTGTCACACACAGGGCAACGCTGGGGCTGTCACCGCTGGGGTGTCACACACAGGGCAATGCTGGGGCTGTCACCGCTGGGGTGTCACACACAGGGGAATGCTGGGGCTGTCACCGCTGGGGTGTCACACACAGGGGAACCCTGGGGCTGTCACCGCTGGGGTGTCACACACAGGGCAATGCTGGGGCTGTCACTGCTGGGGTGTCACACACAGGGGAACGCTGGGGCTGTCACCAATGGGGTGTCACACACAGGGCAACGCTGGGGCTGTCACCAATGGGGTGTCACACACAGGGCAATGCTGGGGCTGTCACCGCTGGGGTGTCACACACAGGGAGCCCTGGGGCTGTCACCGCTGGGGTGTCACACACAGGGCAACGCTGGGGCTGTCACTGCTGGGATGTCACACACAGGGCAATGCTGGGGCTGTCACCAATGGGGTGTCACACATAGGGGAACCCTGGGGCTGTCACCAATGGGGTGTCACACACAGGGCAATGCTGGGGCTGTCACCGCTGGGATGTCACACACAGGGCAACGCTGGGGCAGTCACCAATGGGGTGTCACACATAGGGGACACTGGGGCTGTCACTGCTGGGGTGTCACACACAGGGCAACGCTGGGGCTGCCCCGCTCCTGCCCTGTCCCCAACAGCTCTGCCAGCGCCTCGAGGGGACACAAAGGCTGAGCCAAAGGGTGAGAATTGCAGAAGGGGCTGAGCTGGCAGGGCCCATTGGGATCAGCCAGTCCAGCCCCCGGCCCTGCACAGTCCCCCCAACAATTGCAGCCTGGGCAGCCCTGGGAGTGGTGTCCAAAGGCCTCTGGAGCTCCGGCAGCCTCAGGGCTGTGCCCATTCCCTGGGGAGCCTGGGCAGTGCCCGAGCCCCCTCTGGGGGAAGAAGCTTTGGCTGATCCCCAGCCCAGCCCTGCCCTGGCCCAGCTCCAGCCGTTCCCTCGGGTCCTGTCCCTGCTCACCTGGGCAGAGATCAGAGCTTGCCCAGAGCAGCTGTGGCTTCCCCTGGATCCCTGGCAGGGTCCAAGGCCAGGTTGGACGGGGCTTGGAGCAGCCTGGGATAGTGGAAGGTGTCCCTGCCCAGGGCAGAGGGTGGAATGAAATGAACTTGAAGGTCTCTTTCAAACCAAGCCATTCTGTGATTCTGTGATTTTGGGAGAGATGCTGAAGCTCTGGCTCAGCTTTATCTCAGACCCAGCAGCAGCCATGGGTGGGATCATCACCTCCTCCCTCTCCCTGAGGTGGGAACTCACCCAGTGGCAGTGTGAAAAATGCCAATCACGTGTTAAAATTTTAGAAGTTTAATAGTAATAAAACAGTAATAAAAATTAGAACAATAAGAATTTGGACAATCAAAGTTAGGACAATAAAAGACAATAAAAGCAAAGAATTAGGGACGTCCAGGTGCTTTGCTCTGCCACAAAAGCACACTTTGCTAACAAAGGAAGGAGCCCTTAAAAGAAATAGCCTGTTGCATATTCATATATCTCATACATGATTCAAACATTCCTTTCACACAAAGGGTGTCTTCTGCTTAATTTCTGCTGCCCGCCCCTCATCTTGTACATCAATTTCTTGGCTCCTAGAAGTCTGGAAGAAGTCTGGATTGTCCCAATAAGGGGGCAATAATTCTTCTTTTGGTGTCTCGTTGCTGTTACCTTTATGTGAAGAATTTCTTGGTTATCTTATCCATTCCTTGTGCTAGTTACAAAAAGTATCTTACCTTACATAATTTTTATTTTAATACTGTGCTATAGCCTAAAACTATATTTACCACACTGCTTAAAAAGATTAATACAGCACTACAAAAAAAAAATGATACAACAAAACTTTCCAACATAACACATATAGTATTCATTTTAATACTTGTGAAGAGCCAATCACATAATACGCATTTTTCACAATCAATAACAGATACAAATCACATTCTGGCAACTCTCTAGGGTAAAAGCTTATTAAAGACATACCTGTAGGGATAACTTTATTCCCTACAGATCCTTAGAAGTACTGCATAGGCTGTGATTAAGTCAAAGAAAGTATGGCAATATACCATCTTTTCCCACCACCCTATGTGCAACTTATTTATTAAGTATTCATACAGTACGTCAGTTGGACACCAAAAGAGAAAACCTGCATCAGCAGCAGCTGAAAACAAAGCTAGAATCTAAGTTGACACATTTCAAAATTTAATTTCTGGGCTTTAAAAGTTATTTAGCTCAATCCAGAAAACAGTTTACTCTCCTACTGAAAAAATAAATATTCTCATTACAACACGTTTTCCAGTGATGCAGCTACTGTTAGACAACAAGAGGAAACATATAGGCAGGCAGATTCCTTGCTCCTCTCTTTGTCATCTCAGTAAATTTCCCACCATTAAGATAAATCATGAGAAGCTGCTAGAACACAAAATTCTCTTCCAATTACATACATGAAAAGATCTTCTATTTATTCTTCCCAAGTTAATTTGTAAGGCTTTCATAAAATATTAGAATTATGGTCTTCTCTATTCCAAATGGAAAATGTTTCATTAGACTAATTCAAGACAAGACTTCACTTTCAACTCGTAACACGTGAGAATGTCACATGAAAGCTGATAAGCAGATTCTGGCCAGAGCACTGGCGTACCTGCTTCAGGCTGGAGTCCCCTGACTGAGTTCTTTTGGCATGTGTTTGGAGTGTCTTACATTTAAACCATGCAAGAGCAAGTCAAAGGCAGGCATCATAGAGATAGCTACTATATAAAAAAAGGTAACATGTTTTATTATAAAAACTGTGCTTTTCTAAGCTGAAAATCTTTGTGCTGTGCTTGAGACTGCACTGTATGGCTGACATGAGGCTTTGGTCACAGATTATGCATGAACAATCCAGAACCTCCTGAATTCTTCATGAATTTGTATCTTGTGTATTTTGTCCCTGCCCACACAAGCTAGAAAATTAGGGAAAACATGCACAATGATAAAGAAAACACAGTGCAATTCAAGAAAATCATGGTTAAATTACCCATATGTTATATCCAGAGACAACTCAAACAATTGCTGCTGAAGAACTTATACCATTAACTTTATTACAAATTTTCAAAGGCAGGTGGATTTGCTCTTCCTGCTCAAACAATTTAACAGGATTCTTGCTATTGGCAATTAAATTATTATTTAATTCTACCTTAATATGATTTTAAAGATTCATTATAGCTCTAAAACTGTAGAATACTGTGTGCTTTGTGGGTAAATAGGCCAGGGAACAGTTAACAATTCTAGAGATTTATGTCTATCATATTGATTGGTCAGGCTAACATGTGAGCTCCTGTAAAATCCTTTTACAAAACATTATAGTTTATCATACTGTCCTAGGCTGACTATATTTGGAGGATGCTTTTATCCCCAGTAATCTGTTCTGTTTTGCTGAATAATAAGTTTTGCACCTTTAAGACTTGTTCCAAGTGCGAAGTGGGGAGAGAAGAAGCACAGAGTTTTGTTTTCAGACACTGCACTCACTCCTCCACATTCCTGCTCCTGGACCGTGTTGTCTGCAGATGGACAGATGCT
Source organism: Agelaius phoeniceus (assembly GCF_051311805.1). Lineage (NCBI taxonomy): Eukaryota > Metazoa > Chordata > Aves > Passeriformes > Icteridae > Agelaius > Agelaius phoeniceus. Next base: position 2,213,725 of record NC_135271.1, read on the forward strand.
GGGACAGAGCTCTCCTTTGTTTTAGTTAGTTTTAGCTAGCCGAGGCAAAAAAGTTCCCTGGGCTGTGAGTTTTTTTACTTTTCTTTGGACCTGTTTAGACCTGCTCTGAACACCAGAAGAGCACCGGCAGCTGCACCTGTGGCCCACCAGGCCAGGCCTGGGCTGCGGCATTTCCAGCACCAGAGGGACTGATCAGAGCCTGAGTGAGCTGAGCTGCAGCCTGGGGAGGGACTTTCTGAGTTTGTCATCTCTTTTCCAGCAGCAAGAGGTTTTATTGATTAATCTTGTTTAGGTTTTCTTGTTTAATAAATTGAGGTTTATTAAACAAGGTTTTTCCAAAAAACAGGTTTTTCCACTTTTCTCCAAGGAGGTATTTTTCCCCGACTGGCTGGGGGAGAGGCTGATTGAATCTGCTTCCTAGAGGAACCCCTTAGGGGATTCTCTCCCAGATTTACCCTGAACCAGCACACATACTTAACTTGAAAGGATTGTCTGTCTTTACCAGGTGTTAACTTCAAAGAATCCCAGAATCAATGAGGTTGTAAGAGATCACTGAGATCATTGTGTCAAGCTTTGGACCAAACACCACCTTGTCAAACAGACCAGAGCACTGAGTGCCACATCCAGCTGGTCTTTGAACATATTCAGAGACCCTGGGCAGTGCCTTCCAATGCTTAAGAAACCTTTCTGTGAAGAAATTCCTCTGATGTCCAACTTAACCTCCCTGGTGCAGCTTAAGACTGTGTCTTGTCCTGTCACTGCTTGTCTGTGAGGAGAGCCCAATCCCCATCTTACTACAACCTCCTGTCAGGGTGGTGTAGACAGTGACAATGTTCCTCCTGGGCCTCCTTTGCTCAAGACTGAGCCCTCCTGAGCTCCCTCAGTTCTCTCAGCCATTTCTCATCAGACTTATTCTCCAGACCCTTAATCAACTTCCTTTCTCTTCTCTGGATTTGGTCCAGATCCTCAATGTCCTCCCTTGGATGATGCCAGGATGGGTCAGAGGGCAGATCTGCTGGAGGACAGGAAGGCTGCACAGGGCCCTGGACAGGCTGGATCCATGGGCTGAGACCACTGGCATGAGGTTAAACAGGACCAAGTGCTGGGTTGTACACTTTGGCCACACTAACCCTCTGCAGCTCCCAGCTGTGGAAAGAGTGGCTGTGAAGCCGATTGACAACACCTGAACCTGAGCCCAGGAGTGACCAGGTGGGGAAAAAGGCCAATCGGCAGCCTGGCCTGCATCAGCAATAGTGCAGCCATCAGGATCAGGGCAGTGACTGTCCTGTGCTGGGCACTGATGAAGAACATCTCGAGTGCTGTGTCACTTTCTGGGGCCTTCAATAATAATTAAAATTTCTCAAGCAATTGCTTTATTCATTATTTATTTGCCTCCCTTCCCTGCTTGGCTGTGACCAGAACTACACCAAAAGGAAAGTGCCTGCAGCCGAGGGAAAGCTGCCCTTCGGTATCTGTTTCTGTTTGTTGCTGCCGGTGGTGGTGTTTGTTTGCCTTGCTGTACATATTGGTAAAGAACTGTTACTCCTCTTCCCATATATTTGCCTGAAAGCTCCTCAATTTCAAAATTTATAATAATTTGGAGGGAAGGGGGTCATATTCTCCATTCTAGAGAGGTCCTGCAGACATCTGTCTTTCAAACCAAGACAAGCTGACAATCAACAATTTATTAACAATTGTTTATTAACAATTAATTGAGAATTATCAATTACTTATCAATCTAATAAACAGCTAATTAACTTAGGTAACTAAAAGGTAAGATAGAGGTCTTCACTGGAGCTTGAAAGGGTACTGCAGGGGTCCCTGCTGAAGGGACCATCAGCAGCAGAAGGCACGGTGTTGCTGGCTCCTGCCGGATGCTCCAGCTGACACAAACGCTGTCCCTCGGGTGCTGCTCTCCACAGCCACTCCTTCTTGGGTCCCTGGCCTTTCTCTGTGTGGTGGTTTGACAGGAAATGTGTTTTTTGGGATGCTGTGTTTTGGGCCAATGGATATTCAGACTTTAATACTGGCATTTAACCTGGCCATTGGGACATTGGACACACCTCTGAGAACACGGGGTTAAAAGCAGAGCTCTCCCCTGGTAGGGTCCTTTTGGGTTTCCGGCGGGAAAGAGTTCGGGTCTCTGCCCCGGCCCAGCTGCTGGCTGGGCAGGGGGAGGGGAAAGCCATGTGGCCGGGAGAGGTAGGCCTGAGCCCAGGGGTGGAAGGGTGGAAGAGAGAGAGAGAGAGAGGCACCGGGAGCCATCGGGCAGCCACCCCTGAGAGACACAGAGAGAGAGAGAGAGAGAGAGAGAGCCAGTGCCTGGGACTGTAACCTTGAAACTGGATAAACATGGGCCTGTGCCGGCAGCACGGCTGGGACGGAGAAGAAGGGGGGGCTGCACCGGCCGCTTGTAGGAGCTTTTAACCCCTTTTCGGAGAATGAGAACTTTACAGATCATTGACCTCTCCTAGAAGATAGAGTGGAAGATGAGGAAGGAATGTGCAAGTGTGAGAGAGGTCTGGGCAAGTGAGAAATAGTGGAAGAATAGAGAAGAATCCTAGTGGGAAGAGATGATGGAGTGGCTTTTGCTGGACTCTTTTTGTACAGCCATGGACAGAACCATGTTCCTTGTGACACAGAGATTGCATTCTAGGGGGAGGCAATGGCCTCAGAACCAAGAGGGTTCAGTGTTGGTGCCCCTCGGCCCCCGGGGGTGAAAAAATATGGGGGGGACAGGTGTCCCAAAGGAGAGATTGTGGGGACAGGTGTCCCAAAGGAGAGACTGTGCCTTTTTTGGATCGGGACAGAGCATCCTTAAAAAAGACAACCCTAGAAGCAGCTCTGGTCCGTGTTCAGTGGTGAGAGCACTGGACATGAAAGGAAGAGGTCACGACAGCAGATGGACTCCGGGTGGTGCCACGAGTGACACGGAAACACACGAGGCTTCAGCTGTGTTTCCAGGGGAAGCCCTTGGTACAAGGACTCCTCTCCTCTTGATGAACTGAGGATTGATTGTTTGAAGGGTGGTTCTGGACTAAGAGTTGGTGATTTGAGGAATAGATGTATTGTGTTGGAAATTTGGTGTGGGGAGGAGGAAATGTATTTGTAAGGTTTTCATTTTCCCTGTGTGTGTGTTCCTTTTTATCTGTAGTTGTAGTGTAGTTAATAAAGTTTTGTTTTCTTTCTTTCCTAAGTAGGAGCCTGCTTTGCTTATTCCTGGTCACATCTCACACCAGCTACCAGGGAGAGGGTATCTTCATGGGGGCACTGGCATTGTGCCAGTGTCAAACCATGACAGTAGTTTAGGAATCTCAAGGAAGACAGCCAAGGGTTCCCTTTCTGATCTAAAACAGCTGACACCATGTGTGACACTGAGACAGTCATCTTTTGTTCTAGTGTAAACTTCCTTGCTTCTTCAATGTTCATGATCACTGCTGCTACTGCCCTGAGGCAGTATCCTTTCTCACAGTATCCAGTTGCTTAGAAAAAAATGCCACTGCCCTTTTGTAAGGACCCAGGTGTTGTGCCAGAACCCCTAAAGCTATTCTGTCCTTCATGTGGGAAAAACCAAAAGGGCTTGCTCACGTCAGGCAGCCCCACAGCAGGGGCCCTCATGAGTTCACCCTTCAGATCTTCAAAGGCCCTGTTCAATTCGGGGATCCATATCACGGTATTTTTAGAGATTCTCACCAATTTGTATAAAGGTGTCATGGTTTGACACTGGCACAATGCCAGTGCCCCCATGAAAATACTTTCTCCCTGGTTTCTGTTGTGAGATGTGACCAGGAATAAGCAAAGCAGGCTCTTACTTAGGGAAAAAGGAACCAGAACTTTATTAACTACATTACAACTACAAAGAAAAAGGAACACACATACACAGGGAAAATGAAAACTTCACAAATGCATTTCTTCCTCCCCCCACTAAATTTCTAACACAATACATTTGTTTCTCAAATCACCAACTCTCGGTCCAGCACCACCCTTCAAACAATCAATCTTCAGTTCATCAAGAGGAGAGGAGTCTTTCTTGTGCCATGGGCTTCCCCTGGAAACACAGTCGAAGCCTCGTGTGTTTTCTGTGTCACTTGTGGCACCGCCTGGAGTACATCTGCCGTCGTGACTTTTTCTTTTTCATGTCTAGTGCTCTCACCACTGAACACGGACTAGAGCTGCTTTTAGGGTTGTCTTTTAAGGATGCTCTGTCCCGATCTAAAAAAGGCACAGTCTCTCTTTTGGGACACCTGTCCCCACAATCTCTCTTTTGGGACACCTGTCCCCCCCATATTTTTCACCCCCTGGGGCCGAGGGGCATCAACACTGAACCCTCTTGGTTCCGAGGCCGGCATCTCTCTTTTGGGACACTTGTCTTCACAATCTCTCCTTTGGGACACTTGTCCCCCCCATATTTTTCTACCTCTTGGGGCCGAGGGGCATCAACCCTGAACCCTCTTGGTTCTGTCCATGGCTATACAAAAAGAGTCCAGCAAAAGCCACTCTATCATCTCTTCTCACTAGGATTCTTCTCTATTCTTCTACTATCTCTCGCTTGCCCAGACCTCTCTCACACTGGCCCATTTTCTTCTTCATCTTCCACTCTATCTTCTAGGAAAGGTCAATGTTCTGTGAAGTTCTCATTTTCCAAAAAGGGGTTAAAAGCTCTTACAAGCGGCCGGCTGAACCCCCCCCCTTCTTCTCCGTCCCAGCCGTGCTGCCGGTACAGGCCCATGTTTATCAAGCTTCAAGGTCACAGTCTCAGGCAGCAGCTCCTTCTCTCTCTCTCTCTCTCTGTCTCTCAGGGGGGGGCACCCGATGGCTCCCGGTGTCTCTCTCTCTTTCTCTCTTCCACCCTTCTACCCCGGGGCTCAGGCCTACCTCTCTCGGCCACATGGCTTTCCCCTCCCCTCCCCCAGCCAGCAGCTGGGCCGGGGGAGAGACCCGAACTCTTTCCCGCCGGAAACCCAAGAGGACCCTCCCAGGGGAGAGCTCTGCTTTTAACCCCGTGTTCTCAGAGGCGTGTCCATGTCCCAATGGCCAGGTTAAATGCCAATATTAAAGTCTGAATATCCATTGGCCAAAAACACAGCATCCCAAAAAACACATTTCCTGTCAAACCACCACAAAAGGTTTCATGATCAATCTGCAGCTGTATATGCACAGTTGGCACCAAGCTGTCATTCCAAGGAAAGCATGGAGTTATTTTACAGTTTGTGGTCGAGTGTCTGGCAAATTGCTCCTTCCGGGCAGTTCCCAAAGACCACTGTCCTCTGGAGACCCCATATCGAAGCTAGGTCACTTGTTGCTTGTTGTATTGTGTTCTTATATGTTTTAGTTGCATTAAGCTGTACTTTGGTTTGCTGCAGCTCCTCCCTGTTACAGTGGTTCTGTAATGAGTTAATGTCTTAGTTTGTTCATCAAGTTGCTAAAAAGACTATAAGAGGGGGAAAAGCCAGTAATAGAAAAAAACCCGCAAGGATAGATGTAACCAACTAATATGTTGCAAGATGAATATAATGGGCTAATATATTGCAAAATAAATGTCATAAGGCTTAAACCACAAACTGTCAGAAGCTAATATGTTGAAAGGCTAAATAAGCAATGTGTAACTATATGTAGCTATGTGCCTATATATGGTCAAAGCTATTGTAAGACCTCGAGGAAAAGGATGGGAGCCTTCGTCCAGATGACCACCAGAAGGCAGAATAAGACCCCCTAGCAACTATCGGCGCAGATGCAGAGAACGCCGGAAGGACACCCAACAACAACAGATAAAAAGGAGGACTGAACTGCGGAGTGGTGTGGGCTGAAGGCGGAGCGGTGACTCCCTGGCTACACCCAGCGCTCCTGGGTGGGTGCAAGCCTTTTGTTGGCTTCACTCAGTGCTGTAATTTGCCTATTATCGCTTGCTCTATCAATTAATAAATTACATTTAATTTGGACTCACTTGTCGGGGGTTGGTTCCTCACCACAACTTATAACAAATTGGCGCCATGACTCGGATCGGGAAAATTCTTGGAGAAGAGAACCTGTCGGGGAGGCGCCCCACCTCACGGTGGCCCCAAGGTTGCCATTCTCCAGGACCCCCGACCGACGAACCCAAATTCGATAATAGGCAAATTGAAGGCCAGCAACCCCATAATCTTTGTGCACGAAGCCCGGACAAGACACGGCGAGGAGCGTGAGTATAAGCGGGGATAGCGTCCGGTTGGGGTTGGGATCCCGGAGTGTGGCACTCCCGGAGTGCGGTGTGTGAGACGTCCTCTGGACGGTGTGGGTGCGGACCCCTTATAGTGCGGTTCCCAAGTACCCGCGAGGGACTGGGCCACGAACGGGGGGAAGCGAGAGAGTGTGTGCAAGAAGACGCTCTGGGAGGGGACAAGGGGAGAGTAAACCCTCTAAAGACACTCCAGAAGATGGGACAGGGGAAGAGCAAGCCCTCTAATCCCATAAAGAAAGGACCTCATATAGGGCTCCCCTCAATACCTCCAGATAGCCCTTTAGGCTTGATGATTAAGTTCTGGGATGCTTATCCCTCCAGAAGGGGGAAGGACCGAGCAAAAATGATCCATTACTGTATGGAGGTTTGGGGAGGGAAACAAATCAGGGCGGATAGCCTTTACTGGCATGTGTTTGGAGCATTTGAGGATTGGATCTGTCAAGCCCTGAACACATATGTTAATTCAAAGGAACCATTTAGTGCGGAGGGAAGTGAATACGCTGCCCTGTAGATTGTTGGTGAGACCCGTTTTTCCCTATTTGTACTAAAATCTAAGAAAAAAGAAGAAGAGATCAGGAGATAATTGGGAAATGCCTGATCTTTCTCCTCCACCTTATTTACCACCCCTACAAAATCCTGATGCACCACCCCCTCCTGTTGGGCAAGCTTTGCTGAAAATGCAATTTGCAGCCAAGGCATGGGTGGATATTAGAAAGAAGCTAGAGAAGATGGAGGATTGGCAGGACAGAGGCTTAAATGAGTTGTTAAGGGAGGCCCAGAAGGTGTATGTTAGAAGGGAGGATCAAAGTGACAAGCAAATGACGATAATGGTAGAAGCAGTACGAGAGGGTCAAAAGAAGGGGCAAATGAGTCAGAGGATTCCAGGTATGCAAAAGAATTGCATTTGAATGGGAAGACCCAGACACACACTGCAAGCAACAACTTCGATGGCCAGTATTGCCCCAGGGATTTACAGAATCCCCTAATCTGTTCGGACAAGCTTTAGAACAGATCCTGCAGGAATATCACCCTGAGGAAGGGACCACCTTAATTCAGTATGTGGACGATTTGCTAATAGCAGGAAAAGAGGAAGAATCAATAAGAAAGGGAAGTATAAAGTTGTTAAATTTCCTTAGTCTAAAAGGGCTAAAAGTTTCAAAATCTAAATTGCAGTTTATAGAAAAAGAGGTAAAATATTAAGGACACAGGTTAATTGAGGGAACAAAAAAGTTGGATCCTGACAGGGTCCAGGGTATACTCTCCCTTCGTGCCCCAAGGATAAAAGGCAAGTTAGACAACTGTTGGGGCTATTTGGATATTGTAGACAGTGGATTGAAAATTTTAGTAGGAAAACCAAATTCCTGTATGATAAGCTCACAAAGGAGGGACTAGTTAAGTGGTCTAAGGAAGATGAGGAACGACTGGACACATTAAAGATGGAGCTGGTGAATGCTCCAGTTCTCAGCCCCCCAACCTCAGAAAGCCTTTTTATCTGTTTGTCAATATAGATGAAGGTACTGCATATGGGGTATTAGCACAAAACTGGGCAGGGAGTAAAAAGCCTGTGGCATATCTTTCCAAATTATTGGATCCTGTTAGTCGGGGATGGCCAACTTGTCTCCAAGTAATAGGGGCAGCAGCGCTATTGGTGGAGGAAGCCAGCAAGGTTACCTTTGGAGCAGAGCTGCATGTACCATCTCCACGTAATATTAGGGGAGTTTTACAACAAAAGGCTGAAAAGTGGATCACGGATGCGAGGCTCTTGAAATATGAAGGGATACTAATAGCATCCCCAAAATTAAAATTAGGCACTACATTCCTTCAGAACCCAGCCCAGTTCCTTTACAGGGAACCTAAAGAAGAACTCACTCACGACTGTCTGCAGAACATTGAGGAACAAACAAAAGTTTGCCCCAACCTAGAAGAAGAGGAGTTAGAAATGGGAGATAGGCTGTTTGTGCACGGATCCTCTCGAGTAGTGGAAGGGAAAAGAAGGTCAGGGTATGCAATAGTGGATGGCAAAACCCTTTCAGTGGTAGAATCAGGACCCTTGAGCCCTAGCTGGTCAGCCCAGGCGTGGGAACTCTACGCTGTCTTACGAGCTTTAGAATGGCTTAAGGGCAAAACCGGAACTATCTATACAGATTCTAAATATGCGTTTGGCATCGTGCACACTTTTGGAAAGATTTGGGAGAAAAGGGGATTAATCAATTCCCAGGGCAAGGGGTTAATTCATGAGGAACTAATACCAAGAACCCTTAAAGCCATAAGAGGCCCTGCGGAGATAGTGGTCGTGCATGTTAAGGGCCACCAAACAGGAATTGGAGCCACTACCCGAGGGAATAATTCAGTGGACCAGGAAGATAAAAGAGCAGCCTTGATGACACTCCAAGAATGTAGTATTGTGAGATCTAGAGAAAATTGTTCTACATGTGGTAAAGATTTAGAGGAGACCCCCTGTTATGCTTGCTGGAAGACTTTTGGGACCGAGGCTATAAGGTGTTCTTGTGACAACCCAGAGAAAATCCGTTGTTGGTATCATGGCTCAAAATATATCCTAACTTTCTCTGCAAAGGAACAGGAGAAATTAAAGCAGATGGGAATACGAGAAAAAGAAGGAAGCTGGTTGTTGCAGGATGGGAGGGAAGTGGTCCCAAAGGGCCTTAGCCCTAAGAATACTCCAGGCAATACATGAGAAAACACACTGGGGCACACAAGCATTAATTGATCAGTTTGCTATAAAATACATGTGTATCGGGTTGCATAACTTGGCAAAGCAGATTAATCACCGGTGCCTCACCTGTCAGAAGGCTAACAAACAGCACCAGAAGTCCCGGGTAATGGGGGGAAGGCAGTTGGCCCATAGACCGTTCTCCCATGTACAGACAGATTTTACAGAATTACCTAAAGTAGGACGATACAAATACTTATTGGTCCTGGTAGATCACCTGACCCACTTTGTAGAAGCCTTTCCCACTGCTCAAGCAACAACTCATGTGGTGGTTAAAACAATACTTGAGGAAATCATTCCTAGGTATGGCTTAATTGAAGTGATAGATTCTGACAGGGGCCCTCATTTTGCTTCCAAGGTAGCAAAAGAAGTTTTTACTGCTTTAGGAACACAATGGCAATATCACACCCCATGGCACCCTCAGAGTTCGGGCAGAGTAGAGAGAATGAATGGAGAAATAAAGAGGCAATTGACTAAAATAATGATAGAAACAAGAATGTCCTGGCTCAAATGTTTACCACTGGCCTTACTGAATATCCATACCCAGCCACGGACAGATGTAGGGATTTCCCCATTTGAGATGTTATATGGAATGCCATATGACATGGAGGCACCGGCAGATCATCCTTGTCTGGAAAATGTACAGATAAACCAATATCTAACCCATTTGATGAATAGGGGAAGGGAGCTCCGTGATAAAGGGTTACTAGTGCAGAGACCTCCCTTAGATGCTGCCCTCCATCAAATCAAACCTGGGGATCAAGTGTTGATTAAGACCTGGAAAGAAGCTTCCTTAACACCTTTTTGGGAAGGTCCGTATGTGGTATTGCTTACCACAGAAACTGCCATTCGAACGGCTGAGAAAGGGTGGACTCATGCTAGTCGAGTAAAGAGACCAGTTGAATCTGAGCGCACATGGAAAGTAATGAGTCAGCCCGGAAATGTAAAGGTTCAGCTCAAAAGAGACTAGTCCTCACCTAGATCAAGAGGATCTTTTATTCTCCCGGGAGGGACTACGGAAAAACCAGGAACCAGCGTAGTGAATGTGTTGGACAGATTTCGGCTAGTTTGGCTTGGACTCTGAATATTAAGACATTGTACCCTAGAGACTTTGAAACAAAACAACCGTATGGACAAATGGAACTACCAATGTGGCAGCCTGCCCTACTTGATGATAGAGTGTGTCCAGAGGCACGTGAGAGGGAGCAATTTTGCTGGAATCTCTTGGAAGAACGAATCCTCCAATGGTGTAGGGATATGCTATCTTTAGAGTCTGAAAGGGTAACCCTTCAAGATATACAATCAGACTATTTTGCAAAACAATTCAAAACATTTAAATATTTAAAATGTACAAAATGCACCTTTTGTACCCCTTGGATCCTGTCCGAATGTGGTAAATGTAGAGCACTAAAATGGATTTATGCTAGACGTTTATTTTATAATTTATGTGCGGAGTTATCATGAACACCAGAGGAACTCTATGTGGGAAAGACAATTAGAGGCGTTTATGGGTGGGCCCAGGTCTGTTCAGAATATACATCAATTATTCGAGAACAGAGAAGAGGCTTACCCGGCAGTCAACGCCAACGCAATCTGCACATATGTTACTCTTTTAGTTTATTGTAAGAAATCACACATAATCACTTTTGAGTGTGATAAAAATGTATTTGTGCCTTATCCTCATTCTGTACTTAGCATTAAGTGGTATGCCGAGAACGAATATTGGCGCCATCATCGTCTACGGGTTTATTCCCGAAGACCAACAAAAAATTATGGATGCTAGATATATTGCAGAATTTGGGGGTGGGAATGTTATCCTTTTGTATGCCTTTATTTGCAGGATTTGCCAAAAACGGTGGTGGGTCCAATACCGCCGAGAAAGACATCTGGCTGGTATTTATAGAGGGTGTTAAGAGGGGAATTAACAGAAACCATTCTAAGATTAGGGGAGCTTTTGGGGGAGTGGGTAAGATATGCATTTTTACAGGCAATAGGGAATCTTTACTAAGGGGTCTAAATTCAGAGGCATGTTGTTCTCATGCTAGTTAACCCACTCCCTTTGTAAAAAAAAATACTGCTGGAAATAGATGCCTGGTATTATTGCAGTTCTCCTTTGAAAAAGGAATTGGGAACCGTATCGAGAAAGGCAAGAGCAAAAGGGATCCCTGAGCAAATACCTCTGCTGCTGAGAAGATGGTTCACCCCGTGGCCCGATGCAACCGGATCGACGGGTGAGGCAGAGAGGAAAAGGTAAAGGGACCTGCGACCCACGGTGGAGCGTGCTTACTGCCTCTCGAATACTGAAGTTCCCTTGAGGACTAACACACTCCGGGAATCCAAAAGGACAGCTCTCCACTCTCCAGGGAACTCACAGAGTATGTAAAATCTTTAGAATAGAACCTCACCCTTTCTGGCAAATCTGTGATAGGGAACATAGGAATAAGTAACTAGAAATATAGAGGGGGGAGGAGAACATCTAATTCAAGCAGATACGAGATTCACTTAAATCTATTATAAGGGTTTTGTTTGCAGGACTGGATCCTTGAACGCTCCCACAACCCATATATCCCAGTTTTTTTAAGAAAAAGCAGCCAATCATCAATCAGATCAGCAACTTTCAAGGAATCTTACAATAATAAGATCCAAGCAGCAATGGTACCTCTATGTGATCTTATTTTCCAGATTAATCAGCAGAGGGCAGACTGATACAGAATACGACCCTTACCAGGCATTTAAGTGGGTTCTACACCATCTTTCAGACGAAATTGTTATCAAAGAAACTATTACATCAACCGACCCATCTTTTGAATTTAGATTAAAGGACATTTTTCCCCTGCGACTGGGATTTCCTTGTTTAGGAGCACAAGCACTGCACCAAACCTATTGGTGTCCTGCTTCTAACCCAGGCAAAAGTTACTGTAATTATCCTGGATACGGGTACTGTGGATATTGGGGTTGTGAGACTATTGTAACAAGTAATAGATGGCAACCACAGCAACCTGATAAGTTCCTGCAAGTCAAGTATGCTCCCCGTGGCTGTCGCGAACCACTGTTTGATAGTAGCAAACAGATATATACACCCCGGGATGGGAGAAAGCACACTTGCACGGGTTGTACTATGACAATTCTGCAACCAGCCCATAAGAGTTGGGCCACGGGAAGAGTATGGTCGGTATTTGTTCGCACCTTTCGTGATATTTGGGTGAACATACAAATTGCCCGACTTTCACCATCGATACCCCGACCAATTGGACCCAATCCAATTCTTACAGCAGGTGGGCCCAAAAAGGGAGCCACGGCTAGTCACAACATTACTTTTAATAATCCCTTAGAGACTTCAGCTTTTTACGATCCGTTTCTTAGTGTATTAAATGCTACCTTTTTATCACTGAATCAATCTAACCCAAACCTTAGGAAATCATGCTGGCTATGTTATGATGTGAAGCCCCCCTTTTATGAAGGTATCACCCTTAATAACCCCTTTAACTACTCAACAACAGAGAATCCACACCAGTGCAGGTGGGACACTCCCCGGAGAGGAACTACCCTAAGTCAGGTCACAGGCCAAGGCAAATGTTTCGGTAATGCAGCCTCAGTAAGGCAGATGGGCAATTTCTGCACCAAATTTATCATGCCTAAGAGTAAGAACTATAAATGGGCAATTCCGGCCACATCAGGAATGTGGGTATGCCAGGGATCTGGGGTAATGCCCTGTATACTCCTTGATAGATTCGATAATGCTAACGACTTTTGTATTCAAGTTTTAATCGTCCCAAAGGTCCTGTACCACAAGGAAGAGGAGATGTATCACCCCTTAGAAGAACCAGACCAAATCCAAAAAAGGGAGGTAATAACGGGAATAACCATAGCAATGCTCCTCGGTTTAGGTGCTACCGGCGCAGCCACAGGTATCTCAGCCCTTGCAACTCAACAGCAAGGGCTCTCTCAACTACAGATGACTATTGATGAGGACCTACAGAGAATAGAGAAATCAATTTCCTTCCTCAAAAAATCTGTCTCTTCACTTTCAGAAGTCACCCTGCAGAACAGACGAGGGTTAGACCTCTTGTTCATGCAGCAAGGAGGGCTATGTGTCGCTCTAAGAGAAGAGTGTTGTTTTTACGCGGACCATACCAGAGCGGTCCAAGACTCAATGGCTGAATTGAGGCAAAGGCTGGCACAAAGGAAGAGAGAAAGAGAGGCCCAACAAGGATGGTTCGAGTATGGGTTCAACCAATCCCCATGGTTAACCACCCTACTCTCTACAATAGCAGCTCCAGCAATTATGATAATTCTTGGGCTAACTTTTGGACCCTGCATATTTAATACAATACTTAAGATAGTGAAAGGAAGGTTAGAGGCAGCCCATCTCCTTTTAATCAAGACCAAATATGAACCGGTAGAAAATCTAGAATTGGGAGAGGAAGCCACCTTGAGTCAACTTGCATTAAGACGATTTGATGAACAAAATGGGTAAAAGAAAAAGGGGGGAGTTGTAATGAGTTAATGTCTTAGTTTGTTCATCAAGTTGCTAAAAAGACTATAAGGGGGGAAAAGCCAATAATAGAAAAAAACCACAAGGATAGATGTAACCAGCTAATATGTTGCAAGATGAATATAACGGGCTAATATATTGCAAAAAAAATGTCATAAGGCTTAAACCGCAAACTGTCAGAAGCTAATATGTTGAAAGGCTAACTAAGCAAATGTGTAACTATATGTAGCTATATGCCTATATATGGTCAAAGCTATTGTAAGACCTCGAGGAAGAGGACGGGAGCCTTCGTCCAGACGACCACCAGAAGGCAGAATAAGAGCCCCTAGCAACTATCGGCACAGACGCAGAGAACACTGGAAGGACACCCAACAATAACAGATAAAAAGGAGGACTGAACTGCGGAGTGGTGTGGGCCGAAGGAGGAGCGGTGACTCCCCGGCTACACCCAGCGCTCCTGGGTGGGTGCAAGCCTTTTGTTGGCTTCACTCAGTGCTGTAATTTGCCTATTATCGCTTGCACTATCAATTAATAAATTACATTTAATTTGGACTCACTTGTCGGGGGTTGGTTCTTCACCACAACTTATAACAGTTCTGCCCCCGTTGCTTCCTCCCTCCTTTTTAATGTCAATCTCACTGCCTCCTTCCCTGGTTCCCTGAAAACTGCCTTGTCATCCCCTCAACCCCTCCCCTGTGTCCTGCCTGTCACTCCACAGCCCATCCCTTCCCTCCAGAAACTTCTTCCAAGGGTGTCGAGTGATAGGCTCAGGCATCGGGGCCCCTCCCCTGGTTTACCCCCATTGGTTCCCCTACATGTCTGTTTCCCTGCTCCCCACGCCCTCCTGGAATTCCATTGGCAGATGGGCCATCCCCTCCCCTGTTCACTCTGCCCTTTATAACACCTTGCACAGCCCAGTTCTCTGTCTCCAGTTCTCTGGATGCCCTGGGTTGCAGATCTCCTTGGAGCTGTCTAATAAAGCTGGACTTTGCCCCCAGCTGGAGTCCCCTCTCCTTCTCCTGCCAGCGTGGCTTCGGTGTCTCGTCCGCAGCAGGCGAAAGCCTCAGCTGCTCTCGCGGCCTCCCGAGGAGCGGGAGAGTGTCCCCGCCGCTCGCTGTGCCAGGGCAAGCCGGGGACTGCGAGCGCCCCCTCGGAGGGGCACAGCCACAGCTGCTGCTCCAGCCGGGCTTTCTGTGCAGATACTCGATAACCACTCAGTCCAGGAACATTCAAAAGGTTCACTGCCTGCTCAAAACATTCTTTAGTAGTGTCAGTAGCAATTAACAAACCACCTGCATGCTGTACGACTGTTCCTTCCCCAGGCCGTGATTGCCATAGCTCTAATTCTTCAGCTGATTGATTCCCAAAAACTGGGAATGTTTGTGAACCCTTGAGGTAGTCCTGCCCAGCTAAGTTGGTTTTTCCTGCCTGTGCTAGGGTTCTCCTATTCAAAAGCAAATATATTTTGACTTTCTTCCACAAGTGGCAGGCAGAAGAAAGCATCTTTCACATCTATCGCTGGAAACCAAATAAAATCATCTCAAAGCTTAGCTAGTAAGGTAGTCAGGCATAAATCATTAATTGCCTGTAAATCTGGCACTAGTTTCTAAGTTCCATTAGGTTTCTTTATTGCCAATCTAGGAGTATTAAATTTGGACTCCTATTCTTCCAATAATCCTAATGTCAGGAATTTAATGATTGTTGCCTGTATTCCTTTCCTATCTTCTAATCTTAAAGGCTATTGCTTTCTGACTGCTGGCCTAACTCTTGTCTGTAGCTCGATTTTTACAGGGTCTGCTCGTTTTGATTTTCCTGGCCTATCGGTATCCCCTACTCTTGGGTACACCTAATTCAACACTTGCTCTAAAGAGTTCTTATTGTTTGTTGGTCTTGTGTCAATTGTCTGTCCTAATGCTAAAACCAATTTGTCTTCAGGTACCTTAAATTTCATTTTTCTTTTTTTAAGCTGAACTGTCGCTTCGAAATTTTCCAGCAAATCCCTGCCTAGCGCAGATTTGGGTGAGTTTGGTAAATCAAGAAACTGATGTATTCCCATTTTCTTCTCAATTTTACATTTAAGCAGTTTCAGGAAGAAAGCATTGTTCTGGCTGGCCAGTGGCTCCTCTTGCTTGAAGACAGTTTTCACTTTTGGGTATCAATGCTTGATTCAAGAGTGAAAATGTGTCTCCAGTATTTACTAAAAATTCAACTTCTTTCTCATTCTTCAGCTGTATTTTAACCAGTGGGCCTGCTAGGGTAAGATCTGCCAGTCTTGGTCATTTCTTATCATCTAGAGTGGCTACAAGAGTTTTGTGTACTGTGTCTGCTAACTCTGGGCACTGGCATTTCCAGTGTCCTTTCTTACAATATGCACATTGATTTCGCCCCAGCTTGGCCTGTGGCTGGTTTGAACCTCCTCTGCCTCTGGTATTTTGGTCCCTGCCTCTGCTTCATCCCCGCCCACGTCCTCTCCCTGGAGCTGATCCAGAGCTGCCACTGTGGCTGAAGGGAGTTCTTTTTCTTTTTCTCTGTCTTTATTATCATACACCTTCTATGCTTTTTCATTAATGCCTTTAAGTCTCTCTTTACAGGCTCTTTCAGCTTCTGAAGTTCCTGCCTGGCATCTGGGCTAGATTGCCCAAACCTCAGGGAAAGGAACTGCTGCTTTCCCATATCCGACCAGGGATCCAGGGCTGTGCGTTTCCGTGCAGCGGCTCAGAGCCTGTTCACAAAGTCAGTGGGTGACTCGTGCTGTCCCTGTGTAACATTATATATTACTCACCAATTTATTGCTTCTGGAATGGCATTTTTTAATTCAAATTTGACTAGTTCCTGGTATCTGGCTACCATTGCACAGCTGCCTGCATCATTTGGGTCCCACAAAGGGTTTACAATAGGAAACAGCTGGTCCACTGTACCTTGTCAGGCTCCACTAGCAATTTGTCCCTGCAAATGGGCTCTGGCTACCTTTATCACCAACTCTTTTGCTGGTTTTCTTAGCTCTGTCAGCATGAAATCGGTATCACCTCAGTCTGGGTCTCGATTCCTGACTATGAACTCAAATAGTTTTGCTACTTTGCTGGGGTTTTCTCTATAAATTTTAACTTTTTCCCGCCAAATCTTCAGGTCACTAGTAGAAAAGCAGAAGTTCACCCACATGGCTTCTCCTTGGGGACCCACTACTTGCCTTAAGGGGTGACTAAAGGCAGAGTTTCCTTGGTTTTATTCCTTGTGTTGGTTGTCACTGGGGTCTCTGAAATTGTCCCCTCACCAGGATTATTCATCTCATCCTCACTGCCATTTGGGTTTCATTCAGGGTGCGGAGTGGTTGGGTGAGGGGGAGTGTACCCAAGCTGGCCTGGGGTAACTCGGCTGTAAGGCTTGGACACCTAGAACACAATCTTCCTCATGCTTTTTAGCCAATTTCAAACATCTCTGCCCTATGCTACATGCTGAACAGCATCTCTTTATTTTCTGCCTGGTATTTCTTTCCAAGGTTAGGACTAAAGGGTCCTGTGGGGCCAAATCAAAGCCACATTCTTTCTGCCACTCAGGTTTATTCTCCAGGGTAAAAAACACGTCTGCATATTTCACATGATCTGATTTTTCTTCTTTTCATAAAAATAACATCAACTGTCACAATGTATGATAATTTAAAGTTCCATTAGGGGGTCACTTTTCACCACTTTCTAACTGATACCAAGGCTACTACCATTGGGTAGACTATTTAATCAGATTACCTTTCTTTGAAAAATTACCCTCCAGGATTCCTCTCAAATCTTTCTCATGTGCTAAAATACATTCTAGTGGACTCTTTTTAATAACATTTTTACTTCTTGTGTTATTCATTCTTAATGCTATCTTAATTTCCAAACTTACCAGTATGTATTACTACTTCTTCTCTTTTCCTTCTCTTTATGCCCTGTATACTGCACTTAACACACACTGGGTGTCTCTGAGTCACCCAGCACCAATATTCTTTTTTATAGTCCTAACAAGCAATGAAAACAAAAGGATTACACATTCTACACAATCTACAAGGAACTGGGCTATGATTGGACATAAAACAAGTTTCTTAAAACACTGCCTAAAGTAAAACTCAGGAGTATATACTCATGTAAACCTAGAGTTCACAACCCTTGACTTTTGATGTAGTGTCTAAAAGCTTGAGTGACTGCTCGATGTTGTTCAAAGACTTCTCAACCTCAGACGGGCTTGGTGCTGTGCCCATTTCCCTGGGGTGTTGCAGTTTGTGTTTATTTATCAGTTACTGTATAACAGTTTGTTTTAATGTACCCCGTGTTTTCCCCAAGTTGGTTTACCCCTTGGTTTTGCCCTCCCTCAAAGCTGTCCCTCATGGCATTCCCCACTCTTTGTTCCAGCTCCTTCCCTGCCTGTCAAG
Organism: Agelaius phoeniceus; assembly: GCF_051311805.1. Taxonomy (NCBI): domain Eukaryota; kingdom Metazoa; phylum Chordata; class Aves; order Passeriformes; family Icteridae; genus Agelaius; species Agelaius phoeniceus. The sequence goes on from NC_135271.1 coordinate 2,231,570, forward strand.
GTAACCCAGCTCTTTATTCCTGAACCTTCCCTGTCAGTTTTGTCTTGGACCAATCCCTGACTGCACCACCCCTTTGGAATTCCCCTATTGCAGGAAACCCCACTGGCCCATGGAATCTACCCTCTCCTCCCATCTGTCCTAATTAGTCCCAAGCAACTGATGTAATCCCCTCGCTCCTGCCCTGCAGATTCCTTCTTGGTCAAAGGTTTGTATCCACCCCCTGAGTTGTACCCCTATAAAATCCCATGCACAGAAGTGCTGGTGGCTCTTTGCTTCTGAATCCTTCCCTTGGGATAAACCTTTGCCTGTGGAACCTCACAATGGAGGAGCCTCCTCCTTCTCTTTTGCCTGCTCCGTGCCGCAGTTATTAGATCCTGAGCCACTGAACAGTGGCTCATCAGGTTCAGCCGCAGGCAGAGCCCACGCCTTGGCCGTTCCCCACTCCTGGCACAGCGCCGGAGTTTTCCCCAGAGCCGGCCCGGGCTCTGCTGGGCTGCGTCAATGGGGAACCTGTGCCAGTGCCCGACCGTGCTCTGGGTGAAAAACCTTTTCCTGATATGGAAATGAAACTTGCCCTGTCCCAGCTCCCTGCCCTTTTCTCGAGTGCTGTCACTGCTCCCAACAGTGACGAGAGCTGCAGCAGCCCCTCTGATTCCCCTCAGGAGGATGTTGGAGACCACAATGACGCCCTTTACTCTCCTCCAGGCTGAACAGACTAGAGTGGCCTCAGCTGCACCTAGGGCTGCCCCTCCAGACCACACTCCATCCTTGCAGTCCTCCTTTGCATTCTGGATAATAGCTTACTATCTTCTTCTATTGTGGTGCCCAAAACTGCCCCTGTCTGCTTACAGCACTTCTCCTGGCTGCTGCTTCAGGGTGCGGGCACCGTAATCAGAGACACTGAACAGCTTCTCCTCCCAGAGTTATCCTTATCCTCTGTACTTCCACGTGTCTGCCTTCCTGTTCACTGGGGAACCTCCCTATTTGTGGCCACCCATTGCTGTCCTCAGCAGGGACACAGTTTTGTTTGGACATGAGCTGCCACAGCCAGACAGGCAGCAACTGAAGCTGAGAATATCAGAGCCTGGGCAGATTCTATTTTTTCCAGAATGCAGGAAAGAGAGTGAGAAAAGCACAAGGAAACATCACAGTGTTACTTTGCAATCTAATTGCCCTGGGAAACTCAGAAAGGGATGGTGTTGTGGTGCTACTGTGAATGCCTTCCATGAAAAAAATACATTTCAGGAAGGAGCAACATCATCTTGACAGAGACCAAGTCTTGCCAGCAGTTGCTCCAGGTGCTCTGCCCATCAGCCCCTGCAGGAAGGAGCACAGCCCCCAATGCAGGTGGGCTTTGGCTCCCTGTGGCACAGAAGCCCCCCGGGGGCACAGGTCTCTGGGGCAGGAGATGGGCACCAGCGCTGCCAGGGCTCGGGGGTGGCAGCTCTGCTTGGGCGGGGACTCTGCCACAGCTGCTGCTGTCAGCGCTGCCCGGGCCCCAGGGCTCAGAGCAGCATTCGTGCCCGGGCCCACACGTTCCTTGTGCGTGTCACACCCGCGGGTTTAGGATGGCCACGGGCCAGGATGAGTCCCAAGGAGGCTGTGCCAACTTCCCTGGAAGGCCCTGGGCCCTTCCCAGCACGGCTGCGTTGGAAGCCCTGGAGGCTCCTTCTGCTGCCCTGAGCCCGCAGAGCAGGGCAGCGTTTGCTGATGCTCTGAGCCCTTCCTAAAGATCCTGTGGGGCTGCCTTCGACACCTGGGGCCAGGCATTCCTTCCAGCCTGGGCCACTTTGGCTGGGCTGGGGGCGGCCCCAGGGCAGGTGGCAGTGTGTGCAAGGGCCCTGGGTGGCACGCTGCAGCACGGTCACCGTGCCATGGAACGGAACCCGGTGTCCAACGGCCCTTTGTGACACGTGGGAAATAGAAGCTTGCCCGGGAGCTGGGAGCCCGCAACGGGGCACAACGGGACAGAGCAGTGCCGTGAGGAGCCCCCGCACAGCACGCTCGTTCCCGTCTGAGCCCGAGCTTTTCCGCAGCCTTGTTCCTGCAGCTGAGCTCGAGGCCAGAGCACAGGACTCGGTGACCCGTGGCCTTGCGAGGCTTCTATTCTGCAGCTGCCCTCAAGGGCAGAGTGTGGGACTTGGTGCCCCGGAGCTTTCCCAGGGCACCTCTCCCGCAAGTAGCTCCAGTCAGAGACATGGAGCAGAGACCCCCGAGAGTGCCCAAGATGGCCTGGGTGGAGGAGGAGGAGGAGGAAGAAGGCCCTGGAGCTGCCCCAGCACAGGAGACTGAGGAGGTGGTGCCATTCCAGCCACCACAGGAGGGTGAGTGGCAGAGCTGGGCTGCAGGGCTGGAGCCTGCAGCCAACTTGGTCCCATCCCATCCCATCCTATCCCATCCCATCTCATCCCATCCCGTCCCATGCCATGCCATGCCATGCCATGCCATGCCATGCCATGCCATGCCATGCCGTCCCGTCCCGTCCCGTCCCATCCCATCCCATCCCATCCCATCCCATCCCATCCCATCCCATCCCATGCAATCCCCTGGGGAAATGCCCACGGACAGAATGGAAGAGGGCCCGGGCAGACACCCTGCAGTGGCCGTGCTCCATCCCCTGGGCCATCCCGGGGCTCTCCCAGCCTGGGGGGCACAGGGCTCGGTTGTGTTCTCCGGCCTCTCCCGCAGCCCCTCAGCTCTGGCTGCGCTCGCTCTTTGCCAGATGCAGCCCTGGAGCGCACACAAGAGCAGGAATCCAGCCGTGGCCGCTTCCGCAGCACAGCCCAGGTACCTGCAGCCACCCCCAGCTGGGCTGGGCCTGCTGTCCTGCTCAGCCCAGCACCGTGTGTGCAGCACTCCATGCAACATCTCCGGCTTCCTGCCCTTCTCCTACAGTTCATCTGCAAATTCATGAGGAGAATGCAGGTGGAAGTGACCATCGCCATGGGCACTGGGCTCAGAGCATCCTCGCCCATGTTCCAAAGCAAGACCAGCGCTGCCCTCCTGTGTATGCTTGTAGAGGAAGGTTTTTACTATCCAGACCAAGTAAGCAGCCTGTGGGCAGGGTTTGATCCTCCCAGGAATTGCTTGGCCTCCCAAGCCACGACTGCTGGTTGCTGTGAGCCTTTGAGGCCACATGGCAGTGCGCAGGGAAGGGAAGCACTTCTCTGGGCAAGCTGGGAACATTGCTCCCTCTGGCAGCTTCCCAAGTCTCCCTGTGCCTTCTCCAGGTGCCCGCCATGGTGAGGTTCATCCACCAGTGGCTCGTGGCCAATGACTGTGCTGAGCCCAGGCTGGACGAGGCCCTGCTGGATCTGACGGAAGCACAGCCAGATGACGCAGTCCTGACGCTCCTGCGTGTGGCCCCGTCCTGTGACAGGTATGGGGCCCACCTGCCCAGAGAGCTCAGGCCTCCGCAGCCCATCAGCCTGTACAGCCTGCAGCAGGTGTCTGAGCAACAGAGACTTCCAGGGCCCTCTGGCTGCTGCCTTTCCCAGCCCTGGCACGTCAGCCCCTGAGCCTGCTGCCATGCTCCCTCCCTGCCCCTCAGGGCTCTGTCCCCACAGGCCTGGGCTGCCTGGCTGCTGCTGGCCAGGGCCAGTGGGCAGAGGCAGAACTGGCAGCCAGCTCAGCTCCCCCCGGTGCTGTGTCTGAGACCCCACCTGAGACAGAGCTCTGACCCCGCAGAGCTGCCATGGCCATGTGGAAGACCATCATGGGCTCAGCCAGGACTACGGAGCTGGCACAGCTGACCCTCCTGGATGTGCTGGGGAGCTGGCCAGAGCACAGCACGTGCACCTCCGATGGGGACCAAACGGCTGTCTTTGGCCTGGCTGTGAGTTTCTGCAAGTGGCCTTTGCTGGCCCCAAGGCCGCCTCTCCAGAGCTCTCCATCCTCCTTCCCCCACTGCATCTGCCTGCCTCAGGCAGAGGCCTGAAACCTGGCCCAGGGGCAGCTTCAGGCCCAGCAGGCCCTGAGAGGCTCCCCCTGCCTCTCTCCGGGCCTCTCCCTGCCACGCTCGGGCCCTTCCACACGGACGCCTGGGCACTGAGCGCTGTCCTGGGGGGCTTTGCAGGCAACCGTGGTGATGTGGAAGATCCTGCAGGTGCCCTGTCTGCCACGGATATTGAAGGTGTATTTTCCCCGCCTATTTGTGCATCTGCTCTTCCAAGTGTTCTCCAGCACAGAAGAGATCCTAGAGGAGGTCGATGCCTTCTGGAAGGGATGTCAGCAAGAGCACGGCCTTGCCACCAGCCCCAACAGGTACTCCATCCCACTCCTCCTGTCCCTGCCACGTGGCCTGCCAAGGAGCCAGTGCTACCTGTGTGACCTGGCCTTTGCTGTGCACACAGGTTTGCAGTGCGCACCCTGAAGTGCCTGCTCTGCCTTCTCCGCTGTGAGCATGTGGTGGTGGCAATGGAACGCAGGTGTGGCTGGGACACGCTGCTCTCTCTGGACAGCCACCACTTTGCTGTGGCTCTGCTGGCCAGGTGAGAGCCCCTTCTCCCCACTGCCTCTGACATTTGTGCTCTGTGCCCAGGTGTCCCCCAAACTGCCCATGATCATGGGCCAGAGGGCCTTGTCACTGAAGGACGGCCAAGCAGACTAGAAAAGGCTGGCAGAGGAGGGTGCCCATGAGCGACCAACTCCCAAATGGCCCACGTCCCCTTGCTGGAAGGGTGGTGGGGAAAGATGAGAACTCTGAGAGTCACTCCTGGGAGAGATTTGCCCCACTGGCTAAGGGTCTTGTTTGCTTTTTCCTCTCTTTAGAGAAATTTGCCAGTCAGCCGTACACTTCTGTTCTGGGATTGCATTCTACCTGCTCGCCCTGCTCGGCCAAGAGATGCCATCCTGGGATTTCCCTGCCCTGGCATTCCTTGTGGAGGTGAGCCTCAAGGCCAGCGCTGCCTCCCAGCTCTCTGCCCTCTCGTAGGCACAGCTGCCAGGACGGTGCCCGTGCCCTGTGCTGCTGCCTGGGCCCAGCCCTGTGCAGTTCCGGGCTTCTGCCGGCTGGGTCCCTGTCAATGCCCGGTGCCTTTCAGGTCCTCGAGTGCCTGGACTTGAGGGAATGCAGTGACAGTGTTCTGGAGATCATGGCACGGAACCTGCAGAGTGAGCACAGGGCCAGGCGTTACTTGGGACTCAGAGGCCTGGTAGTGCTGGGCAAGAATCCCTTGATGGTGAGAAGGGGGCAGTGGCTGAAGCCGTGCAGGCAGCGTGGGGCTGGGCAAGGCAGTCGCTTGGCCTTGCCTGGGCTTGGGGCGCTGAGGCAGCTGCTCCCAGCTCTCCTGCCTCTCGCTTCACTTCAGCTGCCCCAGTGCTCTGGGACAGGCCTTTGGCCTCTGGGCCCTGCGGCAGCAGGCTGGCCTTTCACAAACTTGTGTTCCGCACAGGCTGAAAAAATGGGCAGCCTGACTGAAAGTCTTGTGGAGCTCCTGCAGGAAAATGATAGCCACATGATCAGGATGACCATTCTTCTACTCAGATATTTGCTCCTGGATAATGGTGCCCCAATAGCCACCCCCATTGCCCTGCAGCTGGCTGAGGCGCTCCTGCCACTCTTTGACCACGTAAGGCTCTGTGCCCACAGCCTCGGCCACCGGCTGCTGCCCGGACACTTGGTGCCCTGTGCAGATGCAGGCCTGTGCCCTGGGGGGCCTGAAGCAGCTGATGCTGAGGTCTTTTGCCCTTCCTCTCATACAGGATGATATCCAGGTGCAGCTGAACTGCATGTGTGTCTTTCAAGAGATGCTGGACTTATTAACAGAAGATGGAAGAAAGGCCCTGAAGTCCCACGTGCGCCAGAGCCTGGTGCCACTCTACTTCCACTGCCATGATGAGAATCAGATTGTTGCTAAGGTGACGACCTGTGGCCACCTGCTGTCCCCCTGGGAGGGGACTGGGCTGCCTCCTGCCCTGGCACCTTGCAGGCTGCAGCCTGCTCCAGGCTGTGGCACTGGGATGCTCCTGTGTCCTGGCCTGTGGGGCCATCTGTGCCTCTCTGCTGCTCTCCAGGCCTCCTGTGTAGTACTGCATTCTTCAGCCAGATTCCTAAAGAGGAAGAATTTTGAAGAAATGGTCCAGGTGGATCAGACATGGAGGTTTGGCGAGTGCCTGGTAAGAGGAGCCGAGAACCCCCAGGCTCAGCCTGGAGAAGGCCCCTGAGGGCAGTGCTCAGGTGCGGGGCCGAGCAGCTGTGTCCCTGCCCGCTGCTGCAGCCAGAGGCCGCGCGGGCTCTTCTCCAGGCTCCCGTGGGCCCGAGTCGGGTGCCCATGGAGCCCCGGCCCGGCGGGGCTGCGGGCCGGCACCGCGGCTCCTCGGGCAGCAGCCGGCCCTCTGCCCCCTGCCCTCGGGAGCCCTTGGCCAGCGGCTGCAGGCCGCGCCTCAGGCCTGTGCGGCCAGGGCAGGCCGGGGCTGGGCGCAGGCAGCGCCCGGCCCAGGGGCGGAGCCCGCGCCAACCCTTCCCTCCTGCCGCTCCCTGCAGCTGGCAGAGGACAGGAGCAGAGCGGCCGAGCACCTGCGCCGGGCCCTGCGCTACCTGCGGAGCCCACAGGAGCCCCTGCGAGAGGCAGCCGTCAGGTTCATGGGTGAGCCACGAGCCCGGGCTCCCTCCCCGGCCCGGCCCGCCGCAGCTCGGCCCCAGCCCTGCTTGCTGCCCCGGCAGCTCCAGCCGGGCCCGGCGCCGTGGAGCCCCGCCCGGCCTGGGCATTGCTGCTGCCGCCCTCTGGCAGCCGTGCTCTGGGGCGGCAGCGTGCGGCAAGGGCCCGGGCTGAGCCCTGCCGGGCCAGCAGCCCGTGTGGCCACAGCGCCGGCAGCGCCGCCGGCAGGGAGCTGTGCCGCTGGCGCCCTGACAGGCTCTGTGTTCACAGGCATGGCCGGGCGGCACCTGAGGGGGCAGCAGCAAGAACTGCAGCTGATCTGCACTGGTGAGTGAGGCCAGCGGGCTGACAGCGGGGGCTGCCGGGGACAGCTGCAAGCCCTGCCCCGGCTGCGGAGGGCTCTGCTCCCGGGGGCAGAGCACCCTGAGATTTCAGGGCCACGTGGCCCATTCTTGGCCAGCAGCTCCGGGCTGATCCCCTTGCTCCTGCTCCATGGCAAGAGCTGGCTGGGAAGGCTCTGGCAGCAGGCTCTCCTTGGCTCCCCACAGATCTGGGATCTGACCTTGGCTCTGTTATGTTTGCCCAATTATCCCATCATAAAAAACCAAATAATATTTGAGATAGCAGCAATTTTAATTGAATAGTTTAGAAAATATATCTTGACAATATAATTTGATTTAAAATAAGGGATAATTTGGTTGCAATAATAGCGTGTAAGCAAAGGATAACCGCGGGCCATGGAGTGCAGGACCCTTGCCACCTCATGTACGAGCTTTCCAAGTGAAGATTCCCCCTTTTATGCCATGTGTCAATGTCATCTCCTCCCATTTTCGATTCATCACACTTCTACCTCCGCCCTCATCACCACCTTTACCGCGCATGCTCCACCGCTCGTTTTGGTTGTCGCACAAGGCTTTGGGGGTCATTTTTTGATGAAGGCCTCTCCTCTTCCTCAATGTCCTTTAATTCACCTTTGGGTTACACATGCGCACCCAGCCAGTACAATGTAATCCAAAACGAACATTTAAGCATCAAAGCAATAAATCTCTTATAGCTGGCATTTTCCTGGGACCCAACCAGATTTTCCCTTCTTTCTGTTAATTTTTAGTAACTGTTATCTCTTGCATTTTCCTCCTATCATGGAACATCTGCAGGGAGGAGGTAGTGGAACCCCTCCTCTCCCTTTTTTCTTGGCATTACAACTTTTAACTGTTTTATTATTACTTCCAAATATTAATTACTGCATCCATATTGATTACTGTTTCAATTTTGTCAGCACAAATCATACCTATTTACCACAGCTCTTTTCCTCTCTCTTGCAGCCCTTGAAATCCTGACGGAGGACATGAGCAGTGCTGTGTCAGAGCTGGCAATTCAAACACTGCATGTCCTCCGAGCAACAGCCAGTGGGCGATATTCCATCTTCCAGAGGCTGCACGATCAGCTGCGCAGGGCATGGATCACTCAGCCTCGTCTGTCACAGCTCGGCTGGCTGCACTGCTGGAGCTCAGAGGAGAACTGATCTGGGAGGCTCTCTTTGCTGGGGCAACCTGAGCCAGCGGGGATTTTTAGTTTTCTTTAAGATTTTTCTGTTCTTCCATTCTATTTTTTACCCTATGTAAATATAGACTGTGTTATAATACAAAGAATCTCAGTAGACTTTTTTTGCTGCCCAGGGCCTGTAGGGCAGAGGGGAAGAGGGGGAAAAGGGTGCTTGTGCTCAGCCAGCTGCCCAGGCATGCGGTGGGCAAGGGGAAATGGCCAGAAGCCCCTTGGCCTTTGGTGGTTCTGCTGAAGCCTTTGTGCTTCCCACAGAGTGGCTGGGCAGGGGCCAGAGCTGCGGGGATCCCTGCCAGAGCGGTGCCTGGAGATGGCCACAAGCCCTGTGCCAGGCAGGAAGCGCCATCCGTGTCCTCCTGCCCGTGTGCTGCTGCCTGCCTTGCCGAGGGCTCCCAGATGCCTCTGGATGGGGCTGCTCTGGAGCTGCTGTGGGGCTGCAGCGCTGCTGCCAGGCAGCTTGGCCGGGCTGGGGCAGGGCCTGAGGGGCTGGGGCGCTGGCAAGCCCTGAGCAATGGGCTGTCAGAGGCCACAAGCAGCCCCCTGGCAGCTGCCGCCTTGCTCCTGATAGCCGGGTGCTCTGACGCTTCCGCAGTGGGCCGTTGGAGGGACCCTCTGGAATCAGGCGTGGAACCCTGGTCCCGGCCTTTCAGGGCTGTGAGGGCAGGAGTTGTGGGGCTGGGCGTGTGCCCTACATGTGCTCCGGACTGGAGCCCCCAGCCCCTCAGCCTTAGGCATTGAGCTCCACTGTCTGCTCTCTGAGTCTTGTTCCTGTTGCTCTGGGGGAGGACGAGTTCTGTGGCTTTAGGCCCCATTGAGCCAGAAGAGCAGCAGCTTTGAGCCCAGAGAGGCCACAGAAAGGCCCTCTGGACAAAGGGCATTGCTGGCATTCCCAGGGCAGGGACACATGAGAGCGGCAGGCACCTTCGGGTGCCACGCTGGCTTTCCACTGGGTCACCTCCCTGTGTGCAGAGCTGGCTCTTTGCTTTGCTGTCCTTGGCCTTTTGCCGTCGTGCTCCTTTGGCTGCCTGCAGCAAGGGGCAGCCCTGTAAGGAGGGTGAAAGGCCCTGTCTCCAACATCTCAAGGGGGAAATGGAGCTCTCCCGGCCCTCAGCCCACGCTGTAAGCAGAGCTGAGCCTTTTCCCCAGCCCTGGCTTTCTGCTTACTGCTGGTCCCTGGCCACCATGACCCACTGCACTCGCTCTGAGTCACCCACAGGATGGCTGGTGCCTCTTGATTTGCTGACGGGACGTGAGGGTCACTGAGAGAAAGGTGGGTGTCCCAATGCTGAGGGCACATGGGGTCACTGAGCAGACTTGAGGCTTCCCCAGCAGGTTGCAGGTGCCTTTCTGTCACTGAAGGAAAGGCAGATGCCCCAGGGGTCGCTGAGGTGTCATGACAGTTTCTGAATGGGACGCAGGTTCCCTGCATGCCACTGAGGCCAGCCTGAGTTCCTGAGGGGAGGCGGGTGTCTGTCGTGTCCCCCAGGGTGAGGCGGTGTCACTGAGGGAAAGTGAGGGGGACACGGGCACGCCGCGTGTGGCTGAGCGCACATGCCGCTGGCTGAAGGGACGCCAGGGCCGCTGAGGGGCCGTGGGCTCGCCCTGAGGGACACGGCAGGGCCGGGCCGCTCCCCGCTGCGCCGCCGCCGCCCGCTCCCCGCCGCAGGGAGCGTTTCCCGCCCAGGCGCGGGCGGCCCCGCCCCGCCGCTCCCCTCAGCCGCGGGCGGCAACTCGAACCCGCTGGGGCCGCTCCGCGGGGCCGGGCGCCGGGCGGCCTTGCAGAAGCCCTGGGGGAGCTGCCCTGGGGCTGCCCTGCGCTCATACACACCGAGGAGCATGGGCCAGGCTTACCTCAGCGCCAGGGAGTGTTTCACTTGGCCAGGGGTAAAGCTGCAGTAGCTTCCAGGGAGAGAACTTCATAGCACAGGAATGCTGGAATTACCTGGTGCCACCTGTAGGGCACGGAATGAACATTTGGGCTTTCCAGTTGAGGTAATCACTGGACTGTGAGAATAATGAAATCAGAGGTGAACTGTCGAGTACATGTAGTCGATATTTGAGCAGGAAAATTTAAGGTGATCTCTAGGGAAAAAAATTACTTTTGAGGAAAAGTCTGAGTAATTTCTAGAGGGCACATAGAGATCATTTTGTGACAAAACCTGAGGTAAATGTTAGGGCAAAGACAGAACATTTGGGGGGTAAAATCTCAGGTTCTCTGGCTTCCCACTGCCTCATCCCATGCCCCAGCAGGGGAGCTTTGCCTCCCTGTGCCCAGCCAGCCCAGCCTGGGCACCTCAGGGGTGTCCCCACCCTCCTGCTGAGGCCCGGCCTGGAGGGCTCTGCCGCAGGCCTGGGAGACGCTCTGGGGAAGCGCCAGAGCAGCCGGGTGCCAGGGACAAGGCGGCTGCCTGGGGGCTGCTTGTGCCCTCTGACATCCAATTCCTCAGGGCTTCCCAGCGCCCTGGCTCCTCAGAGGCCTCCTGGTGTTCTGCCGATTGACTGAGGCGATTTAAAGGACACATCACTGGAAATAATGGTCTTCTTTTACTGGGAATATGAAGGAACCACAATGTAAGATGATACAATCAATAAAAAATGTGTGCTTGGTTTTAGTGACAAGCAAAAACAAGCAAGGTAGTGCCCCTAAATCAGTACTGTAAGAGAGAAAGAGCGATTTAGAGAGATGCATCACCAATTGCCTAAATTGTTTCTCATCTTGCAGATCCCCACTTGCTGGGGAGCCACATTTTACACCAAGGACCTGGGGAACCATTCCCAGCAATTGGGAAAATCCTAGCTGCTCCATCCACCCATAGATGAGGTCTCCAAATTTGCCCCAAAAGCTCTGTCTTCCTCCCCTCTGCTGCTTTAATTGTTTGTGATGATTTAATAAGGAGCACTATTCTTCCCTGCAGCAAACACAGGCACGTGGCATTTTATTACCTTGATTAGGGCCCCTGTTTGGAATTTCTTTGCTGTGTTTCCTTCCTTGCAGGCTTGGTCCAAAACTTGGAGAAGTCAGTGTGAGAACTGGACTTTGTGCTGTCAACATTCTGAGTGTTGAGGCAGCACCAAATCCATGCAATTATAATGGATGCTGGGTCTTTAGAAGCAGGTCTTGTGAGTGCCATGGGCAATGCAGATGGCTTCCCAGGGGAGCATCCCTGTCCAGTGCCAGGGATCTGCTGCCCTGGTCCCACAGAGGGATTTGGGTTGTACCTGATGGCCCAGCAGAGCTTGGGGAAATGCCTCAATGTTTTTTGGATTTGAATGGCATTTGGGTCAAATCCAGTTTCTCCTCTGAGGGATGGAGTCTTGAGCTCTCACAGGTTTTGCTTGAACATTTCTTTCATCTGCCCCCCACCCCAAACCCCCCAGCAGATCCCCTGCTCCTGCCACTCTGTGTCTCCCACAGCTGGGATCCTCAGAACTTTTCCCTTACACTGAAAGAACTGGAAATTGGCTGGGTTTTGTTGCCTCTTGGCAACAAAATTGTCTCCTATTGTGCAGCTCAGGGGGAAAGAAACCTCTTCCTGCCTTCAGTCTGCTGCAACCAAGTGTTTTGTTCCTCTTTGTGAAGAGCTAGGAAGAAACACTTCTTTTTAAGATGAGGGAGCCCAATTCAATTCCCTTAGCATTTTGAGCAAAATAACCAAGTGATTTATGTTGAAAGTCACTCCAAAATTTGGAAGAGATCTTTTTAGAAAATATTTCTCTTGGTGACTGATTAGGAGTGGGCATGGGAAGAAACTCTTTGCATTGAACCACTCAAAGCAGTAATTTCTTCCCAAAAAGTAGATGTAATTCTATTTTTTGGGTGAAAAAAAGTAAGTAGTAGTGGACCAAAGGAGCTTCAAGCTGATCTCTATTTGCTGCCAATGACTGAATTAAATGCACAGGGTCCCTGTCAGCTCTGCCAGACAAAATGTTGCATTTGGGTTCTTGGGGGTTTTGTCAGAAATCTTTGTAGCATGAATAGTTCATGGACTTCTCTCTGCTGGCTTCAGCCATTCCTGCTGTCCATCATACCTTGCTATTATAAGGCAGCTCTTTTCATTATGTTGTCTTTGAATCCAGATATCTGAGCCTTTTTCTGCTTCTAGTGCCAGTTTTCAGTAGGACAAACATTTTCTTATCTGCGAGTGTATTCAGTGGTGGCCACACAAGTGAAGGCAAGGAGCTGGCAGGTGATAATTGATGAAACTTTCTATCATGGGAAAAACCTCAGCATTCAATTTCCATCTCCTTAGAAATCTCTATTTCTTTTCTTGTCTCTTGTGCTCTTTGTGGCTGGTCTGAGGTTAGTGCTTGGAAATGCAATGATACGGATTCCAATTCTTTTGAGAGAGAATAATCTTGTACACAAAGCCAAATAAATTTAACTTTTCAATATTAGAGCAGTGTGACATCCAGGCTGGGGACCTGGCAGGGGTTGGTGCCTGGCCAGCCTCAGAACACAGAGTTTGTCCGATTTAGGTGAAATTTCATTCATTGGAGACAAAGTAAAATTGCCTCTTATTTGCTCAGCACTAAAAATCCATCTGAAGCTCATTGCCAAGACTTGCTGCTGAATGATGGGATTAAGCCCTGCCATGGCACCATGAAATGAGAGACTGGGAGAGGAATAATAAAAAATGCCATTTCCAACCATGTGCAGGCCCTGATGTCCTGCTGTTGGCTTGGTGCTCTCAAAGGGGCGGATTTTGATGGTTTTAGAGGCACTAAGCTGGGCAGTGAAATGCACCTCAGGCAGCAATTGCATCTCTGGTGTCTGCAAGTGCCTTCATCTCCCTTCCTGCTCCTCAGAACTGAAATTCTGCAAGGACTGAGTGAATCTGGGGCTTTGGGAAGGCCCAGTAGTGACAGATTTTGGTGAGATTTGAGTCAGGAGATGGAAGCAGCAGCAGAAGGTGCTGTAATCTTCATTCTTGTGCTCCTCTGCATGCTGATGCAGTGTGAAGGAGGCAGGGATTCCATAAAGCACCTTCTGTAGCTCCTGAGGGAAAAAAACAAGTGGCAAGTTCTTTATTTGGTTAGAGTTTCAGGCTGTGCTGCACCTCAGGGCCAGGCTCTGCCTCTCTCTGCTCCAGCTGCTGCTTCCAAGCTGTCCTCTGTGGTTTTGATTTGCAAACCACCTCTCTGACCAGCTTCCACTTTGCTTTAAAACATTCAGCACCACGTTTGTGGCTGAATGGGTCCCAGAGCTGGGGAGAAGGATTTGAGATGCAATTTGCATCACAGAGTTGTTACAGCGGGGAAAATGTCGCATCCCTCCTGTGCCTGGAGGTGCTAATCTTGTTCTGAACATTGAAAACCTCTTCAGCTTCTCTCATTATACCTAAATTTGATTACTGCTTTGATTTCACACCTCTTCCATGCGGGCTTTTCCTCTCTCCTTGGCTGGAATTGTCAGGCCTGAAAAGAGAAATTTTGTCAAGCCTTGGGACAGTTCCCATTACCTATCCCTGCTCCTAATGCTGCTTTTAATGATCTTGGGAAGCTGAGCAAGAGGGGAAAATGGGAGAAGTTTAGTGAGAGGAAAAGTAAGGCCCAGAGACCAAAGTGTAAATGCAGATTCTGGGTTAGCAGAGTCTGCAGTGTTGTAGGGATCTGGGCCGTGCAAACTGATGTTTTTCTCTGTGAATGGCTGATTCCTTCTGTATCTTCTGAAATTCCTGTGCATTAGGGCTGGTGCTGGAACTGCAGCCACACAAACTCCCCATGGAGCTGTGTGGGACACAGTGGGAATCATTGATTTGCTGCTTTTGATGAAAAGTTGTGAGATGAACCTCAGTGTCAGGGAGGTGGCACGTTAATGGTGCTGCTGTCAGACAGTGCCCACACACCGTGTCTGGAGACAGCTCAGGAGAAGATGAAGAAAAACCAGGATTAAATCCCATGTGCCACTGAACTCTCTCAGAGATAAACTGCTTGGAGTGAAGTCTGTGAAGTGACTGGGGAGAGCTGGATGAAAGGGACAGCTCTGAGAAGTGTGTGGTACGTCAGTGATGTCCTAATACTGATCTTTGCACAGAGATGAAAAAGTATCAGTTTGCATGGCCTGAATGTCTGGGTCTGGAAATTGTGTGTTGCAGAAGCTCTGCTGAGCTCATCTGGCTCTGAAATATCATCTCTACACCCTAGCCAGGAACAGCATCAGAGTTCTGAGCAGATTAATAAAAATCAATCATAACCCAGAAGCAAACCTTGGCAATACACATCTGTGGCTGGTGAGGACACCAAAAGCTTTCATTACTGTTCTTGGAGAATGAATTCAGCAATAAAAATCCTCTCTCTTGGCATTAGAATGCTTTAGTTTCAGCTCTTGCCCCAGACTAACAATGTCAAGTGTTTCTCTGGGTGCTTGGGGGTAGGTTCTCCCCCATAGCTCTCTGCAGGTTGGTGGTAATTCAATATGTTCTGTCAGGTTCAGATGTTTTGGTGCCTGACCAGGGAGTGCAGAACAGGGATTCCAAGTGCTGACATTTGCTGTGCTAGAAAGTCCAAGGGACAAATATTTGCCAACTAACACCTTTACCTGGGAGGATCAATTCCTGTTGTGCTTGTACCAGAGTCTGGGCACCGAGGGGGTTTCCAAGGGCAATCTTGGTCCATGTAGGGCTGAGGCTCTGCAGGCTGCTCCAGCCCCTCTGGGTGCTCAGGAACAGGGGTTGCAGTGCACCCTCATCAGCCCTGGGGCTGCCCAGGGAAGAGCCATGGCTGAGGCTCTGCAGGAGCAGGCAGGCTCAGCCCTGCTCCAACATGGGATCCCATGGCACAGGACACGCTGGGATTTGCCCCTGCAGCTACCAAGTGTGTCCAGAGAAACTGCAGGCAGAGGGTGACCTCAGTCAGTGGGACCCCTCTGAGCACAGGGACCCTCACTCCTGGGGTGGCTGTGCCAGCTCCTCCAGGGACCTCCAGCCCTGGAAACTTGGAGCAAGTGGAAACCACAACTTTGCAAATGCTGCCTGTGCCCAAAGGAAATGCAAAGAGAACTGGGATGTGAAAAAGAAAATTGGTTTATTTCTGGAAGAACAGCAACAATACCAAACACTTTTACAACGTAAGAATATTTCTAACAACAGCAATCCATGGAACGTATATACATAAGAACCTATCTAGTAAAAATATATGAAACGTATTTACAGAAGACAAAAAAAAGTCCTAAATCCTATTCCTGAAGACGACAAACTGTAAAACCTATGTACAAAAGGGTGGCATCCCTGTCTGGAATGTCCATCAGTCCTGGACGAAAAGCAAGTGCCATGGTCACTCCAGTCAGGCACAAAGGGCTCTTCCATGTGCCCCCAGGCTGGCACATGCTGGCACAGCAGGACTTTGCTGCCAGAGCTGAGCCTGGCTGGGTCTGGGATGGAGCTCGTGTGGCCCAGAGCGAGCGCAGGACCGGCTGCGGATGGCACCAGACTCCAGCGCACGGGGTGCCACGTCCCTGAGCAGGGACCAGCCCAGCTCCAGCCTGGCAGCAGGGGCCCACTCTGCCTGTGGGGACCACATGCCTATCCTGCTGCTGGCATTGGTCTTCATGCCAAGATAACAGCCTCTTCCTTATCTTTTTAATCAATGTCCATGTCTTCAATGTACTCTTCCATTTCCACTTCCATCTCCTCTTCCTCATCCACATCCACTTCCATTTCTTCTTCCACATCCATATCCACCTCCATCTCTTCCTCTCCAGTCTCTTCCTCCATTTCCACGTCCTCCTTTGTTTGAGTCTGGATATCCACCTCCATCTCTTCCTCTCTGTCTGTGACAGCCTGCAGAGGTGGCAAAACCTCTGAGTGGGGTCCCTGTCCTACACAAGGCCACAGAGCTGCACCCCACCTGGGCAGCTGGGGGTGTCCCCCTCCATGGAATGGCACCATACCTTCCTCAGGACAAACATAAGCATCCTGCAGTGGTGGATGACAAAATCCAGGCACTAGGGAGCTCTCAGGACTGATGGAGGGAGCAGGTGACAAGAAGGGCGGCAGGGGTGGACAGGAGCAGAGTGCAGCGTGGGCTGACACAAGGGCCAGTGGCTGAGTTGTGCTCTTTGCTGGGTGCTGGCAGTTCCACCTGGAACGGGGGATGTGACATCACAGTTCCCAGGAGTCCAGGGCCAACTGAAGTGGGCAGTGGGGATCCCTGGATGGTTGGGCTTGGAAGGGACCCTGAAGATCATCTTGTTCCAAGCTGAGCAATCTTCCCCCAGGCCTTGGGGGAGCCCTGTTGCCAAGGATGGGGCACCCACAGCCTCTGTGCCCAGCCTGGGCCGGTGCCTCACCACCCTCAGTGTAAAACAGCAGCTCCCTTAGATCCAGCTTCAATCAGCCTCCTGCACTTGAAAGCCATCCCCCTTGTCCTGTCAGCAGAGGCCCTGTTGAACACTCTGTCCCCTTCTTTCCTGTGGGACCCTTCCAGTCCTGCACAGCCACAGTGAGGCCTCCCAGTGTCTCCTCTTTCCAGGCTGAGCATCCCCAGCCCCAGCTGGACAGCAGTCAGTCAGATCAGGGGATGTCAAGGCTGAAGGGTAGCAAATAGTATCAGGAACTGAGAGATGGAAGCTTTAGACCCAGGTTTGCCTCTCAATTGTACAAAATTAATAACAGTGGAGGGGGAAATGGTGGGACACTTGTTCTCTTCTAACTGGTGAATTTTATTTTATTGTATTTTTTTCTTCTTTTCTGTCATGCTGACCCAGGTTTTTCTGTTGGAAAGGAAGCTTGGCACAATGTCCACTGTCTTCTCCATTTCTGCAACACCAAGCAGAGTCTGGACAGGCTGATGATGCAGAGCAAAACCTGCAAATCTACTGGTGATCCTGAGCCTAGGGGTGCAGCTAAACCCAGGCAAAAGGAATTTCTGGAAAGTTGAGCCTGGTTTACATTTTCTTGAGTTTGGCTATGCCAACTTAACCAGTCATTTATAGAAAAGCAAATAAAAAGCTCAAACCAAAACAGACAAAAACCCAAAGAAACAAACCCACGCAAACCAATCCAACAGATAAAAAACCCCAAATAAAACCAAAGGGAATGAGGAGTTAGTATTAGTTGTGAGGATATCACAGCAGGCAAATGGCTGCTTCCCACAGGATCACCATAAAAAGCCACATCTAACAGCTGCTCCAAAATAGACCCAACAGGAGAAAAATAAAAAGTGATCCATGGCAACTTTGGGGGCAGCTCCACATGAAGGTGAAGGATGAGCCCTGCTACAGATCCAGCATTCCCCACCCTCCAGGCTGCTGTTTGCTCCTGATGAAAGACCCTTGCAGGACTGTGGCCCCTCTCAGTGCAGTGTAAATCATTGCCACAGCTCTCAGCTGAGCCACTGGCATTGCCAGAGCGAGATCCAGGCACCATCCTGAGCATCTGTGGAAGCTCCTGAGCATCTTCATGCCTGCAACCACAAAACACCTCAGGCTCTCCCTGGACTGGCTTTTCAGGGGAGGTTTCCATATCCCTGGGAGATCTGTTCATCCCTCAACATGTCTGACTTTGTGTACAATGATGCATTTGGGTTCCTCCCTTGCTCCTGTGTGCCAGTGAGAAACCATCCATGTGAATGGAGGATGTTGTGAACAGGAACATTTATTCCTGGATTGCCACTTTGCTTCACTGTCACTCAGCTGAACATTGTCCTTATCTAAGAAGGACTTACAAGAAATGTGTAGGAATTTTGGCTCTGAGAGGAGCAGCAAGCACATTTTCTACACCACATTCCCAGCAGATGCAATTTCCCTGGCAGAACAGTGATTGCCATTCATCTTCCTGGGAAGAATGTGGAGAGCCATTCAGAGATCACAGGTTCAGCTGGACTTTGTCTTTGTGTACTGTTATAAGTTGCGGTGAGGAATCAATCACTGACAAGGGAGTCCAAATTAAATATAATTTATTAATTGATAGAGCAAGCGATTATAGGCAAATTACAGCACTGAGTGAAGCCAACAAAAGGCTTGCACCCACCCGGGAGTGCTGGGTGTAGCCGGGGAGTCACCACTCCACCTTTGGCCCACACCACTCCGCAGTTCAGTCCTCCTTTTTATCTGTTGTTGTTGGGTGTCCTTCCGGTGTTCTCTGCGTCTGCGCCGATAGTTGCTAGGGGCTCTTATTCTGCCTTCTGGTGGTCATCTGGACGAAGGCTCCCATCCTCTTCCTCGAGGTCTTACAATAGCCTTTACCATATATAGGCATATAGCTACATATAGTTACACATTTGCTTAGTTAGCCTTTCAACATATTAGCTTCTGACAGTTTGCGGTTTAAGCCTTATGACATTTATTTTGCAATATATTAGCCCGTTATATTCATCTTGTAACATATTAGCTGGTTACATCTATCCTTGCGGTTTTTCTATTAGTGGCTTTTCCCCCTTCTATAGTATAGTCTTGATGAACAAACTAAGACATTAACTCATTACAATTCCCCCCTTTTTCTTTTACCCATTTTGTTCATCAAATCGTCTTAATGCAAGTTGACTCAAGGTGGCTTCCTCTCCCAATTCTAGATTTTCTACTGGTTCATATTTGGTCTTGATTAAAATGAGATGGGCTGCCTCTAACCTTCCTTTCACTATCTTAAGTATTTTATTAAATATGCAGGGTCCAAAAGTTAGCCCAAGAATTATCATAATTGCTGGTCCTGCTATTGTAGAGAGTAGGGTGGTTAACCATGGGGATTAGTTGAACCAATACTTGAACCATCCTTGTTGGGCCTCTCTTTCTCTCTTCCTTTGTGCCAGCCTTTCCCTCAATTCAGCCATTGAGTCTCGGACCACTCCGGTATGGTCCGCGTAAAAACAACACTCTTCTCTTAGAGCGGCACATAGCCCTCCTTGCTGCATGAACAAGAGGTCTAACCCTCGTCTGTTCTGCAGGGTGACTTCTGAAAGTGAAGAGAGAGATTTTTTGAGGAAGGAAATTGATTTCTCTATTCTCTGTAGGTCCTCATCAATAGTCATCTGTAGTTGAGAGAGCCCTTGCTGTTGAGTTGCAAGGGCTGAGATACCTGTGGCTGCACCGGTAGCACCTAAACCAAGGAGCATTGCTATGGTTATTCCCATTATTACCTCCCTTTTTTGGATTCGGTCTGGTTCTTCTAAGGGGTGATACATCTCCTCTTCCTTGTGGTACAGGACCTTTGGGACCATTAAGACTTGAATACAAAAGTCGTTAGCATTATCGAATTTATCAAGGAGTATACAGGGGCTTACCCCAGATCACTGGCAAACCCACATTCCTGATGTGGCCGGAATTGCCCATTTATAGTTCTTACTCTTAGGCATGATAAATTTGGTGCAGAAATTGCCCATCCGCCTTGCTGAGGCTGCATTACCGAAACATTTGCCTTGGCCTGTGACCTGACTTAGGGTAGTTCCTCTCCGGGGAGTGTCCCACCTGCACTGGTGTGGATTCTCCATTGTTGAGTAGTTAAAGGGGATATTGAGGGTGATACCTTCATAAAAGGGGGGCTTCACATCATAACATAGCCAGCATGATTTCGTAAGGTTTGAGTTAGATTGATTCAGTGATAAAAAGGGAGCATTTAATACATTAAGAAACGGATCATAAAAAGCTGAAGTCTCTAAGGGATTATTAAAAGTAACGTTGTGACTAGCCGTGGCTCCCTTTTTGGGCCCACCTGCTGTAAGAATTGGATTGGGTCCAATTGGTCAGGGTATCGATGGTGAAAGTCGGACAATTTGTAAGTTCACCCAAATATCACGAAAGGCGCGAACAAATACCGGCCATACTCTTCCCGTGGCCCAACTCTTATGGGTTGGTTGCAGAATTGTCATAGTATAACCCATGCAAGTGTGCTTTCTCCCATCCCGGGACGTATGTATCTGTTTGCTACTATCGAACAGTGGTTCGCGACAGCCACGGGGAGCGTACTTGACTTGCAGGAACTTATCAGGTTGCTGTGGTTGCCATCTATTACTTGTTACAACAGTCTCACAACCCCAATATCCACAGTACCCGTATCCAGGATAATTACAGTAACTTTTGCCTGGGTTAGAAGCAGGACACCAATAGGTTTGGTGCAGTGCTTGTTCTCCTAAACAAGGAAATCCCAGTCGCAGGGGAAAAATGTCCTTTAATCTAAATTCAAAAGATGGGTCGGTTGATGTAATAGTTTCTTTGATAACAATTTCGTCTGAAAGATGGTGTAGAACCCACTTAAATGCCTGGTAAGGGTCGTATTCTGTATCAGTCTGCCCTCTGCTGATTAATCTTGAAAATAAGATCACATAGAGGTACCATTGCCGCTTGGATCTTATTATTGTAAGATTCCTTGAAAGTTGCTGATCTGATTGATGATTGGCTGCTTTTTCTTAAAAAAAACTGGGATATATGGGTTGTGGGAGCATTCAAGGATCCAGTCCTGCAAACAAAACCCTTATAATAGATTTAAGTGAATCTCGTATCTGCTTGAATTAGATGTTCTCCTCCCCCCTCTATATTTCTAGTTACTTACTCCTATGTTCCCTATCACAGATTTGCCAAAAAGGGTGAGGTTCTATTCTAAAGATTTTACATACTCTTTGAGTTCCCTGGAGAGTGGAGAGCTGTCCTTTTGGATTCCCGGAGTGTGTTAGTCCTCAAGGGAACTTCAGTATTCGAGAGGCAGTAAGCACGCTCCACTGTGGGTCGCAGGTCCCTTTACCTTTTCCTCTCTGCCTCACCCGTCGATCCGGTTGCATCGGGCCACGGGGTGAACCATCTTCTCAGCAGCAGAGGTATTTTCTCAGGGATCCCTTTTGCTCTTGCCTTTCTCGATACGGTTCCCAATTCCTTTTTCAAAGGAGAACTGCAATAATACCAGGCATCTATTTCCAGCAGTATTTTTTTTTACAAAGGGAGTGGGTTAACTAGCATGAGAGCAACATGCCTCTGAATTTAGACCCCTTAGTAAAGATTCCCTATTGCCTGTAAAAATGCATATCTTACCCACTCCCCCAAAAGCTCCCCTAATCTTAGAATGGTTTCTGTTAATTCCCCTTTTAACACGCTCTATAAATACCAGCCTCAGGCCTTTCTCGGCAGTATTGGACCCACCACCGTTTTTGGCAAATCCTGCAAACAAAGGCATACAAAAGGATAACATTCCCACCCCCAAATTCTGCAATATATCTAGCATCCATAATTTTTTGTTGGTCTTCGGGAATAAACCCGTAGACGACGATGGTGCCAATATTCGTTCTCGGCATACCACTTAATGCTAAGTACAGAATAAGGATAAGGCACAAATACGTTTTTATCACACTCAAAAGTGATTATGTGTGATTTCTTACAATAAACTAAAAGAGTAACATATGTGCAGATTGCGTTGGCGTTGACTGCCCGGTAAGCCTCTTCTCTGTTCTCGAATAATTGATGTATATTCTGAACAGACCTGGGCCCACCCATAAACGCCTCTAATTGTCTTTCCCACATAGAGTTCCTCCGGTGTTCGTGATAACTCCGCACATAAATTATAAAATAAACGTCTAGCATAAATCCATTTTAGTGCTCTACATTTACCACATTCGAACTGGATCCAAGAGGTACAAAGGTGCATTTTGTACATTTTAAATATTTAAATGTTTTGAATTGTTTTGTAAAATATTCTGATTGTATATCTTGAAGGGTTACCCTTTCAGACTCTAAAGATAGCATATCCCTACACCATTGGAGGATTCATTCTTCCAAGAGATTCCAGCAAAATTTCTCCCTCTCACGTGCCTCTGGACACACTCTATCATCAAGTAGGGCAGGCTGCCACATTGGTAGTTCCATTTGTCCATATGGTTGTTTTGTTTCAAAGTCTCTAGGGTACAATGTCTTAATATTCAGAGTCCAAGCCAAACTGGCCGAAATCTGTCCAACACATTCACTACGCTGGTTCCTGGCTTTTTGTTTTGTTTTTTTTTTTTTTTCTTTTTGCAGTTCCTGCTGGGGAGAACCAAAAGGTCCTCTTGATCTAGGTGAGGACTAGTCTCTTTTGAGCTGAACCTTTAGATTTCTGGGCTGACTCATTACTTTCCGTGTGCGCTCAGATTCAACTGGTCTCTTTACTCGACTAGCATGAGTCCACCCTTTCTCAGCCGTTCGAATGGCAGTTTCTGTGGTAAGCAATACCACATACAGACCTTCCCAACAAGGTGTTAGGGAAGCTTCTTTCCAGGTCTTAATCAACACTTGATCCCCAGGTTTGATTTGATGGAGGGCAACATCTAAAGGGGGTCTCTGCACTAGTAACCCTTTATCCCGGAGCTCCCTTCTCCTATTCATCAAATGGGTTAGATATTGGTTTATCTGTACATTTTCCAGACAAGGATGATCTGCCGGTGCCTCCATGTCATATGGCATTCCATATAACATCTCAAATGGGGAAATCCCTACATCTGTCCGTGGCTGGGTACGGATATTCAGTAAGGCCAGTGGTAAACATTTGGGCCAGGACATTCTTGTTTCTATCATTATGTTAGTCAATTGTCTCTTTATTTCTCCATTCATTCTCTCTAATCTGCCCGAACTCTGAGGGTGCCATGGGGTGTGATATTGCCATTGTGTTCCTAAAGCAGTAAAAACTTCTTTTGCTACCTTGGAAGCAAAATGAGGGCCCCTGTCAGAATCTATCACTTCAATTAAGCCATATCTAGGAATTATTTCCTCAAGTATTGTTTTAACCACCACATGACTTGTTGCTCGAGCAGTGGGAAAGGCTTCTACAAAGTGGGTCAGGTGATCTACCAGGACCAGTAAGTATTTGTATCGTCCTACTTTAGGTAATTCTGTAAAATCTGTCTGTACATGGGAGAATGGTCTATGGGCCAACTCCCTTCCTCCCATTACCTGGGACTTCTGGTGCTGTTTGTTAACCTTCTGACAGGTGAGGCACCGGTGAGTAATCTGCTTTGCCAAGTTATGTAACCCGATACACATGTATTTTATAGCAAACTGATCAATTAATGCTTGTGTGCCCCAGTGTGTTTTCTCATGTATTGCCTGGAGTATTCTTAGGGCTAAGGCCTTTGGGACCACTTCCCTCCCATCCTGCAACAACCAACTCCTTTCTTTTTCTTGTATTCCCATCTGCTTTAATTTTTCCTGTTCCTTTGCAGAGAAAGTTAGGATATATTTTGAGCCATGATACCAACAACGGATTTTCTCTGGGTTGTCACAAGAACACCTTATAGCCTCGGTCCCAAAAGTCTTCCAGCAAGCATAACAGGGGGTCTCCTCTAAATCTTTACCACATGTAGAACAATTTTCTCTAGATCTCACAATACTACCTTCTTGGAGTGTCATCAAAGCTGCTCTTTTAGCTTCCTGGTCCGCTAAATTATTCCTTCGGGTAGTGGCTCCAATTCCTGTTTGGTGGCCCTTAACATGCACGACCGCTATCTCTGCAGGGCCTCTTATGGCTTTAAGGGTTCATCGTATTAGTTCCTCATGAATTAACCCCTTGCCCTGGGAATTGATTAATCCCCTTTGCTCCCAAATCTTTCCAAAAGTGTGCACGATGCCAAACGCATATTTAGAATCTGTATAGATTGTTCCGGTTTTGCCCTTAAGCCATTCCAAAGCTCGTAAGACAGCGTAGAGTCCGCATGCCTGGGCTGACCAGCTAGGGCTCAAGGGTCCTGATTCTACCACTGAAAGGGTTTTGCCATCCACTATTGCATACCCTGACCTTCTTTTCCCTTCCACTACTCGAGAGGATCTGTCCACAAACAGCCTATCTCCCATTTCTAACTCCTCTTCTTCTAGGTCGGGGCGAACTTTTGTTTGTTCCTCAATGTTCTGCAGACAGTCGTGAATGAGTTCTTCTTCAGGTTCCCCGTAAAGGAACTGGGCTGGGTTCTGAAGGAATGTAGTGCCTAATTTTAATTTTGGGGATGCTATTAGTATCCCTTCATATTTCAAGAGCCTCGCATCCGTGATCCACTTTTCAGCCTTTTGTTGTAAAACTCCCCTAATATTACGTGGAGATGGTACATGCAGCTCTGCTCCAAAGGTAACCTTGCTGGCTTCCTCCACCAATAGCGCTGCTGCCCCTATTACTTGGAGACAAGTTGGCCATCCCCGACTAACAGGATCCAATAATTTGGAAAGATATGCCACAGGCTTTTTACTCTCTGCCCAATTTTGTGCTAATACCCTATATGCAATACCTTCATCCATATTGACAAACAGATAAAAAGGCTTTCTGAGGTTGGGAGGCTGAGAACCGGAGCGTTCACCAGCTCCGTCTTTAATGTGTCCAGTCGTTCCTCATCTTCCTTAGACCACTTAACTAGTCCCTCCTTTATGAGCTTATCATACAGGAACTTGGTTTTCCTACTAAAATTTTCAACCCACTGTCTACAATATCCAAATAGCCCCAACAGTTGTCTAACTTGCCTTTTACTCCTTGGGGCACGAAGGGAGAGTATACCCTGGACCCTGTCAGGATCCAACTTTTTTGTTCCCTCAATTAACCTATGTCCTAAATATTTTACCTCTTTTTCTACAAACTGCAATTTAGATTTTGAAACTTTTAGCCCTTTTAGACTCAGGAAATTTAACAACTTTATACTTCCATTTCTTACTGATTCTTCCTCTTTTCCTGCTATTAGCAAATCGTCCACATACTGAATTAAGGTGGTCCCTTCCTTGGGGTGATATTCCTGCAGGATCTGTTCTAAAGCTTGTCCGAACAGATTAGGGGATTCTGTAAATCCCTGGGGCAATACTGTCCATCGAAATTGTTGCTTGGGGTGTGTGTCTGGGTCTTCCCATTCAAATGCAAAAAAATCTCGTGATGTTTCCTTAAGTGGGCAAGCCCAAAATGTGTCCTTAAGGTCTGCCACTGTGTAATACCTGTCCTCAGGCCCCAGTTTACTGAGTAAGGTATATGGATTAGCTACCACAGGGAACCTTCAACTGTTCTTTTATTAATTTCTCTCAAATCATGTACTAACCTATAGCTCCCATCTGATTTTTGAACAGATAATATGGGAGTATTGAAGAGTGACATGCAAGGTTCAAGCAACCCCTGCTGCAATAGCCGTTCCATTTGTGGTTTTAATCCTTTCCTCCCTTCGCTGGATAGGGGGTATTGCTTTACCCTGATAGGAATTTTGGGATTTTTAATGGTTACCTCAAAAGGAGGAATATCCAATCTGCCTACAGTGTCTGGAGTGTACCAAACTTCTGGGTTAATTTCTTCTTCATCACTGATCTTTAAAGGGCATAATTTTACGCTTAATTTATCTTCAATTATCTCTATCCCTATTCCTAATTCAATCATAAGGTCCCGCCACAAAAGATTATAATCGGCTTCTGGGACCAACAATAAGGACCCTATTCCTATTTTAGAAGGCCCTTCAATTACCACATCTTTTATCATAGGTACACCAAAGGGTTCCCCCTTAGCTCCCACTACCTGCACTACTTCTGCAGACAAATTACATCCTTTGGGGAGAGTTTGTACCGTAGATCGTTCGGCACCCGAATCCACAAGGAATTCGTATACCTGTTGCTGGGGACCTATTTTAAGCTTTACCAGGGGCTCCGTTGTTTCTCTTTTCCCCAGCAAGAAGAGCCCCTGACACCCCTAGTCCCGAAACTGTTTCTCATCTGTTTGCCTTTCGCGGCATTCCCGTCTCATGTGTCCTTTCTTCCCGCAGTAATAGCAAATGACCCCACCCCCCTTTTCTCTTGCTTCATCTTTCTTTTGTATACCTGGAACCCTCTGACTCATTTGCCCCTTCTTTTGACCCTCTCGTACTGCTTCTACCATTATCCTCATTTGCTTGTGACTCTGATCCTCCCTTCTGACATACACCTTCTGGGCCTCCCTTAACAACTCATCTAAGCCTCTGTCCTGCCAATCCTCCATCTTCTCTAGCTTCTTTCTAATATCCACCCATGCCTTGGCTACAAATTGCATTTTCAGCAAAGCTTGCCCAACAGGAGGGGGTGGTGCATCAGGATTTTGTAGGGGTGGTAAATAAGGTGGAGGAGAAAGATCAGGCATTTCCCAATTATCTCCTGATCTCTTCTTCTTTTTTCTTAGATTTTAGTACAAATAGGGAGAAATGGGTCTCACCAACAATCCACAGGGCAGCATATTCACTTCCCTCCGCACTAAATGGTTCCTTTGAATTAACATATGTGTTCAGGGCTTGACAGATCCAATCCTCAAATGCTCTAAACACAGGCCAGTAAAGGCTATCCGCCCTGATTTGTTTCCCTCCCCAAACCTCCATACAATAATGGATCATTTTTGCTCGGTCCTTCCCCCTTCTAGAGGGATAAGTATCCCAGAACTTAATCATCAAGCCTAAAGGGCTATCTGGAGGTATTGAGGGGAGCCCTATATGAGGTCCTTTCTTTATGGGACTAGGGGGCTTGCTCTTCCCCTGTCCCATCTTCCGGAGTGTCTTTAGAGGGTTTACTCTCCCCTTATCCCCTCCCGGAGCGTCTTCTTTCACACACTCTCTCGCTTCCCCCGTTTGTGGCCCAGTCCCTCGCGGGTACTTGGGAACCGCACTATAAGGGGTCCGCACCCGCACCGTCCAGAGGACGTCTCACACACCGCACTCCGGGAGTGCCACACTCCGGGATCCCAACCCCAACCGGACGCTATCCCTGCTTATACTCACGCTCCTCGCCGCGTCTTGTCCGGGCTTCGTGCACAAAGATTATGGGGTTGCCGGCCTTCAATTTGCCTATTATCAAATTTGGGTTCATCAGTCAGGGGTCCTGGAGAATGTCAAACTTGGGGCCACCGTGAGGTGGGGCGCCTCCCCGACAGGTTCTCTTCTCCAAGAATTTTCCCGATCCGAGTCACGGCACCAATTTGTTATAAGTTGCAGAGAGGAACCAACCACCAACAAGTGAGTCCAAATTAAATATAATATATTAATTGATAAAGCAAGCGATAATAGGCAAATTACAGCACTGAGTGAAGCCAACAAAAGGCTTGCACCCACCCAGGAGCGCTGGGTGTAGCCGGGGAGTCACTGCTCCTCCTTCGGCCCACACCACTCCGCAGTTCAGTCCTCCTTTTTATCTGTTGTTGTTGGGTGTCCTTCCGGTGTTCTCTGCGTCTGCGCCGATAGTTGCTAGGGGTCTTATTCTGCCTTCTGGTGGTCGTCTGGATGAAGGCTCCCGTCCTCTTCCTCGAGGTCTTACAATAGCCTTTACCATATATAGGCACATAGCTACATATAGTTACACATTTGCATAGTTAGCCTTTCAACATATTAGCTTCTGACAGTTTGTGGTTTAAGCCTTATAACAGTTATTTTGCAATATATTAGCCCATTATATTCATCTTGCAACATATTAGTTGGTCACATCTATTCTTGCGGTTTTTCTATTATTGGCTTTCCCCCCTTCTGTAGTCTTGATGAACAAACTAAGACATTAACTCATTACAGAAAGCAAATATATTTTGACTTTCTTCTGCAAGTGGCAGGCAGAAGAAAGCATCTTTCACATCTATCACTGGAAACCAAATAAAATCATCTCAAAGCTTAGCTAGTAAGGTAGTAAGGTAGAAACCATTAATTGCCTGTAAATCTTGCACCAGTTTCTAAGTTCCATTGGGTTTGATTATTGCCAATCTAGGAGTATTAAATTTTGACTCCCAGTCTTCCAATAATCCTAATGTAAGGAATTTAATGATTGTTGCCTGTATTCCTTTCCTATCTTCTAATCTTTAAGGCTATTGCTTTCTGACTGCTGGCCTAACTCTTGTCTGTAGCTCGATTTTTACAGGGTCTGCTCATTTTGATTTTCCTGGCCTATCGGTATCCCCTACTCTTGGGTACACCTGATTCAGTACTTGCTCTAAAGAGTTCTTATTGTTTGTTGGTCTTGTGTTAATTGTCAGTCCTAATGCTAAAACCAATTTGTCTTCAGATACCTTAAATTTCATTTTTCTTTTTCTAAAGTGAAGTGTCGCTTCTAAATTTTCCAGCAAATCCCTGCCTAGGGCAGATTTGGGTGAGTTTGGTAAATCAAGAAACTGATGTATTCCCATTTTCTTCTCAATTTTACATTTAAGCAGTTTCAGGAAGAATGCATTGTTCTGGCTGGCCAGTGGCTCCTCTTGCTTGAAGACAGTTTTCACTTTTGGGTATCAATGCTTGATTCAAGAGTGAAAATGTGTCTCCAGTATTTACTAAAAATCCAACTTCTTTCTCATTCTTCAGCTGTATTTTAACCAGTGGGCCTGCTAGGTTAAGATCTGCCAGTCTTGGTCATTTCTTATCATCTAGAGTGGCTACAAGAGTTTTGTGCACTGTGTCTGCTAACTCTGGGCACTGGCATTTCCAGTGTCCTTTCTTACAAGATGCACATTGATTTGGCCCCAGCTTGGCCTGTGGCTGGTTTGAACCTCCTCTGCCTCTGGTATTTTGGCCCCTGACTCTGCTTCATCCACGCCCACGTCCTCTCCCTGGAGCTGATCCAGAGCTGCCACCGTGGCTGCAGGGAGTTCTTTTTCTTTTTTTCTGTCTTTATTATCTTACACCTTCTATGCTTTTTCATTAATGCCTTTAAGTCTCTCTTTACAGGCTCTTTCAGCTTCTGAAGTTCGTGCCTGGCATCTGGGCTAGATTGCCCAAACATCAGGGAAAGGAACTGCTGCTTTCCCATATCCGACCAGGGATCCAGGGCTGTGCGTTTCCGTGCAGCGGCTCAGAGCCTGTTCAAAAAGTCAGTGGGTGACTCGTGCTGTCCCTGTGTAACATTATATATTACTGACCAATTTATTGCTTCTGGAATGGCATTTTTAATTCAAATTTGACTAGTTCCTGGTATCTGGCTACCATTGCACAGCTGCCTGCATCATTTGGGTCCCACAAAGGGTTTACAATAGGAAACAGCTGGTCCACTGTACCTTGTCAGGCTCCACTAGCAATTTGTCCCTGCACATGGGCTCTGGCTACCTTTATCACCAACTCTTTTGCTGGTTTTCTTAGCTCTGTCAGCATGAAATCAGTATCACCTCAGTCTGGGTCTCGATTCTTGACTATGAACTCAAATCGTTTTCTACTTTGCTGGGGTTTTCTCTATAAATTTTAACTTTTTCCTGCCAATGATTCAGGTCACTAGTAGAAAAGCAGAAGTTCACCCACATGGCTTCTCCTTGGGGACCCACTACTGGCCTTAAGGGGTGACTAAAGGCAGAGTTTCCTTGGTTTTATTCCTTGTGTTGGTTGTCACTGGGGTCTCTGAAATTGTCCCCTCCCCAGGATTATTCATCTCATCCTCACTGCCATTTGGGTTTCATTCAGGGTGCGGAGTGGTTGGGTGAGGGGGAGTGTACCCAAGCTGGCCTGGGGTAACTCGGCTGTAAGGCTTGGACACCTAGAACACAATCTTCCTCATGCTTTTTAGCCAATTTCAAACATCTCTGCCCTATGCTACATGCTGAACAGCATCTCCTTATTTTCTGCCTGTTATTTCTTTCCAAGGTTAGGACTAAAGGGTCCTGTGGGGCCAAATCAAAGCCACATTCTTTCTGACACTCAGGTTTATTCTCCAGGGTAGAAACCATGTCTGCATATATCACATGATCTCATTTTTCTTCTTTTCATAAAAATAACATCAACTGTCACAATGTATGATAATTTAAAGTTCCATAAGGGGATTACTTTTCACCACTTTCTAACTAATACCAAGGCTACTACCATTGGGTAGACTATTTAATCAGATTACCTTTCTTTGAAAAATTACCCTCTGGGATTCCTCCCAAATCTTTCTCATGTGCTAAAATACATTCTAGTGGACTCTTTTTAATAACATTTTTACTTCTTGTGTTATTCATTCTTAATGCTATCTTAATTTCCAAACTTACCAGTATGTATTACTACTTCTTCTCTTTTCCTTCTCTTTATGCCCTGTATACTGCACTTAACACACACTGGGTGTCTCTGAGTCACCCAGCACCAATATTCTTTTTTATAGTCCTAACAAGCAATGAAAACAAAAGGATTACACATTCTACACAATCTACAAGGAACTGGGCTATGATCGGACATAAAACAAGTTTCTTAAAACACTGCCTAAAGTAAAACTCAGGAGTATATACTCATGTAAACCTAGAGTTCACAACCCTTGACTTTTGATGTAGTGTTTAAAGCTTGAGTGACTTCTCGATGTTGTTCAAAGACTTCTCAACCTCAGAGGGGCTTGGTGCTGTGCCCATTTCCCTGGGGTGTTGCAGTTTGTGCTTATTTATCAGTTATTGTATAAAAGTTTGTTTTAATGTACCCCGTGTTTTCCCCAAGTTGGTTTACCCCTTGGTTTTGCCCTCCCTCAAAGCTGTCCCTCCTGGCACTCCCCACTCTTTGTTCCAGCTCCTTCCCTGCCTGTCAAGGTAACCCAGCTCTTTATTCCTGAACCTTCCCTGTCAGTTTTGTCTTGGACCAATCCCTGACTGCACCACCCCTTTGGAATTCCCCTATTGCAGGAAACCCCCCTGGCCCATGGAATCTACCCTCTCCTCCCATCTGTCCTAATTAGTCCCAAGCCCCTGATGTAATCCCCTCGCTCCTGCCTTGCAGATTCCTTCTTAGTCAAAGGTTTGTATCCATCCCCTGAGTTGTACCCCTATAAAATGCCGTGCACAGAAGTGCTGGTGGCTCTTTGCTTCTGAATCCTTCCCTTGGGATAAACCTTTGCCTGTGGAACCTCACAATGGAGGAGCCTCCTCCTTCTCTTTTGCCTGCTCCGTGCCGCAGTTATTAGATCCTGAGCCACTGAACAGTGGCTCATCAGGTTCAGCCGCAGGCAGAGCCCACGCCTTGGCCGTTCCCCACTTGGCCACTCCTGGCACAGCGCCGGAG
This sequence comes from Agelaius phoeniceus, assembly GCF_051311805.1. Taxonomy (NCBI): domain Eukaryota; kingdom Metazoa; phylum Chordata; class Aves; order Passeriformes; family Icteridae; genus Agelaius; species Agelaius phoeniceus. Next base: position 2,262,562 of record NC_135271.1, read on the forward strand.
TTTTCCCCAGAGCCGGCCCGGGCTCTGCTGGGCTGCGTCAATGGGGAACCTGTGCCAGTGCCTGACCGTGCTCTGGGTGAAAAACCTTTTCCTGATATGGAAATGAAACTTGCCCTGTCCCAGCTCCCTGCCCTTTTCTCGAGTGCTGTCACTGCTCCCAACAGTGACGAGAGCTGCAGCAGCCCCTCTGATTCCCCTCAGGAGGATGTTGGAGACCACAGTGACGCCCTTTACTCTCCTCCAGGCTGAACAGACTAGAGTGGCCTCAGCTGCACCTAGGGCTTCCCCTCCAGACCACACTCCATCCTTGCAGTCCTCCTTTGCATTCTGGCTAATAGCTTACTATCTTCTTCTATTGTGGTGCCCAAAACTGCCCCTGTCTGCTTACAGCACTTCTCCTGGCTGCTGCTTCAGGGTGCAGGCACCGTAATCAGAGACACTGAACAGCTTCTCCTCCCAGAGTTATCCTTATCCTCTGCACTTCCATGTGTCTGTCTTCCTGTTCACTGGGGAACCTCCCTATTTGTGGCCACCCATTGCTGTGCTCAGCAGGGACACAGTTTTGTTTGGACATGAGCTGCCACAGCCAGACAGGCAGCAACTGAAGCTGAGAATATCAGAGATTGGGCAGATTCTATTTTTTCCAGAATGGAGGAAAGAGAGTGAGAAAAGCACAAGGAAACATCACAGTGTTACTTTGCAATCTAATTGCCCTGGGAAACTCTGAAAGGGATGGTGTTGTGGTGCTACTGCCAATGCCTTCCATGAAAAAAATACATTTCAGGAAGGAGCAACATCATCTGACAGACAGCAAGTGTTGCCAGCAGTTTCTCCAGGTGCTCTGGCCATCATCCCCTGCAGGAAGGAGCACAGCCCCCAATGCAGGTGGGCTTTGGCTCCCTGTGGCACAGAAGCCCCCGGAGGCACAGGTCTCTGGGGCAGGAGACGGGCACCAGCGCTGCCAGGGCTTGGGGGGTGGCAGCTCTGCTTGGGCAGGGACTCTGCCACAGCTGCTGCTGTCAGCGCTGCCCGGGCCCCAGGGCTCAGAGCAGCATTCGTGCCCGGGCCCACACGTTCCTTGTGTGTGTCACACCCGCAGGTTTAGGATGGCCACGAGCCGGGACGTGTCCCAAGGAGGCCGTGCCAGCTTCCCTGGAAGGCCCCGTGCCCTTCCCAGCATGGCTGCGTCGGCAGCCCTGGGGGCTCCTTCTGCTGCCCTGAGCCCGCAGAGCAGGGCAGCGTTTGCTGATGCTCTGAGCCCTTCCTAAAGCTCCTGTGGGGCTGCCTTAGACACCTGGGGCCAGGCATTCCTTCCAGCCTGGGCCACTTTGGCTGGGCTGGGGGCGGCCCCAGGGCAGGCGGCAGTGTGTGCAAGGGCCCTTTATGACATGCTGCAGCACGGTCACCGTGCCACAGAACGGAACCAGGTGTCCAAGGGCCTTTTGTGACTCGTGGTGACAAAGGAGCTGGTGGTGACAAGAGCATGCCACAATGCTCAGAGCACGCGCCGGGACAGGACGGGACAGAGCAGTGCCGTGAGGAGCCCCTGCACAGCGCGCTCGTTCCTGTCCCACCCGGAGCTTTCCGAGTCGTTGTTCCTACAGGTGACCTCGTGGCCAGACTGCCGGACTTGGTGGCCCCTGGCCTTCCCGAGACATCTCTTTTGCAGGCGCCTGTGAGGCCAGACTGAGAGACTTGGTGACTTGGAGCTTTTCCGAGACATCTCCCATCCTTGCAGCCGGTGCCCTCGAGGCAAAACCGTGGGATCTGGTGACCACAACAGTTTATGAGGAGCCTCCTGTCCTTGTGACAGGAGCCCTCAAACCCAGAGTGCAGGACTTGCAGTCCACCACTCTTCCTGACGCTTCCCTGTCTCAGGTGCCTTCAAGGCACAACTGCACAACTTGTTGACTTTGAGCTTTCCTCAGGCATCTCTCTGTAAGGTGCCCTCAAGGCCAGACTCTGACATGGCAGGCAGATTCCTCAGCCTGTTCAAAGTGTTCAGGGGGAAAGAAAAGAAAAGGTCTGGAGCTGCCCCAGCACAACAGCCTGAAAAACCGGAACAGTTTCAGACACTGCAGGATGGTGAGCAGCAGAGCTGGGCCACAGGGCTGATGGCTACAGCCAACTTGGCCCCATCCTATCCCATCCTGTCCTGTCCCATCCCATCCCATCCCATCCCATCCCATCCCATCCCATCCCATCCCATCCCATCCCATCCCATCCCATCCCCTGGGGACATGCCCATGGACAGAATGGAACAGGGGCTGGGCAGACACCCCGCAGTGGCCGTGCTCCATGCCCTGGGGCATCCCGGGGCTCTCCCTGCCTGGGGAGTGCAGGGCTGGGCTGTGTTCTCCGGCCTCTCCTGCAGCCCCTCAGCTCTGGCTGTGCTCGCTCTTTGCCAGGTGCAGCCCTGGACAAGACACAAGAGCAGGAACCTGGCCCTGGCCGCTTCCGCCAAACCCTGAAGGTACCTGCAGCCACCCCCAGCTGGGCTGGGCCTGCTGTCCCTGCTCAGCCCAGCACCATGCTTGGAGCACGCCATGCAATGTCCCTGCCTTCCCTGTCCTTTGTTCTCCTTCAGAGGTTACGGAAATTCCTGCGCATTCAGCGCAGAGAGACCGGCACCTCAGCAGCTGAGGGCCCAGCCCAGCCTGACTCCAGGCCGACCCAGTTCCAGGCAAAGCCTCATGCCAGCCCAGAATGGACAGCACACTCAGGAAATCATGCAATGAATTCTCAAAGGGTGAAGGCTGTTCACATGGCAATGACTGGGAACATGGCCATCAGAAACACTGACACCAGAATGACTCAGGGCCTCACAAACACTGGCACCAGGCCAGCTCCCACTGGGATTCATGCTCCCACTGAGGATTCTTTCAACAAGAGTGCTATTTCTCCTCAGCAGCAGGTAAGCAGCCCAAGGCCAGGCCTGGAGGCCTGCCAGGACCGTGTGTCCCCTCAAGCCATGGTCACTGGGCCGCCTCAGCCTTTGAGGCCAGCACCGTGTGACTGGAAGGGAAGCCCTTCTTGGGGGAAGCTGGGCAAGTTGCTGCCTTGGACAGCACTCAAAATCTCCCCCATGCCTCCTCCAGGTGCCAGCCATTGTGAGGAACATTCACCAGAGGCTGGTGTCCCATGGCACTGTGGATGCCAGGCTGCAAAGTGACATAGTGAGGCTGGCTGAAGAACACCCTGCGGACGTGGTGCTGACCCTGCTGCGCTGTGCCCCAACGTGTGACAGGTACGGGGCCCACGTGCCTGCACAGCTCAGGGCTCACCAGCCTTTGGGGCCCATGGCCCTGCACAGCCTGTGCTATGGGCTCTGCCAGACAGGCAGAGAGGTCCAGCACCCTGGGGCCCCTCTGTTTCCCGAGCCTGCTGCCAATGCTCCCTCCCTGCCCCTCAGGGCACCGGGGCGCTGTCACCTGGGCCCCCACAGCTGCACAGGGCACAGTACTGGGACTGAGATGCCCCTGACACAGAGCTCTGATCCCACAGAGCTGCTGCAATGATGTGGAGAACCATAGGGTCATCGGGACCAGCAGTGGAGAAAGTGCTGCCAACACTGCTCTGCGTGATGGAGGATTGGCCACTGCACAGCAGACGCACCTCTGATGGGGATGACAGGGACGTTTTTGCCCTGGCTGTGAGTTTCTGGATTTGGCCTCTGCTTGCCCCTCAGTCACCTCGCTAGCAGCTCTCTGTCCTCTCTATGCCTCAGGCGCTGGGCTGAACCCTGGGCAAGGGGCAGGCTCAGGGGGCACCAGGCCCACTGCTCCTCCTGCATCTGCCCTTGGGCCCTGCCCCATGGACACCTCGGCACTGAGCGCTGTCTTGGGCTGCTTCTTTTGCAGGCAACTCTGGCACTCTGGGTGATTGTCCAGGTGCCCAAGTGCCACGAGGCCATGATCCTTTATTCCTCCCACCTGTTTGTGGCACTGCTCTTCCATGTTGTCATCGCCACACAGCAGATGCCACCAGTGGAAGCTGGAAATTTCTGGAGAGCATGCCAGGAGGAACACCGCCTTCCCAGCAATTCCAACAGGTCCCAGTCCTCCTGGCCTTCCCATGCCCTTGTGGCCAGTGCCAGTGCTCCCAGTGTGACCTGGGCTTTGCTCTGCACACAGGTTTGCAGTGCAGGCAATGAAGGCTCTGCTCTACCTACTGCACTGTGACAATGAGGTGATGTCTATGGAGCGCAAGCGTGGCTGGGACACGCTGCTGTGTGCTCACACCCAGCACTATGCCATGGGTCTGCTGGCCAGGTGAGACCCCCTTGTCCCCATTGCCCCCGGCATTTGTGCCCTGTGCCCCACTCAGTCCCTGTGGTCATGGGCCAGAGAGCCTCGTCACTGAGGGACAGCCAAGGAGACTGGAAAAGGCTGGGAGAGGAGGGTGTCCAGAAGTGGCCGCCTGCCAGAGCACCCACATGCCCTCCAGGGATGCTGGGGAAAGACCAGACCTCTCTGAGTCAGTCCTGGGAAAGGTTTGCTTCCCCACCTCAGGGTCTTGGTGCCTTTTTCCCCCTGCCAGGGAGATGCGCCGTACCTTGGTCCCTTTGTGTTCTCGCATCGCACTCCACTTGCTCAGGCAGCTCAGCAGGCAGGACCCATACCGGGATCTGCCCTTCCTGGCATTCTTTGTGGAGGTGAGCCTCAAGGCCAGCGCTGCCTCCCAGCTCTCTGCCCTCTCACAGCCACAGCTGCCAGGACGGTGCCCGTGCCCTGTGCTGCTGCTGCTGCTGCTGCCTGGGCCCGGCTCTGTGTGGCTCTGGGCTCCTGCTGGCCGGCTCCCTGTCACTGCCCTGTGCCTTGCAGGTCCTCGAGTGCCTGGACTTGAGGAAATGTGGTGGCAGTGTCCTGAAGGTCTTGTTGAGGTTCCTGCACAGCAAGTGTAGGGAGAGGCATCGCCTGGCACTCAGAGGCCTCGTGGTGGTCAGCAAGGATTTCTTGATGGTGAGTAGGGGGCCGTGGCTGAAGCTGCACTGGGGAAAGCAGCCCCTTGGGCTGGCATGGTTTCAGGAGCTGAGGCAGCTGCTCCCAGCTCTCCTGCCTCACCTCCCCCAGTGCTTTGGCTCAGGCCTTTGGCCTGTGGGCCCTGCAGCAGCAGGGTGGCCTTGCAGTGCCAGACTGGTGTTGGCGGTGCAGCCGTCCCTGGCTTCCCAGCACAGCCTTGTGTTCCACACAGGCCAGGAGAATGTGCTGTCTGTCTCCAAGCCTTCTGGAGCTGCTGGATGATGCAGAAGGAGAGGTGGTCAGCATGACCCTCTCTGTGCTCACGAATGTGCTCCAGCACAAAGGCATCCTGGTATCCAGCACCACTGCCCCAAAGCTGGCTGAGGCACTGCTGCTACTCTTTGACCACGTAAGGTTCTGCATCCTGAGCCACAGGCATCAGGTGTTTCCCAGAAACTTTGTGCCCTCTGGATTTTCAGGCCTTGCCCAGCTGGGACTGGAGCAATTGATGTAGGTCTTTTGTTTCCTCTAGGACAACAGCCATGTGCAGGTGCTCTCCATTCAACTCTTCAGCAAGGTGATAGAATTGGTAGTGGATGAGGGAAAAAAGCCCCTGAGGACAATTGTGAGCAAGAGCCTGTATGCACTCTTAATTTACTGTCATGATAAGAACTGGGACGTGGCAAAGGTGAGGTTTCCTGTGATGCTGGTGGATCTCTGGGAGGGGGCTTGGCTGCCTCCTGCCCTGGTGCCTCTTGGGCTGATGCCTCTTCCAGGCCTTGGCACAAGGATGTGGGTCCGGTGCCCTGGGCTGTGGGGCCATCTCTGGGTCTCTGCTGCTCTCCAGGCCTCTCGGGAAACGCTAATTCGTGTGGCTGAGTTCCTGAAGAGGAGGAAGCTCGTACAGCTGTTGAAGAAGCAGCCACCCTTGAGGGTCGATGAGTGCCTGGTAAGGAGGGCCTGGGAGGCCCAGGCTCAGCCCAGAGAAGGCCCCTGAGGGCGGTGCTCAGTGTGCGGGGCCGGGCAGCTGTGCCCCTGCCCGCTGCTGCAGCCAGAGGCCACGGGGGCTCTTCTCCAGGCTCCCGTGGGCCCCAGCCGGGTGCCCATGGAGCCCCGGCCCGGCGGGGCTGCGGGCCGGCACCGCGGCTCCCCGGGCAGCAGCCGGCCCTCTGACCCCTGCCCTTGGGAGCCCTTGGCCAGCAGCTGCTGGCCGCGCCTCAGGCCTGTGCGGCCAGGGGAGGCCGGGGCAGGGCGCAGGCAGCGCCCGGCCCAGGGGCTGAGCCCGCGCCAACCCTTCCCTCCTGCCGCTTTCTGCAGCTGGCAGAGCACAGGAGCAGAGCGGCCGAGCACCTGCGCCGGGCCCTGCGCTACCTGCGGAGCCCACAGGAGCCCCTGCGAGAGGCGGCCATCAGGTTCATGGGTGAGCCACGAGCCCGGGCTCCCTCCCCGGCCCGGCCTGCCGCAGCTCAGCCCCAGCCCTGCCTGCTGCCCCGGCAGCGCCAGCCGGGCCCGGCGCCGTGGAGCCCCGCCTGGCCTGGGCATTGCTGCTGCCGCCCACTGGCAGCCGTGCCCTGGGGCGGCAGCGTGCGGCAAGGGCCAGGCTGAGCCCTGCCGGGCCAGCAGCCCGTGTGGCCACAGCGCCGGCAGCACCGCTGGCAGGGAGCTGTGCTGCTGGGGCCAAGATGAATTCTTTGTTCTCAGAGATGGCCGGGTTTCCCAGGATGAGGGAGCAGCAGCAAGAGCTCCAGGATCTCAGTCAGGGTGAGTGAGGGCAGCGGCCTGGGCCAGCGAGCTGCAATGCCTGAGCAGGGAGCTGCAATCCCTGTCCCGGCTGCAGTGGGCTTCCTTCCATGTGTTGACAAGAGGTGGCGTAGGAAGAGCACACAGAGATTTCAGGGACACGGGCGGAATTCCTGGCCCGCAGCTTGCTGCTGATCCTGTTGGCAACACCTCTCTCTTGCTCTCTCGGCCATGGCAAGAGTTGGGTGGGGTGGCCCTGGCTGGATGCTTTCCTCGGGTCACTGCAGATCCAGGCTCTGACCATGGCTCTCTTTCTCTCTCTTCCAGGCCTAGAATCCCCAAAGAACAATGCCAGCCCATCCTGCTCTAACGTTGAAAGTCATGCTAAAGTAGGCCTAAGACCTGAAGAAATAGGGTCCTTTTCTGGATCCAGTGAGCCAGTGTCCCAAGAACAGCACCAGGAGACACTGAAGAGGACAGCATCTCCCATTGCCACTGGAGCTCTAGACATAGTTGAGGATTAGTACGGCTGAGCCTGTGGGAAGCTCGCGTGGCTTCAGCCCTCTCTCTGCCTGTAGATAGCTCCCTCCCTCCAGCCCTCAGACACTGTCCATCCACTTTTGCCCCTCCACCCTCCCTCCCTTTTGACAGCGTCATCTCACCAGCCCTCAGACCATGCCTATTCCTATGTTTCCTTCCACTCTTCTTTTGATAGCTCCATTTCTCAAGCCCTCAGACCCTGCCTGCCCATTCCCTTTTCCCCTCCCATATCATCCCTTTTTTTGCCTTTCATTAATAAACAGTTTGCCTTCTTCACCTTGCCTGCATCCCTGTGGGGCTGAAGCAAATCCGGGGCCCTGGGACACACAGGTCCCTGCTGCCGTTCTCTGCCACGCCGTGTTTTGTGCACAGACCCAGAGGAACGGGGGCAGGTCAGGCTGGAAAGGTCCCTGTGCTGAAGGTGCAGTTCCACAGCACCGTGCAGTTCCAGATCTCGCTGAGCACACTGAAGACCAGCAGTGGGACAAGGAGCCTGTGTGTGTCAGGGACCAAAGTTGTGTCTAAGGCCCTGCCATATTTGGTCCCCTGTTGTGCTCATCAACAAGAAAATGAAGAGCAGAGAATGAAGGAAACCTTATGGTTTAACTGGTGGAAATTTAACCCTTAAGGGAAACAATGGACTGGTCAATCAATGGGAAGTGAACCTGTGAAAGAGGAACGATGCACAATGGAGCTGTGGTTGGCATGGAGGTGGTATCACAGGTCACTGCAGCCTCATCTCACACACTGGCCAAACGTGAGATGACCTTGTAACTGGAAAACTCCACTCCAGAGGAGGAGCTGTCAGGCCTGGTTCTGGGGTGGAGGGATGAAAAGGACAAAATGCCCGTCCTTTTGGTGCAGGAGATGCCCTGAATGTGGGAGGCCTGCCTGCCCTTCCCACTGGAGCCCCATGCTGAGGTACCCTGAGCGCAGCCCAGTGCTCCTTGCTCCTCTCTGCTGACCCATGAGCGTTTGTCTGCTTTTGGGATGGCCCTGGCTGTGTCAGAAATGTATCTCAAAAATACCATCCATCTTGACTCTGCTGAGCTAATTCAATAGGCAGGGGGTTAAAAATACATTCTGTCAGATTCCTGTACTTGAAGCTAATGTCCAGGCGCTGGCCAGGAGCGGCCTCCATGCCCTAAAGCAGCACTTCTTCCTCATGGCTTCCCTGCACAGGGCTCATTTTACACTTGCCCTTAGTTCTTCTGGTAGAATGTGTCTAAAGCTTTTTGTCAAGTCCCTCTCCTGTCAAGTTAGGCCCGCCAGGTTTTTCTTATGCTAACTGGTGCTAAGTGCCTATGTAGGTCTGTGCGAAGTACTTGTTTACTTATGGGAATTGCTTGTGCTTATGTCAAACAAAGGCCTTGTTTCATTCTCCCCTTTATCCTGATGCAAATTCTTTTGCAAGATCCTCTGGACAGTCCACAGTACATATGTACTGTTCTGCTGCTGTTTTAATTTTCTACCACATCCATAGGTTTATGATGGTTAAGATGAGGGTTAATTTTTTTAAGATTAGAACTGGTTTGCTGAGGAAGCTAAAAATCTGAGGAGCTGTTGGTGGTTCCAGATTTGTCCATCACAAGAAGACATCTGACTCATGATGTTCTCTTTCTTTCTCTATTTTGGTGATGATTTCGGTAACAACTTTGATACCGGATTTGAGTGTCCATCAGGCTCTGTGAGATGCATTTTTGACTCCTGCCACTAGCCATTCTATATTAGGCTGGTACGGCATTTGCTTTAGAACATTAGCGTCCTGTCCAGTTTGGAATTTGGGCGCTTGCTGATACCCATCATGTGCATTCTGCAGCATCTCTAGAGAAGTTCTTGTGTGGTGCAGCTGAAGTTGTATCCACTTTTGATTGTGAAATTACAAATAGAGCAGTTAGTACCTTTAGTAGTTTCATTAAAAGACTCAATTGTAATAGTTGTGCAAGCAGATCTCACACAGGCACATCCTCTTCCCACATAACACACCTGTGATAGTGCACGAGTAACTGGGCTCATTTCAAAAATACAAGTGCTGCCCTCAGCATGCAGACACCCATCCTCTCTTTCAAGCATCGCATTTTTGCACACAAAATTCAGTGCGTCCCTTGGTACACATGCTTTGATACTAAGAGTTTGCCAGCTTCTAGTTTTCTTGTTGAAAATGGCCCAGAGATGATGCTGAATGGGTCTGACAGTTACATGAGTTCTTATAACTCCAAGGGCCAAAATTGGAATGACACGGTATTTTGTTGCATTCTTAATGGTTAATACAAAAGACTGCAGGGTTCTGTTCATTCTATGTGAAATTGGCCAATTGCAACCAAGTGTGGAAGTCTTTTTCAAATTGCTTTGTGGTTTCATTTTTAGCCATGATTTAGTTTATTCTTGTGCTAATTTCCCCAGCTCTCCTTTTTTTAAGTTCTCCTGAGATTACAGACCATAGCCACACACAGCTGAGCTTGTGTACATTGAAATGCTAAAGAAATGTCACCCTGTAGTTTTCCCATAAAGCCACCAACTGCTTGAAAATCCTGCTGTGTATTGTTGGCCAGGGTGCTTAATAGGTTAGCTGCCAGGCTTTGGGTACGGGCAAGTGATAGCAGGGTTGATCTGAGAGGAGTTTGTATCTGTCCAGTATAAGAGCTCACAGTGCTTACTTTCTTGAGCAAGACTTCTTGATCAATAGAATTTAATACTCCCAGTTCAGACCAAAACCATTCCCTTAAGTCTTTTTTATACCTATCATTTGGTGTCTGGGAATGTATCCACGGCTCCAATTCTTTTAGGCTTTGCTGTATGAGTGGGCAGAATTGCTGTTTAATTTTGGAAACATTAGCTTGTATCTTTACCTCCAGCTTTTTCAGAGAGTACTGTGGATTTAGAGGCAACAATTGTTCATTTGTTTGTCTTACCCCAGAGTGAAAGACTATATTATTTCACTTATGGGTCCCGTTCTACGGAGTTGTTTGCTGATGTAAAGTTTGTTTTGATTTTAATTTTAAATGTCTGTTGTGTGATCCATTCCATTTAGCTCCTTGTCGAGTACCCAAGGCATGGTAACTGGTTTCTTCAGATACATTGCCTGCCTGTAGGCAAGCATTTCAGAAACCTTCAGAAACCTTGCACTGGCCCCTGGTAGTATTACAAAGGATGCTTTACAAAGTTCCCACTACAAATAGTTGAGTATTCTGAGTACCTCAGCTCATAAGAGGATGCAGCTGTGATACTGGATTCCATGTATATTCCCCCTAAACCACCATCAATTATCATTTCCCCACTAGAATTCATGGTTTTTCCACTCCTAATTACTCTTTCTTCTTGCCCTAAGCACAATCCTTACTCATACAATAGGTTTGATGACTCTCATTAAATTTACTATTCTACAGACATACGTTGGATTAAAGTTTACCTGAATGAGAGCTTTATCCAGCTCCTGCCAGAGCTAATGGAAAAGATATTTCAGTTTATTCAAAGCAACTGTTATCTCAGAAAGAGGATCGTGCTTAAATGATAATAAAAGTTCTGCCAGAAACAGTATTTCTTTGTTGCCCCCAACCATTCACTAGAAGCCCTCAGTCACTGAAGAACTTTTTAAATCATTTCTAGTGTTCACTACATGGCCAATTACTAAAGGAGCTCTGACCCTGCAGTGCAGTTAATGACCATCTCTGACAGATTCCTTACATGTATTTTTTTCCAACATTTTCAACAGTAGCTAACTGGGTGCCTTGCCCTTTTTATCTCCTGTTTAATCCATTTACTCTCATCCTCCATGGCAAAGCACACGATGTTTCCACAAAACCAGCCTGCACCAGCCACTATTTCACAACTCACCCATAAAATCCCAATCTTTTACACTTCCACCTCTTCATCTTCCCATCCAGGGAGGGGAGTCAAGGTCAGCCAGATGCAAAAGAAGTGTTTGGAGCTGAAGTGTGATGAGGCACTGATTGCTTGATGAGCACAGGAGGAGGAAAGGTCTTGGCTGTGCCTTGGTGCTTAAATCATCCTCAGTTGTGCAGGAAAATTAAGGACAGGGCAGTGATGCTCCTCTGACCAGCTTGCCCATGGCATTGTTCCTGTCACCAAGTTAAAGACAGGCAGGTCACACAATTTCTCTTTCTCTGACTCCTGCTGGGATGACAACATTGAAAAATAGAAAAGAAAAAAAATTATAAGGGATTTTCATTGTGTGAGCTCAGGATTCCCCATGCTCTTGCTAAGGGGGAATGTTCATCAGGCAAAGGATATGAGAAGGACCCTCAAATTGTCCAAAATCCCAGTAAAAATATTTTTTCCTATGGAAACCTTCACCAAAGCTGGTCACACTTCAGGCCCTTTGTGCACCCATTTCCTGATGTGCATCTCCCAGTGGGGTGTTCCCACTGCTCCAGGGACCCAGCACAAACCTTACAGCCCCCCACAAACACACCCCCAGGAGCTGCACCCTTCCCTCCAAACCTGGGAACCTGCAGCAGCCACCTCTGTGCTGAGCTGAGCCTGTTTCTCCCCAAAACGAGGTGCTCAGTTTATCCTTGAAAAGATTGACAGCAGCATTCTTGCCTTCTTCCAAAGAGCCATTATTTCACAGCTGTAATCTCCACACTGAGACTTGATTCCCTTCAAGTGTCCAAGTACACAGGCAGCATCAAGGAAGGCACTGAAGTGAGCCAAGTTTAACCCCAAAGAGCTCTCAGCTCCCCGTGGAAGCTCAGACAAGCAGTAGGGAAAGAATGAATGCTCCTATAATGGCATCTAACAGCCACAGGGCAAGGGAGAAGTTGGTTTTAGAGAATGAAGAAAAAGCACTAAGTCATAAAAGGTGAGAAAAATCTATCACTCCAACAGGTAAATGAAGGTAAACCACTTGAAGAGACAGACTTGAGATGGAGGGAAAAATCCCACAATTCATAGTGTCCATGACACCCAGAGGCAAAACAAGCCCAGGGGAGCAGGAAAAAGGTAAGCATGTGCTTCAAACAACAGCAGAAATGAAGTGAGAGCCCTGGAGGGAACAAAAGAAAGAGGCACTCTGAAGACAGGAAAAAATGCCACCCCACAAGGTGTTTGTTTCGGTTTTTTTAATCGAGAGTCTCTTGTACGATGTGGTAGAAAAACAGAAAAATAAAGGTCAGGAGAAGGATGGTTTATTGGGAACATTCCTGCATAGCAGACAAGATATATCCTCGTGCAAATTATTCCATGCAGCACTCACACGTTTAATTGCTGCTTTTCCTCTTCCTGGGGAAGCAGAGTTGCTGTATTTACTCCAAGCAATATTTTCTCCCTTCTCCCTGGCAAAGAACAAGCTCCCCTCTTGGCAAGTGCTCACTGCTTTACCTAATGCTCATCACACCCATGCAGGGGAGAGTGGAGCAGGTTAATTTATCACTTGTTACAATGATTAACTTGCCCAGCTGCCGGGTTCAAGAGCCCCAGATGCCTCAGGTGATCCAGGATCCCAGGAGGCCAAGCTCCATTGAATGAAGCTGCTGCCACACTGGCCCTCTTTGCCTGTCAAACACATTCAGCTGCTCTTGCACTGCCCTCTGAAAATCCCCCATAAAATACAACTGAAAATCCCTCATCACCCAGGAGAAAGCACAGCTGGATCCTGCTCAGGGCATTTCAGACTAGATGGGCTATTTGTGAGCTCCCCTTGCAAAGGCAGCATCTCAGGAAAACCCGAAGTTTCTTTGCATGGATTCACCATAGTCAGGACACCTTCCCCTAGACCAGGTTGTTTCAAGCCCCATCCAACCTGGCCTTGAACACTTCCAAGGGTGACACAAGCACAGCTTCTCTGGAACCTGTTTTGCTCCTCCCAGATCTAAAATCATACCCAACTTAGCAGCCTCAGACACAGATTTCTATGAAATATCTACATTTTTCTAGGAAAGAAATATGAAAAACCTTGTTTGCATCCAACTTTGCAAAATCAACACAAGCTCTTCAGAAAGGGCTGCCACCCACTTTTCTTATTTTTCCCCATTTGGTGGAACATTTTCATTCTGTTGTTGTTTGGAGCAGTATTTGAATATATCTGGCTGAGGCTGCTTGAAATAGTACTGCAAGATACTTGTGTGAGGGGTGGAAAGCTGAGCTCTTGCACATCCAATGGTTCTGTTGTTGGAAGTCTTCAATCCCACCTCTCTGGTGGGATGAAATAGGTGCTACTAATCCAATTTCTAAAGTAGCATGCATCAAGTTGACACTATTTTAAGACTTAAAAAACCCTCAGCCAATTTAAACAAACCTCTGCTCCTTTGTATTTTCTCTGTTCCACAGGTTATGGCAGAAGACAGGAGAGAAAGATTGTTTTGGGAACAATGTTTTCAGGACTCTAAAAATAATGTAAAAACTGCTCTGCCACACTCTCAGCTGTCACAGCCCCAAAAAGCACAGGCTGTCTTTGCTCTCAGAGTCACAATTGTGCTGGGATTTCCACCACACCACAGGACAATCAATTTCTGGTTTTCTCCTGGAAATAACTACAGCACTTGTGGGTAGCAAGGCAAACGTGTGCCTCTTTTAATGGCCCTTGAAACTGGCCATGTGAAATGAGGTACACAAAGCCAAAGGCCAGCTGAACCTGAGATCTCTGAATGGCTCTCCACATTCTTCCCAGGAAGATGAATGGGAATCACTGTTCTGCCAGGGAAATTGCATCTGCTGGGAATGTGGTGTAGAAAATGTGCGTGCTGCTCCTCTCAGAGCCAAAATTCCTAAACGTTTCTTGTAAGGCCTTCTTAGATAAGGACAATGTTCAGCTGAGTGACAGTGAAGCAAAATGGCAATCCAGGAATAAATGTTCCTGTTCACAACATCCTCCATTCACATGGATGGTTTCTCACTGGCACACAGGAGCAAGGGAGGAACCCAAATGCATCATTGTACACAAAGTCAGACATGTTGAGGGATGAACAGATCTCCCAGGGATATGGAAACCTCCCCTGAAAAGCCAGTCCAGGGAGAGCCTGAGGTGTTTTGTGGTTGCAGGCATGAAGATGCTCAGGAGCTTCCACAGATGCTCAGGATGGTGCCTGGATCTCGCTCTGGCAATGCCAGTGGCTCAGCTGAGAGCTGTGGCAATGATTTATACTGCACTGAGAGGGGCCACAGTCCTGCAAGGGTCTTTCATCAGGAGCAAACAGCAGCCTGGAGGGTGGGGAATGCTGGATCTGTACCAGGGCTCATCCTTCACCTTCATGTGGAGCTGCCCCCAAAGTTGCCATGGATCACTTTTTATTTTTCTCCTGTTGGGTCTATTTTGGAGCAGCTGTTAGATGTGGCTTTTCATGGTGATCCTGTGGGAAGCAGCCATTTGCCTGCTGTGATATCCTCACAACTAATACTAACTCCTCATTCCCTTTGGTTTTATTTGGGGTTTTTTATCTGTTGGATTGGTTTGCATGGGTTTGTTTATTTGGGTTTTTGTCTGTTTTGGTTTGAGCTTTTTATTTGCTTTTTTATAAATGACTGGTTAAGTTGGCCTAGCCAAACTCAAGAAAATGTAAACCAGGCTCAACTTTCCAGAAATTCCTTTTGCCTGGGTTTAGCTGCACCCCCAAGCTCAGGATCACCAGTATATTTGGTGGTTTTGCTCTGCATCATCAGCCTGTCCAGACTCTGCTTGGTGTTTCAGAAATGGAGAAGACAGTGGACATAGTGCCAAGCTTCCTTTCCAACAGAAAAACCTGGGTCAGCATGACAGAAAAGAAGAAAAAAATACAATAAAATTCACCACTTAGAAGAGAACAAGTGTCCCACAATTTCCCCCTCCACTGTTATTAATTTTGTACAATTGAGAGGCAAACCTGGGTCTAAAGCTTCCATCTCTCAGTTCCTGATACTATTTGCTACCCTTCAGCCTTGACATCCCCTGATCTGACTGACTGCTGTCCAGCCGGGGCTGGGGATGCTCAGCCTGGAAAGAGCCTGGGAGGCCTCACTGTGGCTGTGCAGGACTGGAAGGGTCCCACAGGAAAGAAGGGGACAGAGTGTTCAACAGGGCCTCTGCTGACAGGACAAGGGGGATGGCTTTCAAGTGCAGGAGGCTGATTGAAGCTGGATCTAAGGGAGCTGCTGTTTTACACTGAGGGTGGTGAGGCACCGGCCCAGGCTGGGCACAGAGGCTGTGGGTGCCCCATCCTTGGGAACAGGGCTCCCCCAAGGCCTGGAGGAAGATTGCTCAGCTTGGAACAAGATGATCTTCAGGGTCCCTTCCAAGCCCAACCATCCAGGGATCCCCGCTGCCCACTTCAGTTGGCCCTGGACTCCTGGGAACTGTGATGTCACATCCCCCGTTCCAGGTGGAACTGCCAGCACCCAGCAAAGAGCACAACTCAGCCACTGGCCCTTGTGTCAGCCCACGCTGCACTCTGCTCCTGTCCACCCCTGCCACCCTTCTTGTCACCTGCTCCCTCCATCAGTCCTGAGAGCTCCCCAGTGCCTGGATTTTGTCATCCACCACTGCAGGATGCTCACGTTTGTCCTGAGGAAGGTATGGTGCCATTCCATGGAGGGGGACACCGCCAGCTGCCCAGGTGGGGTGCAGCTCTGTGGGATGGTGTGGGACAGGGACCCCACTCTGAGGTTTTGCCACCTCTGCAGGCTGTCACAGACAGAGAGGAAGAGATGGATGTGGATATCCAGACTTATATAAAGGAGGATGTGGAGATGGAGGAAGACACTGGAGAGGAAAAGATGGAGGTGGATATCCAGACTTATACAAAGGAGGATGTGGAGATGGAGGAAGACACTGGAGAGGAAGAGATGGAGGTGGATATGGATGTGGAAGAAGAAATGGAAGTGGAAATGGAAGAATACATTGAAGACATGGACATTGATGAAAAAGATGAGGAAGAGCCTATGATCTTGGGATGAAGACCAATGCCAGCAGCAGGATAGGCATGTGGTCCCCACAGGCAGAGTGGGTCCCCTGCTGCCAGGCTGGAGCTGGGCTGGTCCCTGCTCAGGGACGTGGCACCCCGTGCGCTGGAGTCTGGTGCCATCTGCAGCCTGTCCTGCGCTCGCTCTGGGCCACACAAGCTCCATCCCAGACCCAGCCAGGCTCAGCTCTGGCAGCAGAGTCCTACTGTGCCAGCATGTGCCAGCCTGGGGGCACATGGAAGAGCCCTCTGTGCCTGATTGGAGTGACCATGGCACACTTGCTTTTTGTCCAGGACTGATGGACATTCCAGACAGGGATGCCACCCTTTTGTACATAGGTTTTACAGTTTGTTCTCTTCAGGAATAGGATTTAGGACTTTTTTTTGTCTTCTGTAAATACGTTTCATATATTTTTACTAGATAGGTTCTTATGTATATACGTTCCATGGATTGCTGTTGTTAGAAATATTCTTACGTTGTAAAAGTGTTCGGTATTGTTGCTGTTCTTCCGGAAATAAACAAATTTTCTTTTTCACATCCCAGTTCTCTTTGCATTTACTTTGGGCACAGGCAGCATTTGCAAAGTTGTGGTTTCCACTTGCTCCAGGTTTCCAGGGCTGGAGGTCCCTGGAGGAGCTGGCACAGCCACCCCAGGAGTGAGGGTCCCTGTGCTCAGAGGGGTCCCACTGACTGAGGTCACCCTCTCCCTGCAGTTTCTCTGGACACACTTGGTAGCTGCAGGGGCAAATCCCAGTGTGTCCTGTGCCATGGGATCCCATGTTGGAGCAGGGCTGAGCCTGCCTGCTCCTGCAGAGCCTCAGCCATGGCTCTTCCCTGGGCAGCCCCAGGGCTAATGAGGGTGCACTGCAACCCCTGCTCCTGAGCACCCAGAGGGGCTGGAGCAGCCTGCAGAGCCTCAGCCCTACATGGACCAAGATTGCCCTTGGAAACCCCCTCTGTCCCCAGACTCTGGTACAAGCACAACAGGAATTGATCCTCCCAGTTAAAGGTGTTAATTTGCAACAATTTGCCCCTGGGACTTTCTAGTACAGCAAATGTCAGCACCTGGAATCCCTGTTCTGCACTCCCTGGTCAGGCACCAAAACATCTGAACCTGACAGAACATCTTTAATTAGCACCAATCTGCAGAGAGCTATGGGGGAGAACCTACCCCCAAGCACCCAGAGAAACACTTGACATTGATAGTCTGGGGCAAGAGCTGAAACTAAAGCAGTCTAATGCCAAGAGAGAGGATTTTTATTGCTGAATTCATTCTCCAAGAACAAGAATGAAAGCTTTTGGTGTCCTCACCAGCCACAGATGTGTACTGCCAAGGTTTGCTTCTGGGTTATGATTGATTTTTATTATTCTGTTCAGAACTCTGATGCTGTTCCTGGCTAAGGTGTAGAGATGATATTTCAGAGCCAGATGAGCTCAGCAGAGCTTCTGCAACACACAATTTCCAGACCCAGACATTCAGGCCATGCAAACTGATACTTTTTCATCTCTGTGCAAAGATCAGCATTAGGACATCACTGAGGTACCACACACTTCTCAGAGCTGTCCCTTTCATCCAGCTCTCCCCAGTCACTTCACAGACTTCACTCCAAGCAGTTTATCTCTGAGAGAGTTCAGTGGCACATGGGATTTAATCCTGGTTTTTCTTCATCTTCTCCTGAGCTGTCTCCAGACACGGTGTGTGGGCACTGTCTGACAGCAGCAGCATTAATGTGCCACCTCCCTGACACTGAGGTTCATCTCACAACTTTTCATCCAAAGCAGCAAATCAATGATTCCCACTGTGTCCCACACAGCTCCATGGGGAGTTTGTGTGGCTGCAGTTCCAGCACCAGCCCTAATGCACAGGAATTTCAGAAGATACAGAAGGAATCAGCCATTCACAGAGAAAAACACCAGTTTGCACGGCCCAGATCCCCACAACACTGCAGACTCTGGTAACCCAGAATCTGCATTTACACTTTGGTCTCTGGGCCTTACTTTTCCTCTCACTAAACTTCTCCCATTTTCCCCTCTTGCTCAGCTTCCCAAGATAATTAAAAGCGGCATTAGGAGCAGGGATAGATAATGGGAACTGTCCCAAGGCTTGACAAAATTTCTCTTTTCACGCCTGACAATTCCAGCCAAGAAGAGAGGAAAAGCCCGCATGAAAGAGGTGTGAAATCAAAGCAGTAATCAAATTTAGGTATAATGAGAGAAGCTGAAGAGGTTTTCAATGTTCAGAACAAGATGAGCAGCTCCAGGCACAGGAGGGATGCGACATTTTCCCCGCTGAAACAACTCTGTGATGCAAATTGCATCTCAAATCCTTCTCCCCAGCTCTGGGACCCGTTCAGCCACAAACGTGGTGCTGAATTTTTTAAAGCAAAGTGGAAGCTGGTCAGAGAGGTGGTTTGCAAATCAAAACCACAGAGGACAGCTTGGAAGCACCAGCTGGAGCAGAGAGAGGCAGAGCCTGGCCCTGAGGTGCAGCACAGCCTGAAACTCTAACCAAATAAAGAACTTGCCACTTGGTTTTTTCCCTCAGGAGCTACAGAAGGTGCTTGATGGAATCCCTGCCTCCTTCACACTGCATCAGCATGAAGAGGAGCACAAGAATGAAGATTACAGCACCTTCTGCTGCTGCTTCCATCTCCTGACTCAAATCTCACCAAAATCTGTCACTACTGGGCCTTCCCAAAGCCCCAGATTCACTCAGTCCTTGCAGAATTTCAGTTCTGAGGAGCAGGAAGGGAGATGAAGGCACTTGCAGACACCAGAGATGCAATTGCTGCCTGAGGTGCATTTCACTGCCCAGCTTAGTGCCTCTAAAACCATCAAAATCAGCCCCTTTGAGAGCACCAAGCCAACAGCAGGACATCAGGGCCTGCACATGGTTGGAAATGGCATTTTTTATTATTCCTCTCCCAGTCTCTCATTCCATGGTGCCATTGCAGGGCTTAATCCCATCATTCGGCAGCAAGTCTTGGCAATGAGCTTCAGATGGATTTTTAGTGCTGAGCAAATAAGAGGTAATTTTACTTTGTCTCCAATGAATGAAATTTCACCTAAATCGGACAAACTCTGTGTTCTGAGGCTGGCCAGGCACCAACCACTGCCAGGTCCCCAACCTGGATGTCACACTGCTCTAATATTGAAAAGTTAAATTTATTTGGCTTTGTGTACAAGATTATTCTCTCTCAAAAGAATTGGAATCCGTATCATTGCATTTCCAAGCACTAACTTCAGACCAGCCACAAAGAGCACAAGAGACAAGAAAATAAATAGAGATTTCTAAGGAGATGAAAATTGAATGCTGAGTTTTTTCCCATTATAGAAAGTTTCATCAATTATCACCTGCCAGCTCCTTGCCTTCACTTGTGTGGCCACCACTGAATACACTCGCAGATGAGAAAATGTTTGTCCTACTGAAAACTGGCACTAGAAGCAGAAAAAGGCTCAGATATCTGGATTCAAAGACAACATAATGAAAAGAGCTGCCTTATAATAGCAAGATATGATGGACAGCAGGAATGGCTGAAGCCAGCAGAGAGAAGTCCATGAACTATTCCTGCTACAAAGATTTCTGACAAAACCAAGAACCCAAATGCAACATTTTGTCTGGCAGAGCTGACAGGAACCCTGTACATTTAATTCAGTCATTGGCAGCAAATAGAGATCAGCTTGAAGCTCCTTTGGTCCACTACTACTTACTTTTTTTCACCCAAAAAATGTAATACATCTACTTTTTGGGAAGAAATTACTGCTTTGAGTGGTTCAATGCAAAGAGATTCTTCCCATACCCACTCCTAATCAGTCACCAAGAGAAATATTTTCTAAAAAGATCTCTTCCAAATTTTGGAGTGACTTTCAACATAAATCACTTGGTTATTTTGCTCAGAATGCTAAGGGAATTGAATTGGGCTCCCTCATCTTAAAAAGAAGTGTTTCTTCCTAGCTCTTCACAAAGAGGAACAAAACACTTGGTTGCAGCAGACTGAAGGCAGGAAGAGGTTTCTTTCCCCCTGAGCTGCACAATAGGAGACAATTTTGTTGCCAAGAGGCAACAAAACCCAGCCAATTCCCAGTTCTTTTAGTGCAAGAGAAAAGTTCTGAGGATCCCAGCTGTGGGAGACACAGAGTGGCAGGAGCAGGGGATCTGCTGGGGGGTTTGGGGTGGGGGGCAGATGAAAGAAATGTTCAAGCAAAACCTGTGAGAGCTCAAGGCTCCATCCCTCAGAGGAGAAACTGGATTTGACCCAAATGCCATTCAAATCCAAAAAACATTGAGGCATTTCCCCAAGCTCTGCTGGGCCATCAGGTACAACCCAAATCACTCTGTGGGACCAAGGCAGCAGATCCCTGGCACTGGACAGGGATGCTCCCCTGGGAAGCCACCTGCATTGCCCATGGCACTCACAAGACCTGCTTCTAAAGACCCAAACATCCATTATAATTGCATGGATTTGGTGCTGGCTCAACACTCAGAATGTTGACGGCACAAAGTCCAGTTCTCACACTGACTTCTCCAAGTTTTGGACCAAGCCTGCAAAGAAGGAAACCCAGCAAAGAAATTCCAAACAGGGGCCCTAATAAATGTAATAAAATGCCACGTGCCTGTGTTTGCTGCAGGGAAGAATAGTGCTCCTTATTAAATCATTACAAACAATTAAAGCAGCAGAGGGGAGGAAGACAGAGCTTTTGGGGCAAATTTGGAGACCTCATCTATGGGTGGATGGAGCAGCTAGGATTTTCCCAATTGCTGGGAATGGTTCCCCAGGTCCTTGGTGTAAAATGTGGCTCCCCAGCAAGTGGGGATCTGCAAGATGAGAAACAATTTAGGCAATTGGTGATGCATCTTTCTAAATCACTCTCCTTTCTTTCTTACAGTACTGATTTAGGGGCACTACCTTGCTTGTTTTTGCTTGTCACTAAAACCAAGCTCACATTTTTTATTGATTGTATCATCTTACACTGTGGTTCCTTCATATTCCCAGTAAAAGAAGACCATTATTCCCAGTGATGTGTCCTTTAAATTGCCTCAGTCAATTGGCAGAACACCAGGAGGCCCCTGAGGAGCCGGGGCGCTGGGAAGCCCTGAGGAATTGGGTGTCAGAGGGCACAAGCAGCCCCCAGGCAGCCGCCTTGTCCCTGGCACCCGGCTGCTCTGGCGCTTCCCCAGAGCGTCTCCCAGGCCTGCGGCAGAGCCCTCCAGGCCGGGCCTCAGCAGGAGGGTGGGGGCACCCCTGAGGTGCCCAGGCTGGGCTGGCTGGGCACAGGGAGGGCAAAGCTCCCCTGCTGGGGCATGGGATGAGGCAGTGGGAAGCCAGAGAACCTGAGATTTTACCCCCAAACGTTCTGTCTTTGCCCTAACATTTACCTCAGGTTTTGTCACAAAATGATCTCTATGTGCCCTCTAGAAATTACTCAGACTTTTCCTCAAAAGTAATTTTTTCCTAGAGATCACCTCAAATTTTCCTGCTCAAATATTTACTACATGTACTCGACAGTTCACCTCTGATTTCATTATTCTCACAGTCCAGTGATTACCTCAACTGGAAAGCCCAAATGTTCATTTCATGCCGTACAGGTGGCACCAGGTAATTCCACCATTCCTGTGCTATGAAGTTCTCTCCCTGGAAGCTACTGCAGCTTTACCCCTGGCCAAGTGAAACACTCCCTGGTGCTGAGGCAAGGCTGGCCCATGCTCCTCGGTGTGTATGAGCGCAGGGCAGCCCCAGGGTAGCTTCCCCGGGGCTTCTGGAAGGTCGCCCGGCGCCCGGCCCCGCGGGGCGGCCCCAGCGGGTTCGAGTTGCCGCCCGCGGCTGAGGGGAGCGGCGGGGCGGGGCCGCCCGCGCCTGGGCGGGAAACGCTCCCTGCGGCGGGGAGCGGGCGGCGGCGGCGCAGCGGGGAGCGGCCCGGCCCTGCCGTGTCCCTCAGGGCGAGCCCACGGCCCCTCAGCGGCCCTGGCGTCCCTTCAGCCAGCGGCATGTGCGCTCAGCCACACGCGGCGTGCCCGTGTCCCCCTCACTTTCCCTCAGTGACACCGCCTCACCCTGAGGGACAAGACAGACACCCGCCTCCCCTCAGGGACTCTCGCTGGCCTCAGTGGCATGCTGGGCATCTGCATCCCATTCAGAGACTGTCATGACACCTCAGCGACCCACGGGGCATCTGCCTTCCCTTCAGTGACAGAAAGGCACCTGCAACCTGCTGGGGAAGCCTCAAGTCTGCTCAGTGACCCCATGTGCCCTCAGCATTGGGACACCCACCTTTCTCTCAGTGACCCTCACGTCCCGTCAGCAAATCAAGAGGCACCAGCCATCCTGTGGGTGACTCAGAGCAAGTGCAGTGGGTCATGGTGGCCAGGGGCAAGCAGCAAGCAGAAAGCCAGGGCTGGGGAAAAGGCTCTGCTCTGCTTACAGCATGGGCTGAGGGCCGGGAGAGCTCCATTTCCCCCTTGAGATGTTGGAGACAGGGCCTTTCACCCTCCTTACAGGGCTGCCCCTTGCTGCAGGCAGCCAAAGGAGCACGACGGCAAAAGGCCAAGGACAGCAAAGCAAAGAGCCAGCCCTGCACACAGGGAGGTGACCCAGTGCAAAGCCAGCGTGGCACCCGAAGGTGCCTGCCACTCTCATGTGTCCCTGCCCTGGGAATGCCAGCAATGCCCTTTGTCCAGAGGGCCTTTCTGTGGCCCCTCTGGGCTCAAAGCTGCTGCTCTTCTGGCTCAATGGGGCCTAAAGCCACAGAACTCGGCCTCCCCCACAGCAAGAGGAACAAGACTCAGAGAGCAGACAGTGGAGCTCAATGCCTAAGGCTGACGGGCCGGGGGCTCCAGTCCGGAGCACATGTAGGGCACACGCCCAGCCCCACAACTCCTGGCCTCACAGCCCTGAAAGGCCAGGGCCAGGGTTCCACGCCTGATTCCAGGGGGTCCCTCACACTGCCCACTGAGGAAGCGCCAGAGCATCCAGCTGTCAGGAGCAAGGCGGCGGCTGCCAGGGGGCTGCTTGTGGCCTCTGACAGCCCCATTGCTCAGGGCTTGCCAGCGCCCCAGCCCCTCAGGCCCTGCCCCAGCCCGGCCAAGCTGCCCGGCAGCAGCGCCGCAGCCCCACAGCAGCTCCAGAGCAGCCTTATCCAGAGGCACCTGGGAGCCCTCGGCAAGGCAGGCAGCAGCACACGGGCGGGAGGACACGGATGGCGCTTCCTGCCTGGCACAGGGCTTGTGGCCATCTCCAGGCACCGCTCTGGCAGGGATCCCCGCAGCTCCGGCCCCTGCCCAGCCACTCTGTGGGCAGCACAAAGGCTTCAGCAGAACCACCAAAGGCCAAGGGGCTTCTGGCCATTTTCCCTGCAGCACTGCATGCCTGGGCAGCTGGCTGAGCACAAGCACCCTTTTCCCCCTCTTCCCCTCTGCCCTACAGACCCTGGGCAGCAAAAAAAGTCTCCTGAGATTCTGTGTATTATAACGCAGTCTATATTTACATAGGATAAAAAATAGAATAGAAGAACAGAAAAATCTTACAGAAAACTAAAAATCCCCGCTGGCTCAGGTTGCCCCAGCAAAGAGAGCCTCCCAGATCAGCTCTCCTCAGAGCTCCAGCAGTGCAGCCAGCCGAGCCGTGACAGACGAGGCCGAGTCATCCATGCCCTGCGCAGCTGATCGTGCAGCCTCTGGAAGATGGAATATCGCCCACTGGCTGTTGCTCGGAGGACATGCAGTGTTTGAAATGCCAGGTCTGACACAGCACTGCTCATGTCCTCCGTCAGGCTTTCAAGGGCTGCAAGAGAGAGGAACAGAGCTGTGGTAAATAGGTATGATTTGTGCTGACAAAATTGAAACAGTAATCAATATGGATGCAGTAATTAATATTTGGAAGTAATAATAAAACAGGTAAAAGTTGTAATGCCAAGAAAAAAGGGAGAGGAGGGGTTCCAACGCCCCCTCCCTGCAGATGTTCAAGGACAGGAGGAAAATGCAGGAGATAACAGTTACTAAAAATTAACGGAAAGAAGAGAAAATCTGGTTGGGTCCCAGGAAAATGCCAGCTGTAAGAGATTTATTGCTTTCATGCTTAAATATTAGTTTTGGATTACATTGTACTGGCTTGGTGCGCATGTGTAACCCAAAGGTGAATTAAAGGACATAGAGGAAGAAGAGAGGCCTTCATCAAACAACGACCCCCAAAGACTTGTGCGACAACCAAAACGAGCGGTGGAGCATGCGCGGTAAAGGTGATGATGAGGGCGGAGGTAGAAGTGTGATGAATCGAAAATGGGAGGCGATGACATTGACACATGGCATAAAAGGGGGGAATCTTCACTTGGAAAGCTCGTACGTGAGGTGGCAAGGGTCCTGCACTCCATGACCCGCAGTTATCCTTTGCTTACGCGCAATTATTGGAACCAAATTATCCCTTATTTTAAATCAAATTATATTGGCAAGATATATTTTCTAAACTATTCAATTAAGATTGCTGCTATCTCAAATATTGTTTGGTTTTTTATGATGGGATAATTGGGCAAACATAACAGAGCCAAGGTCAGATCCCAGATCTGTGGGGAGCCAAGGAGAGCCTGCTGCCAGAGCCTTCCCAGCCGGCTCTTGCCATGGAGCAGGAGCAAGGGGATCAGCCCGGAGCTGCTGGCCAAGAATGGGCCACGAGGCCCTGAAATCTCAGGGTGCTCTGCCCCCGGGAGCAGAGCCCTCCGCAGCCGGGGCAGGGCTTGCAGCTGTCCCCGGCAGCCCCCGCTGTCAGCCCGCTGGCCTCACTCACCAGTGCAGATCAGCTGCAGCTCTTGCTGCTGCCCCCTCAGGTGCCGCCCGGCCATGCCTGTGAACACAGAGCCTGTCAGGGCGCCAGCGGCACAGCTCCCTGCCGGCGGCGCTGCCGGCGCTGTGGCCACACGGGCTGCTGGCCCGGCAGGGCTCAGCCCGGGCCCTTGCCGCACGCTGCCGCCCCAGGGCACGGCTGCCAGAGGGCGGCAGCAGCAATGCCCAGGCCGGGCGGGGCTCCACGGCGCCGGGCCCGGCTGGCGCTGCCGGGGCAGCAGGCGGGGCTGGGGCCGAGCTGCGGCGGGCCAGACCGAGGAGGGAGCCCGGGCTCGTGGCTCACCCATGAACCTGATGGCCGCCTCTCGCAGGGGCTCCTGTGGGCTCCGCAGGTAGCGCAGGGCCCGGCGCAGGTGCTCGGCCGCTCTGCTCCTGTCCTCTGCCAGCTGGAGAGAGCGGCAGGAGGGAAGGATTGGCGCGGGCTCCGCCCCTGGGCTGGGCGCTGCCTGCGCCCAGCCCCGGCCTCCCCTGGCCGCACAGCCCTGAGGCGCGGCCAGCAGCCGCTGGCCAAGGGCTCCCGAGGGCAGGGGGCAGAGGGCCGGCTGCTGCCCGGGGAGCCGCGGTGCCGGCCCGCAGCCCCGCCGGGCCGGGGCTCCATGGGCACCCGGCTCGGGCCCACGGGAGCCTGGAGAAGAGCCCCTGTGGCCTCTGGCTGCAGCAGCGGGCAGGGGCACAGCTGCCCGGCCCTGCGCACTGAGCGCCGCCCTCAGGGGCCTTCTCCAGGCTGAGCCTGGGGGTTCTCGGCTCCACTTACCAGGCACTCGCCAAACCTCCATGTCTGATCCACCTGGAGCATTTCTTCGAGATTCCTCCTCTTTAGGAATCTGGCTGAAGAATGCAGTACTACGCAGGAGGCCTGGAGAGCAGCAGAGAGGCACAGATGGCCCCACAGGCCAGGGCACAGGAACATCCCAGTGCCACAGCCTGGAGGAGGCTGCAGCCCGCAAGGTGCCAGGGCAGGAGGCAGCCCAGTCCCCTCCCAGGGGGACAGCAGGTGGCCACAGGTCGTCACCTTAGCAACAATCTGATTCTCATCATGGCAGTGGAAGTAGAGTGGCACCAGGCTCTGGCGCACGTGGGACTTCAGGGCCTTTCTTCCATCTTCTGTTAATAAGTCCAGCATCTCTTGAAAGACACACATGCAGTTCAGCTGCACCTGGATATCATCCTGTATGAGAGGAAGGGCAAAAGACCTCAGCATCAGCTGCTTCAGGCCCCCCAGGGCACAGGCCTGCATCTGCACAGGGCACCAAGTGTCCGGGCAGCAGCCGGTGGCCGAGGCTGTGGGCACAGAGCCTTACGTGGTCAAAGAGTGGCAGGAGCGCCTCAGCCAGCTGCAGGGCAATGGGGGTGGCTATTGGGGCACCATTATCCAGGAGCAAATATTGCAGTAGAAGAATGGTCATCCTGATCATGTGGCTATCATTTTCCTGCAGGAGCTCCACAAGACTTTCAGTCAGGCTGCCCATTTTTTCAGCCTGTGCGGAACACAAGTTTGTGAAAGGCCAGCCTGCTGCCACAGGGCCCAGAGACCAAAGGCCTGTCCCAAAGCACTGGGGCAGCTGAAGTGGGAGGCAGGAGAGCTGGGAGCAGCTGCCCCAGTGCCCCAAGCCCAGGCAAGGCCAAGCAACTGCCTTGCCCAGCCCCATGCTGCCTGCACGGCTTCAGCCACTGCCCCCTTCTCACCATCAAGGGATTCTTGCCCAGCACTACCAGGCCTCTGAGTGCCGAGTAACGCCTGGCCCTGTGCTCGCTCTGCAGGTTCCGTGCCATGATCTCCAGAACACTGTCACTGCATTCCCTCAAGTCCAGGCACTCGAGGACCTGAAAGGCACCAGGCATTGACAGGGACCCAGCCAGCAGGAGCCCAGAACCATACAGGGCTGGGCCCAGGCAGCAGCACAGGGCACGGGCACCGTCCTAGCAGCTGTGCCTACGAGAGGGCAGAGAGCTGGGAGGCAGCGCTGGCCTTGAGGCTCACCTCCACAAGGAATGCCAGGGCAGGGAAATCCCAGGATGGCATCTCTTGGCCGAGCAGGGCGAGCAGGTAGAATGCAATCCCGGAACAGAAGTGTACGGCTGACTGGCAAATTTCTCTAAAGAGAGGAAAAAGGAAACAAGACCCTGAGCCAGTGGGGCAAATCTCTCCCAGGAGTGACTCTCAGAGTTCTCATCTTTCCCCACAATCCTTCCAGCAAGGGGATGTGGGCCATTTGGGAGTTGGTCGCTCATGGGCACCCTCCTCTGCCAGCCTTTTCTAGTCTGCTTGGCCGTCCTTCAGTGACAAGGCCCTCTGGCCCATGATCATGGGCAGTGTTGGGGGACACCTGGGCACAGAGCACAAATGTCAGAGGCAGTGGGGAGAAGGGGCTCTCACCTGGCCAGCAGAGCCACAGCAAAGTGGTGGGTGTCAAAAGAGAGCAGCGTGTCCCAGCCACACCTGCGTTCCATTGCCACCACCACATGCTCACAGCGGAGAAGGCAGAGCAGGCACTTCAGGGTGCGCACTGCAAACCTGTGTGCACAGCAAAGGCCAGGTGACGCTGGCAGCACTGGCTCCTTGGCAGGCCACATGGCAGGGACAGGAGGAGTGGGATGGAGCACCTGTTGGGGCTGATGGCAAGGCCGTGCTCTTGCTGACATCCCTTCCAGAAGGCATCGACCTCCTCTGGCATCTCTTCTGTGCTAGAGAACACTTGGAAGAGCAGATGCACAAATAGGCGGGGGAAATACACCTTCAATATCCGTGGCAGACAGGGCACCTGCAGGATCTTCCACATCACCACGGTTGCCTGCAAAGCCCCCCAGGACAGCGCTCAGTGCCCAGGCGTCCGTGTGGCAGGGCCCAAGCGTGGCAGGGAGAGGCCCGGAGAGAGGCAGGGGGAGCACGGGGCCTGCTGGGCCTGAAGCTGCCCCTGGGCCAGGTTTCAGGCCAGCGCCTGAGGCAGGCAGATGCAGTGGGGGAAGGAGGATGGAGAGCTCTGGAGAGGTGGCCTTGGGGCCAGCAAAGGCCACTTGCAGAAACTCACAGCCAGGCCAAAGACAGCCGTTTGGTCCCCATCGGAGGTGCACGTGCTGTGCTCTGGCCAGCTCCCCAGCACATCCAGGAGGGTCAGCTGTGCCAGCTCTGCAGTCCTGGCTGAGCCCATGATGGTCTTCCACATGGCCATGGCAGCTCTGCGGGGTCAGAGCTCTGTATCAGGGTGGTCTCAGACACAGCACCGGGGGGAGCTGAGCTGGCTGCCAGTTCTGCCTCTGCCTACTGGCCCTGGCCAGCAGCAGCCAGGCAGCCCAGGCCTGTGGGGACAGAGCCCTGAGGGGCAGGGAGGGAGCATGGCAGCAGGTTTAGGGGCCGACGTGCCAGGGCTGGGAAAGGCAGCAGCCAGAGGGCCCTGGAAGTCTCTGTTGCTCAGACACCTGCAGCAGGCTGTACAGGGTGATGGGCTGGGGAGGCCTGAGCCCTCTGGGCAGGTGGGCCCCATACCTGTCACAGGATGGAGCCACACGCAGGAGCGTCAGGACTGCGTCATCTGGCTGTGCTTCCGTGAGGTCCAGCAGGGCCTCGTCCAGCCTGGGCTCAGCACAGTCATTGGCCAGGAGCCACTGGTGGATGAACCTCACCATGGCGGGCACCTGCAGAAGGCACAGGGAGACTTGGGAAGCTGCCAGAGGGAGCAATGTTCCCAGCTTGCCCAGAGAAGTGCTTCCCTTCCCTGCGCACTGCCATGTGGCCTCAAAGGCTCACAGCAACCAGCATGCATGGCTTGGGAGGCCAAGCAATTCCTGGCAGGATCAAACCCTGCTCACAGGCTGCTTACTTGGTCTGGATAGTAAAAACCTTCCTCTACAAGATAACACAGGAGGGCAGCGCTGGTCTTGCTTTGGAACATGGGCAAGTGTGCTTGGAGCCCAGTGCCCATGGCGATGGTCTCTTCCTCCTGCATTCTCTTTAGGAATTTGCAGATGAACTGTAGGAGAAGGGCAGGAAGCCGGGGATGTTGCATGGAGTGCTGCACACATGGTGCTGGGCTGAGCAGGGACAGCAGGCCCAGCCCAGGTGGGGGTGGCTGCAGGTACCTGCGCTGTGCTGCGGAAGCGGCCACGGCTGGATTCCTGCTCTTGTGTGCGCTCCAGGGCTGCATCTGACAAAGAGCGAGCACAGCCAGAGCTGAGGGGCTGCGGGAGAGGCCGGAGAACACAGCCCAGCCCTGCGCCCCCCAGGCTGGGAGAGCCTCAGGAGGCCCCAGGGGATGGAGCACGGCCACTGCAGGGTGTCTGCCTGGGCCCTCTTCCGTCCTGTCCATGGGCATTTCCCCAGGGGATTGCATGGCATGGCATGACATGGCATGGCATGGCATGGCATGGCATGGCATGGCACGGGATGAGATGGGATGGGATAGGATGGGATGGGATGGGGCCAAGTTGGCTGCAGCCTCCAGCCCTGCAGCCCAGCTCTGCCACTCACCCTCCTGTAGTGGCTGGAATGGCACCACCTCCTCAGTCTCCTGTGCTGGGGCTGCTCCAGGGCCTTCTTCCTCCTCTTCCTCCTCCAGCCAGGCCATCTTGGGTACTCTCGGGGGTCTCTGCTCCATGTCTCTGACTGGAGCTACTTGCGGGAGAGGTGCCCTGGGAAAGCTCCGGGGCACCAAGTCCCACGCTCTGCCCTTGAGGGCAGCTGCAGAATAGAAGCCTCGCAAGGCCACGGGTCACCGAGTTGTGCTCTGGCCTCGAGCTCAGCTGCAGGAACAAGGCTGCGGAAAAGCTCGGGCTCAGACGGAACGAGCGTGCTGTGTGGGGGCTCCTCACGGCACCACTCTGTCCTGTTGTGCCCCGTTGCATGCTCCCAGCTCCCGGGCAAGCTTCTATTTCCCACGTGTCACAAAGGGGCCTTGGACACCGGGTTCCGTTCCGTGGCACGGTGACCGTGCTGCAGCGTGCCACCCAGGGCCCTTGCACACACTGCCGCCTGCCCTGGGGCCGCCCCCAGCCCAGCCAAAGTGGCCCAGGCTGGAAGGAATGCCTGGCCCCAGGTGTCTAAGGCAGCCCCACAGGATCTTTAGGAAGGGCTCAGAGCATCAGCAAACGCTGCCCTGCTCTGCGGGCTCAGGGCAGCAGAAGGAGCCCCCAGGGCTGCCGACGCAGCCGCGCCAGGAAGGGCATGGGGCCTTACAGGGAAGCTGGCACGGCCTCCTTGGAACACGTCCCGGCCCGTGGCCATCCTAAACCCACAGGTGTGACACGCACAGTGAACGTGTGGGCCCGGGCACGAATGCTGCTCTTAGCCCTGGGGCCCGGGCAGCGCTGACAGCAGCAGCTGTGGCAGAGTCCCTGCCCAAGCAGAGCTGCCAGCCCCGAGCCCTGGCAGCGCTGGTGCCCGTCTCCTGCCCCAGAGACCTGTGCCCCCGGGGGGCTTCTGTGCCACAGGGAGCCAAAGCCCACCTGCATTGGGGGCTGTGCTCCTTCCTGCAGGGGCTGATGGCCGGAGCACCTGGAGAAACTGCTGGCAAGACTTGGTCTCTGTCAGATGATGTTGCTCCTTCCTGAAATGGATTTTTTTCATGGAAGGCATTCGCAGTAGCACCACAACACCATCCCTTTCTGAGTTTCCCAGGGCAATTAGATTGCAAAGTAACACTGTGATGTCTCCTTGTGCTTTTCTCACTCTCTTTCCTCCATTCTGGGAAAAATAGAATCTGCCCAGGCTCTGATATTCTCAGCTTCAGTTGCTGCCTGTCTGGCTGTGGCAGCTCATGTCCAAACAAAACTGTGTCCCTGCTGAGCACAGCAATGGGTGGCCACAAACAGGGAGGCTCCCCAGTGAACATGAAGGCAGACACATGGAAGTGCAGAGGATAAGGATAACTCTGGGAGGAGAAGCTGTTCAGTGTCTCTGATTACGGTGCCTGCACCCTGAAGCAGCAGCCAGGAGAAGTGCTGTAAGCAGACAGGGGCAGTTTTGGGCACCACAATATAAAAAGATAGTAAGCTATTATCCAGAATGCAAAGGAGGACTGCAAGGATGGAGTGTGGTCTGGAGGGGCAGCCCTAGGTGCAGCTGAGGCCACTCTAGTCTGTTCAGCCTGGAGGAGAGTAAAGGGCGTCACTGTGGTCTCCAACATCCTCCTGAGGGGAATCAGAGGGGCTGCTGCAGCTCTTGTCACTGTTGGGAGCAGTGACAGCACTTGAGAAAAGGGCAGGGAGCTGGGACAGGGCAAGTTTCATTTCCATATCAGGAAAAGGTTTTTCACCCAGAGCACGGTCAGGCACTGGCACAGGTTCCCCATTGACGCAGCCCAGCGGAGCCCGGGCCGGCTCTGGGGAAAACTCCGGCGCTGTGCCAGGAGTGGGGAACGGCCAAGGCGTGGGCTCTGCCTGCGGCTGAACCTGATGAGCCACTGCTCAGTGGCTCAGGATCTAATAACTGCGGCACGGAGCAGGCAAAAGAGAAGGAGGAGGCTCCTCCATTGTGAGGTTCCACAGGCAAAGGTTTATCCCAAGGGCAGGATTCAGAAGCAAAGAGCCACCAGCACTTCTGTGCACGGCATTTTATAGGGGTACAACTCAGGGGGTGGATACAAACCATTGAGCAAGAAGGAATCTGCAAGGCAGGAGCGAGGGGATTACATCAGTTGCTTGGGACTAATTAGGACAGATGGGAGGAGAGGGTAGGTGCCATGGGCCAGTGGGGTTTCCTGCAGTAGGGGAATTCCAAAGGGGTGGTGCAGTCAGGGATTGGTCCAAGACAAAACTGACAGGGAAGGTTCAGGAATAAAGAGCTGGGTTACCTTGACAGGCAGGGAAGGAGCTGGAACAAAGAGTGGGGAATGCCATGAGGGACAGCTTTGAGGGAGGGCAAAACCTAGGGGTAAACCAACTTGGGAAAAACATGGGGTAAATGAAAACAAAGTATTATAAGATAACTGATAAATAAACACAAACTGCAACACCCCAGGGAAATGGGCACAGCACCAAGCCCGTCTGAGGTTGAGAAGTCTTTGAACAACATCGAGCAGTCACTCAAGCTTTTAGACACTACATCAAAAGTCAAGGGTTGTGAACTCTAGGTTTACATGAGTATATACTCCTGAGTTTTACTTTAGGCAGTGTTTTAAGAAACTTGTTTTATGTCCGATCATAGCCCAGTTCCTTGTAGTTTGTGTGGAACGTGTAATCCTTTTGTTTTCATTGCTTGTTAGGACTATAAAAAAGAATATTGGTGCTGGGTGACTCAGAGACACCCAGTGTGTGTTAAGTGCAGTATACAGGGCATAAAGAGAAGGAAAAGAGAAGAAGTAGTAATACATACTGGTAAGTTTGGAAATTAAGATAGCATTAAGAATGAATAACACAAGAAGTAAAAATGTTATTAAAAAGAGTCCACTAGAATATATTTTAGCACATGAGAAAGATTTGGGAGGAATCCTGGGGGGTAATTTTTCAAAGAAAGGTAATCTGATTAACTACTCTACCCCATGGTAGTAGCCTTGGTATCAGTTAGAAAGTGGTGAAAAGTGACCCCCCAATGGAACTTTAAATTATCATACATTGTGACAGTTGATGTTATTTTTATGAAAAGAAGAAAAATGAGATCATGTGATATTTATGCAGATGTGTTTTTTACCCTGGAGAATAAACCTGAGTGGCAGAAAGAATGTGGCTTTGATTTGACCCCACAGGACCCTTTAGTCCTAACTTTGGAAAGAAATAACAGGCAGAAAATAAAGAGATGCTGTTCAGCATGTAGCATAGGGCAGAGATGTTTGAAATTGGCTAAAAAGCATGAGGAAGATTGTGTTCTAGGTGTCCAAGCCTTACAGCCGAGTTACCCCAGGCCAGCTTGGGTACACTCCCCCTCACCCAACCACTCCGCACCCCGAATGAAACCCAAATGGCAGTGAGGATGAGATGAATAATCCTGGGGAGGGGACAATTTCAGAGACCCCAGTGACAACCAACACAAGGAATAAAACCAAGGAAACTCTGCCTTTAGTCACCCCTTACGGCAAGTAGTGGGTCCCCCAAGGAGAAGCCATGTGGGTGAACTTCTGCTTTTCTACTAGTGACCTGATCATTTGCAGGAAAAAGTTAAAATTTATAGAGAAAACCCCAGCAAAGTAGCAAAACAATTTGAGTTCATAGTCAAGAATCGAGACCCAGACTGAGGTGATACTGATTTCATGCTGACAGAGCTAAGAAAACGAGCAAAAGAGTTGGTGATAAAGGTAGCCAGAGCCCATGTGCAGGGACAAATTGCTAGTGGAGCCTGACAAGGTACAGTGGACCAGCTGTTTCCTATTGTAAACCCTTTGTGGGACCCAAATGATGCAGGCAGCTGTGCAATGGTAGCCAGATACCAGGAACTAGTCAAATTTGAATTAAAAAATGCCATTCCAGAAGCAATAAATAGGTCAGTAATATATAATGTTACACAGGGACAGCAGGAGTCACCCACTGACTTTGTGAACAGCCTCTGAGCAGCTGCACGTAAACGCACAGCCCTGGATCCCTGGTCGGATATGGGAAAGCAGCAGTTCCTTTCCCTGAGGTTTGGGCAATCTAGCCCAGATGCCAGGCAGGAACTTCAGAAGCTGAAAGAGCCTGTAAAGAGAGACTTAAAGGCATTAATGAAAAAGCATAGAAGGTGTAAGATAATAAAGACAGAGAAAAAGAAAAAGAACTCCCTGCAGCCATGGTGGCAGCTCTGGATCAGCTCCAGGGAGAGGACGTGGGCGGGGATGAAGCAGAGGCAGGGGCCAAAATTCCAGAGGCAGAGGAGGTTCAAACCAGCCACAGGCCAAGCTGGGGCCAAATCAATGTGCATCTTGTAAGAAAGGACACTGGAAATGCCAGTGCCCAGAGTTAGCAGACACAGTGCACAAAACTTTTGTAGCCACTCTAGATGATAAGAAATGACCAAGACTGGCAGATCTTACCCTAGCAAGCCCACTGGTTAAAATACAGCTGAAGAATGAGAAGTTGAATTTTTAGTAAACACTGGAGACACATTTTCACTCCTGAATCAAGCATTGATACCCAAAAGTGAAAACTGTCTTCAAGCAAGAGGAGCCACTGGCCAGTCAGAACAATGCATTCTTCCTGAAATTGCTTAAATGTAAAATCAAGAAGAAAATGGGAGTACATCAGTTTCTTGATTTACCAAACTCACCCAAATCTGCGCTAGGCAGGGATTTGCTGGAAAATTTCGAAGCGACAGTTCAGCTTAAAAAAAGAAAAATGAAATTTAAGGTACCTGAAGACAAATTGGTTTTAGCATTAGGACTGACAATTGACACAAGACCAACAAACAATAATACCTCTTTAGAGCAAGTATTGAATCAGGTGTACCCAAGAGTAGGGGATACCGATAGGCCAGGAAAATCAAAACGAGCAGACCCTGTAAAAATCAAGCTACAGACAAGAGTTAGGCCAGCAGTCAGAAAGCAATAGCCTTTAAGATTAGAAGATAGGAAAGGAATACAGGCAACAATCACTAAATTCCTGACATTAGGATTATTGGAAGAATAGGAGTCAAAATTTAATACTCCTAGATTGGCAATAAAGAAACCTAATGGAACTTAGAAACTAGTGCCAGATTTACAGGCAATTAATGATTTATGCCTGACTACCTTACTAGCTAAGCTTTGAGATGATTTTATTTGGTTTCCAGCGATAGATGTGAAAGATGCTTTCTTCTGCCTGCCACTTGCGGAAGAAAGTCAAAATATATTTGCTTTTGAATGGGAGAACCCTAGCACAGGCAGGAAAAACCAACTTAGCTGGGCAGGATTACCTCAAGGGTTCAAAAACATTCCCAGTTTTTGGGAATCAATCGGCTGAAGAATTAAGAGCTATGGCAATCACTGCCTGGGGAAGGAACACTCCTACAGCATGCAGATGGTTTGTTAATTGCTACTGACACTACTAAAGAATGTTTTGAGCGGGCAGTGAAGCTTTTGAATGTTCCTGGACTGAGTGGTTATCGAGTATCTGCACAGAAAGCCCGGCTGGAGCAGCAGCTGTGGCTGTGCCCCTCCGAGGGGGCGCTCGCAGTCCCCGGCTTGCCCTGGCACAGCGAGCGGCGGGGACACTCTCCCGCTCCTCGGGAGGCCGCGAGAGCGGCTGAGGCTTTCGCCTGCTGTGGACGAGACACCGAAGCCACGCTGGCAGGAGAAGGAGAGGGGACTCCAGCTGGGGGCAAAGTCCAGCTTTATTACAGAGCTCCAATGAGATCTGCAACCCAGGGGATCCAGAGAACTGGAGACAGAAAACTGGGCTGTGCAAGGTGTTATAAAGGGCAGAGTGAACAGGGGAGGGGATGGCCCATCTGCCAATGGAATTCCAGGAGGGCGTGGGGAGCAGGGAAACAGACATGTAGGGGAACCGATGGGGATAAACCGGGGGAGGGGCCCCGGTGCCTGAGCCTATCACTCGACACCCTTGGGAGAAGTTTCTGGAGGGAAGGGATGGGCTGCGGAGTGACAGGCAGGACACAGGGGAGGGGTTGAGGGGATGACAAGGCAGTTTTCAGGGAACCAGGGAAGGAGGCAGTGAGATTGACATTAAAAAGGAGGGAGGAGGCAACGGGGGCAGAACTGTTATCAGTTGCAGTGAGGAACCAACCACCGACAAGTGAGTCCAAATTAAATGTAATTTATTAATTGATAGTGCAAGCGATAATAGGCAAATTACAGCACTGAGTGCAGCCAACAAAAGGCTTGCACCCACCTGGGAGCCCTGGGTGTAGCCGGGGAGTCACTGCTCCTCCTTCGGCCCACACCACTCTGCAGTTCAGTCCTCCTTTTTATCTGTTATTGTTGGGTGTCCCTCCAGTGTTCTCTGCGTCTGTGCCGATAGTTGCTAGGGGGTCTTATTCTGCCTTCTGGTGGTCGTCTGGATGAAGGCTCCCATCCTCTTCCTCGAGGTCTTACAATAGCCTTTACCATATATAGGCACATAGCTACATATAGTTACACATTTGCTTAGTTAGCCTTTCAACATATTAGCTTCTGACAGTTTGCGGTTTAAGCCTTAGGACATTTTTTTTGCAATATATTAGCCCATTATATTCATCTTGCAACATATTAGCTGGTTACATCTATCCTTGTGGGGTTTTTTTTATTATTGGCTTTTCCCCCCTCTTATAGTCTTTTTAGCAACTTGATGAACAAACTAAGACATTAACTCATTACAATTCCCCCCTTTTTCTTTTACCTATTTTGTTCATCAAATCGTCTTAATGCAAGTTGACTCAAGGTGGCTTCCTCTCCCAATTCTAGATTTTCTACCGGTTCATATTTGGTCTTGATTAAAATGAGATGGGCTACCTCTAACCTTCCTTTCACTATCTTAAGTATTGTATTAAATATGCAGGGTCCAAAAGTTAGCCCAAGAATTATCATAATTGCTGGTCCTGCTATTGTAGAGAGTAGGGTGGTTAACCATGGGGATTGGTTGAACCAATACTCGAACCATCCTTGTTTGGCCTCTCTTTCTCTCTTCCTTTGTGCCAGCCTTTCCCTCAATTCAGCCATTGAGTCTCGGACCCCTCCGGTATGGTCCGCGTAAAAACAACACTCTTCTCTTAGAGCAGCACATAGCCCTCCTTGCTGCATGAACAAGAGGTCTAACCCTCGTCTGTTCTGCAGGGTGACTTCTGAAAGTGAAGAGAGAGATTTTTTGAGGAAGGAAATTGATTTCTCTATTCTCTGTAGGTCCTCATCGATAGTCATCTGTAGTTGGGAGAGCCCTTGCTGTTGAGTTGCAAGGGCTGAGATACCTGTGGCTGCACCGGTATCACCTAAACCGAGGAGCATTGCTATGGTTATTCCCGTTATTACCTCCCTTTTTTGGATTCGGTCTGGTTCTTCTAAGGGGTGATACATCTCCTCTTCCTTGTGGTACAGGACCTTTGGGACCATTAAGACTTGAATACAAAAGTCGTTAGCATTATCGAATTTATCATGGAGTATACAGGGGCTTACCCCAGATCACTGGCAAACCCACATTCCTGATGTGGCCGGAATTGCCCATTTATAGTTCTTACTCTTAGGCATGATAA
Source organism: Agelaius phoeniceus (assembly GCF_051311805.1). Taxonomy (NCBI): domain Eukaryota; kingdom Metazoa; phylum Chordata; class Aves; order Passeriformes; family Icteridae; genus Agelaius; species Agelaius phoeniceus. Next base: position 2,299,583 of record NC_135271.1, read on the forward strand.
ATTTGGTGCAGAAATTGCCCATCCGCCTTGCTGAGGCTGCATTACCGAAACATTTGCTTTGGCCTGTGACCTGACTTAGGGTAGTTCCTCTCCGGGGAGTGTCCCACCTGCACTGATGTGGATTCTCCATTGTTGAGTAGTTAAAGGGGATATTAAGGGTGATACCTTCATAAAAGGGGGGCTTCACATCATAACATAGCCAGCATGATTTCGTAAGGTTTGAGTTAGATTGATTCAGTGATAAAAAGGGAGCATTTAATACACTAAGAAACGGATCATAAAAAGCTGAAATCTCTAAGGGATTATTAAAAGTAACGTTGTGACTAGCCGTGGCTCCCTTTTTGGGCCCACCTGCTGTAAGAATTGGATTGGGTCCAATTGGTCAGGGTATCGATGGTGAAAGTCGGACAATTTGTAAGTTCACCCAAATATCACGAAAGGCGCGAACAAATACCGGCCATACTCTTCCCGTGGCCCAACTCTTATGGGTTGGTTGCAGAATTGTCATAGTATAACCCATGCAAGTGTGCTTTCTCCCATCCCGGGACGTATGTATCTGTTTGCTACTATCGAACAGTGGTTCGCGACAGCCACGGGGAGCGTACTTGACTTGCAGGAACTTATCAGGTTGCTGTGGTTGCCATCTATTACTTGTTACAACAGTCTCACAACCCCAATATCCACAGTACCCGTATCCAGGATAATTACAGTAACTTTTGCCTGGGTTAGAAGCAGGACACCAATAGGTTTGGTGCAGTGCTTGTTCTCCTAAACAAGGAAATCCCAGTCGCAGGGGAAAAATGTCCTTTAATCTAAATTCACAGGATGGGTCGGTTGATGTAATAGTTTCTTTGATAACAATTTTGTCTGAAAGGTGGCGTAGAACCCACTTAAATGGCTGGTAAGGGTAGTATTCTGAATCAGTCTGCCCTCTGCTGATTAATCTTGAAAATAAGATCACATAGAGGTACCATTGCCACTTGGATCTCATTATTGTAAGATTCCTTGAGAGTTGCTGGTCTGCTTGATGATTGGCTGCTTTTTCTAAAACAACCTGGGATATATGGGCGTTCAAGGATCCAGTCCTGCAAAAAAAACCCTTATAATAGATTTAAGTGAATCTCGTATCTGCTTGAATTAGATGTTCTCCTTCCCCTCTATATTTCTAGTTACTTATTCCTATGTTCCCTGTCGCAGACTTCTTTCATGAAAAATCCTTTCTTAGGATTTTTCCTTGTGAGAAGCTGCAGTTTCAGCAACCAAAAGTAAACCATGGTTATCTGCTGCTGTGGAATGCAACAGGTAGACCTGGGATTGGTCTCCTGTGGATGCTTGGATTTCCTGACCACTCATGGCAGAGCTGGCTCTTGCTCTCTGTCTGAGACACAGATCTTTGTTATTCATTCTTGTCTATTCTTAGCTTAGCTAGCTTCTGAAGAAACCTTTTCCTTTCTATTTCTTTTTAGTATAGTCTTAATGTAACATATATCATAAAATAATAAATCAAGCCTTCTGATCATGGAGTCAGCATTCTTGTCTCTTCTTCATCCTGCAAACCCTTGTGACCGCGGTCACACGGAGTGGCTGCGACTCGGGAGCGCGACCGTCCCAGCGGCCGCAGCCCTGTCAGGCAGTGCCTGCACAATGGGCGCGCTTCCGGCAGCTCTGGTCTCCCCAGAAGCGGGGAATCAGGCAGCCCCTGCCTCAGACCCAGTCAGAAACCCAACCAAGTGAGACCAGAGGCAGGGGCCCTTTCCCGTCCCTCTGGGGCACGGCTGCAAAACAGCCGCTGTGTCTTCCTGCGCCTGTGTCTGGGCTGTGCTGAGCCCAGAGCTGGCCAGCTTGTGCTCTGCTGTGCCAAGAGCGTTCTGGGCAGGCAGGCAGAAGTGCTGCGTGCACATTGGGGAAGGGGCTCACGAGAGCCTCCTGTGGGAACAGGGCTCCGCTCCCTGGCTGGGAACAGCCTGGTTTTGCTGCTGTGAGCGCAGGCAGGAGTTCAGGCACTTGAACGGGCAGCGGACACCTCTTCTTTCTAGGGGGCCTGGGGCTGCGTGCCACAAGGGACACGAGGAAAGAGACTTGGGAGAAGGAAGATGAGCTTGATCTGCAGTGCCTGTGCTACAAGGTGCAGAAGTAATTCAGCCTTGCCAGGGTTTCCTAAGTGTGTGTTGGTGTTGCCCAGGAAATGGACATATTTGGGGAAATGGAGACATTTGGGGAAATGCCTTTGGAGAGAGGGGCTTGCTTCTCAAGCAAAGTGTTTCCCCAGGAGCCCCCAGTGAGGTAGGTGCAGCTGTCTCCCTTTGGCTCCTGCCCCCCTTTCGTCCTTGAGGCCCCTTGCACTTGGCAGAGGGGCGTGGGAAGGGAGAAGGCTGTGAGGAGCAGCTTTGGCATCTGCCTGGGCCTGCAGAGAGTAAGCCAAGCACCAGTGGTGGCAGGGTGTGTTCCCCCCTTCTGAGCACAGGACAGAGAGGGATCATCACTGTCCAGCCGAGAGCCCCAAATGCCTCTCAGAGAGCTGTGAATTCAAAGGCCTTTATGCACACATTGATGCCATCTTCCCTATCTGCTGTCTTTGAACTCTTGGCAAGAGGCGTTTGCCTCTTGCTTGCTGGAAGCTGCTCTGCTCCAGGGCCGGCACCGAGCTGGGCTGTGCAGGCACTGTGGAGAGTCCTTCCCCGAGCACTTGGCAGGTCGTGGTGTGTCCAGGGCTGTGTTAGACACTCGGGGCAATGGATTGCTTCCAAGCGGGGGCACCTAGGGTGGGGAGGGGGTGGCCCTGGGGCACGTGGCAGCATGTCCCTTTGTGACACGGTGCAGCGGGGTGACCGTGGAACCGAAAGGGACAGCGTGTCTTGTTGTGGTGTGTTTTATGCTTGTTCAGTTTTCCCTCCATTGTTCTCTCAGAAAGTCCTGCCCTGTTACCAGTTTGTGTCAATCCCCAAACCCCTCCCCAGTTGTCTTGGTTACCAAATGTATCTTTCTTGTTCCCCACCCCTGGCAGCCTGCCTGTCACTCGACACCCCTGCCTCTTTTTCTAGAGAGTTCGGGCCAGGGTGTCGAGTGATTGGGTTAGGGGCCAGGGTCCCTCCCGCAACTGTGTTTGATGGGTTCTCCGATCATGCCAATCCTTAATGTATCCCTCTCTGATTTGCTATCTTTCACCCCTCCCACCCTCTGTAAAACCGAGGCTTTTTCCCTGCCTCGGGGCTCTCAGCTTCTTCCACCGAACCTGCACGTTTCCCTACCAATAAAACCACCCCCCCGAAGAAACTGAGGGTCGCCTCTTCATTTCATCCTGCGACTTCGGAGCTCTTTACTGCGGCCACACGTCCGCAAGGCTTGACATCGCCTTGGGCACAAAGCCCTGACTCCGGGTTGGGGAAGTGCCTTACTGGCTGGAGGTTGGCTGGACACTTATCTAGCCTGGGCGTTTCACTTTTCACCGGCCACTGCTCCAGTTTTGGCGCCCGGCGCGGGGCCCCCCCTTTTCTCGGATTCGTGGACCCCACGGACGGGATTTCGAGAATCCCAGCGGTCGCGGAACTACCCTGTGGTCGAGCAGACCTTGTGCGCGAGGTAGCGCTCCCCGGGGACCCTGGACGGCAGCTCCTTGCACCTGGGAGTCGTCCTGTCGCAGGAAACCCCTCGTTCCAGCTTTTCGTTTGTCGCCTCTGGACTTTGTGAGTATTCTGCTACTCTCCCTGTCGCCTTCCCCTCTATTGGTGTTTCGTCACCACCCTTCTTTTTCTCTAGACAGGGGCCGGGGGTGGGCACCCTTATTTTTTTTTCTTTCGCGTTTACTGGAACGGGGGGGGCTTTTCCGCAGCTGCCACTTATAACATCGAGCGATGGGTGCAAAGTTTTCGCTCTCGGCAGCTCAGAAGGGGCTGTTTTACCAAGTTGTGGGTATCCTAGTTGGGGGGGGTTGTTCCGTTGATAAAAAGGAAGTTAAAAAATTAATCCGATGGCTTTTTTCTGAGTTTCCTGAAGTCTCCCCCGATCAAATTAAAGATCCTGCCTTTTGGCAGAGGGCAAATGCCAAGTTATCAAACTTGATTAGATCAGGAGACACCTCGCTTTCTCCGTTAGCTTTTTGGATTTCACAAATTCGATCTATCCTGAAAGCAGGAGGAAACTCAGAAAAACCTTCGGTCAGTTTTAGTTCGTGCCCCAGTTCTTCTACTTCTCCCTCTACCCCTAACCCTTCTTCCCGTCCCCATAAACGTAAAACCGGGATTCTGAAGGGTGCAGCGCGCTCCAGCCCCGCGCAGGGAGACCATTCGTCCCCTGGCCCCCTTCAAAATCCTCGGCCCCCCCGCCCTAAGAGTCCTGGCCAGTCTCTTAGGAGCTCCTCATCTTCCCCTACCTCTCCTGTTCCCGCCCCCAGGTCCTCAGTTTCTAAAACCCCAAAATCCAAAACCCTAATTTCTAAGTCCCCAGTTTGCTCCCAGTCGCCTCCAGTTCCCCAAAATGGCTCCTATGGGGCCCAAGATGGAGGCAACCACATGGCTGAAATGGCGGGAAAGCCCTCTTCTTCTCCCCAGAATCCCTTTTTCCCAAGCTCCAACCCCTTCCTGCCAGTCGGCCACTCCCAATGTTCTACCCCCTCGTCCTTCCCCCCTCCTGGTCCCTCCTCCTTTCCAGAAACCTCCTCTTCAGTAGTCCCTCCCCTTTCTCCTCCCACGTCCCCGCCCATAGCTCCTCCCTCAGTCCCTCCCATCTCTCCACCCCCTGCCAGTCAAAAAGTTCCACCCCTTGTCTCCGCCTCCTGGGAGGGTCCCTCGATATCGGATCGCCCTGCTCAAATTCCCAGCCACGCCCCTACCTCCTCCTCTCCCGGTTCCCACGCTCTCCCTGCCGGCTCCCGCGCTTTGGGTTCCGGGGTGGGGGGGGCAGTTGGAAACCGGGAACCGGAGTCTGCTGCGATACCATCCGCAGCCCCGGTTGTTTACCATCCAGAGGGAGATGGTGGAGTGCGTCGCCAGTGGGTCCCCTTACACCATTCACAAATCAAGGAGCTGTGCAAGGCACAGAAAGATTACGGCCGGGACAGCGAATACTTTCGGGGAGTGTTGCAGGCAACACTTACCGAAGCTGATGTCACCCCCTATGATATCCGGCGCCTCTTCACGTGCTTGCTCAATCCCACCGAGCGGGCTATGTGGGAGGCAGCCTGGAAGAGGGGAGTGACGGAGGCCCTCCCGAGCCTGTGGGAACAGCCCCACACGGGGCTGGACCTAACAGGCAATGTCCTGGCCATTGATCAGCTCCTAGGGACCGGCAACTGGGCAGATGGGCACTTGCAGGCGAGTGCCATCCCCCAGGAAGCGCTCCGGGAGTCAGCACGGGCAGCCGAGAAGGCGTTCCTGGCGCTGCCGGGGGCGGCTCCTCTCCTTTCTTTTTCCAGAATCTTTCAGGGCGCCGAGGAATCTTTCCTCGATTTTGTTGAGCGTCTTCGAAAAGCTGTCGAGCAGCAAGTGGCAGACGAGGTTGCCCGGGAACATATCCTGAAAGAAGTAGCGTCCACGAATGCAAACTCTGCATGTAGGGACGCCATCCTCAGCCTCCCGATGCACCCACCCCCCTCGCTGCACGATATGCTCGAAGTCTGCACCCGGAAAGTCCTAATCATGCCATCTAGGGAGGGAGAGAAGAGAAAACAGCTGCCACCCCGAGTCAGCGCCGCAGAAGAAGCGCCTGAAAACACCTTCTCTGAAGCCACCTGCCACTCGCCTGCTCCCGGTCCTTCCGCCGCCAAATCACCCTGCCATCTGTGCGGAAAGCTCGGGCATTGGATGCCCGACTGCCCGCTGCGGCGGGAATTTTATGAATTCAAAAGGGGGCAGGGACTCCTGGGGAAAACCCAGACAAAAAACTAACATCTGAGCGCAGTTCCCCCCTGCGCCATGATAAAAATAGGGCGGGACAACTAACACCACGCAGGGAGGGGAGATCTCAGGGACCGCCGCCTGCCAAACAAGACATATTCTCACCGGACTTGTCACATGTTGCATGTCTCCAACCTAGACCCGTGCTAACTACCTTTTCTGCTTTCAGACCCTTCCGGCTGCAGCTGACAGAGCCGCTACATCTTAAGAACTCCGATTTTCAACTCGTGTCAGTCAGCCCGGAATGCCCAGGAAACTGGGGGCGGATAAGGTGTAAGTACGTCGTTGTCGGAGACACTAAGCACACACCTTTAGAGGTGAACATAATTCCAGGTCTTCTGCCATCTGACCCAGGACTGTTCGCTGTGGGGCTGCACTGTGTCCAACCCCCCACTTTCCTGCCCAAGGGACAGGTGATTGCGCAAGCGATCCCTGTTCCCGAAATGACTTGGGCCCTGGGGTTTCCTCCGGCTGAACTCCAAAATCCAACAGTAGCTTGGGCCCAGGTCCTGGGGCGGGAAAGGCCTCATGTCACCTGTCATATCTCGAAAGGGGGAGAGGGCAAGCCTCTTAAAGGCTTGTTGGACACAGGAGCAGATGTAACGATCATTCCTTCCCGGGAATGGCCGTCACAGTGGGAATTGCAAAACGCGCCTGGCCACGTCCGAGGTGTCGGGGGTTTACAATTGGCACGCCAGTCGAAGAGCGTCGTACAAATTACGGGGCCGGATGGGCAATTGGCTTCAGTGCGCCCATTCGTATTAGATTACACGGAACCCCTGTGGGGGAGAGACCTCTTGGCCCAGTGGGGAGCCCGAATTGACCTCCCAGCAGCTCCCCAGGTTTTTCGGGCAGCGGTCACTGATGAGCGCCCTACCTGGAAACTGAATTGGAAATCAGATAAACCAGTGCAAGTAGTGCAGTGGCCGCTCAACAAGCAAAAATTAGCGGCGCTCAATGAGCTTGTTAAGGAGCAGCTACTCAAGGGCAACCTGGTGGAGACCATGTCAGAGTGGAACTCCCCAGTGTTCGTTATCAAAAAGCCCAACAAAGATAAGTGGCGGCTCCTTCACGACCTCCGCCAAATTAACAACATCATTGAAGATATGGGGCCTCTCCAACCAGGGATGCCGTCCCCAACGATGCTCCCCCAAAATTGGAATTTGGTCGTAATTGACATAAAAGATTGCTTTTTCCAAATTCCCTTACACCCGGACGATGCTCCGCGTTTCGCCTTCACGGTTCCTGCCATCAACCGTGAAGCCCCAAGCAAGCGCTATCATTGGCGAGTTCTTCCACAAGGCCTAAAGGCCAGCCCGATGATCTGTCAATGGTACGTCGCCTCCTTGCTGTCCCCAGTACGTGCAGCCACCAAAGACACCATCATTTACCATTATATGGATGACATCCTAGTGTGCGCTCCGACCAACGACCTACTTACCCACGCGCTTGACCTAACAATCGATGCATTGGTTGTTGCAGGGTTCGAGCTCCAGCAAGATAAGATTCAACAGATGCCACCCTGGAAGTACCTGGGCCTGGAAATAACGAAGCGGACCATTGTTCCGCAAAAATTGGCTATTAAAACTAACATCAAAAACCTGGCAGATGTCCACCAGCTGTGTGGGTCCTTGAATTGGGTAAGGCCTTGGCTAGGCATTCCAACAGAAGACCTAGCCCCCCTTTTCAATTTATTGAAAGGGGGAGAAGAGCTTAGTTCTCCAAGGTCCCTTACCCCAGAGGCCCAGACAGCGCTGGAGAAGATCCAAAACTCCATCTCGGCCAGGCAGGCCCACAGATATCACCCGGGCCTGCCATTTAAATTCATTGTTCTAGGTAAGCTGCCACACCTCCATGGGGTGATTTTCCAGTGGGATGATTCCATCAAGGGCAAGGACCGGGGCTCGGGGGATCCCCTCTTAATCATAGAGTGGGTGTTCCTCAGCCATCACAGGTCCAAAAGGATGACGCAGCCAGCCGAGCTGGTGGCAGAATTGATCAGAAAGGCTAGATCGCGGATCAGAGAGTTGGCAGGTTGTGACTTTGACTGCATCCACATTCCTTTAAAATTCGATTCAGGCCATCTAAAAAGAAAGATGATTGATAACCTTCTGGAAACAAATGAGATGCTTCAACTGGCTTTGGACAGCTACACCGGCCAAATCGCAGTAGATCGGCCGGTCCACAAATTATTCAATCAGGAATTCACATTGTCTATAAAATCAGTTCAGAGTAGAACCCCTCTGAAAGCTTTGACAGTTTTTACAGACGCGTCTGGAGCATCCCACAAGTCAGTGATGACTTGGAAGGATCCTCAGACTCAGCGGTGGGAGGCAGATGTCACCGAGGTGGAAGGTTCACCTCAAGTTGCTGAGTTGGACGCAGTCGTCAGAGCCTTTGAGAGGTTCTCTGAACCATTCAATTTAGTCACTGATTCAGCCTATGTCGCGGGTGTAGTTTCCAGAGCCGAAAATGCAATTTTACAGGAGGTATCAAACATCCCTTTGTTTAACTTGCTCTCTAAACTTGTGAACTTAGTCTCCCACCGAGAGCAACCCTTTTATGTGATGCATGTCAGGTCACATACCGATTTGCCTGGGTTTATTGCGGAAGGCAATAGGCGTGCTGATGCCCTTGCCGCTCCTGTTCAAGCTGCCCCACTCCCTGATCTGTTCAGTCAGGCCAAGATCAGCCACCAGCAATTCCATCAGAACGCCCCTGGCCTTGTTCGACAATTCCATCTTACACGCGAACAGGCCAAGGCGATCGTGGCTACATGTCCTCAATGCCAGTCCCACCAGCTCCCAACAATACCCTTGGGAGCTAACCCCAGAGGTTTATCTAGTTGTGAGGTGTGGCAGATGGATGTTACCCACATCCCTGCCTTTGGCCGTCTGCAATTCGTACATGTCTCAGTGGATACCTTCTCCGGCGCAGTCTATGCCTCTGCCCACACAGGGGAAAAGGCAGCAGATTGTGAAAAACACCTAGTTCAAGCGTTTGCTGTTCTGGGCATCCCCAAGGTCCTGAAAACAGACAATGGCCCGGCGTATAAATCCAGGGAGCTGCGAAGCTTCCTGCAACAATGGGGAATAGAGCATAAGACCGGCATCCCCTATTCCCCGACAGGCCAAGCCGTGGTGGAGAGGACCCACCAGAGCCTAAAGAGAGTTTTAGAACAACAGCGAGTGGCTGTGAAGGTGGAGTCCCCCCATATCCGTCTCGCGAAGGCGCTTTTTACCATTAACTTCCTAAACTGTTCTTTCGAAAATCTCAATCCGCCTATTGTGCGACATTTCGGGAGACATGAGCAGCTACAGGCCAGGGTCAGGACTCCTGTCCTGATTAAGGATCCGGAGACCTGGAAAACGGAGGGGCCTTTCGATCTAGTGACTTGGGGAAGGGGATACGCTTGCGTGTCCACCCCCTCAGGTCCGAGATGGATCCCCGCTAAGTGGGTCAAGCCCTTCCGCCCTGGGAAGACTCTGAGAGCAGAAAACGTAGAACAGGTCACGGAGGCATGTTGGCGGCGGCGGCGGAAACTCCCAGGAATGGAGCCACTCCCAGTTTAACCCTCTCCCTGCCCCGGGCAGGACCTGATTCAGAGTCATTCCTTATGTCTGTCTCTTGTTTGTTTTTAGTTTTCCCCCAATGGAACGTGTCTACATCTTAGCCCGCTTGACAGCCGTCCTCATCTGGACCCTGATGCCATCAGTGGGCCCATGGATCGTCCCCCAGCCCAAGGCCAATGTTTGGCGCACCCTCGCGAATGCCCTCGGCCAAGAACACATATGTTTAGATATGGGCTCAGCAGAAGACCCTATGTCGTCATGCCTTGTGGGGATCCCTCTCTCCCTTAATGAATTTCCCTCCCCTTTCAATACTTCCCTTACCTCCCTCTTATCCAAGACCCCTCCGCTAAAAATCAATGCACAAAATGCCTGGGGAGAAGGAGTCAAGGGGCTGGCCCCTTTGAGCTCTGAACCTCCAGAGCTTGATTTGCTCGGCTCAGCCAATGCTTCCCTCTGTATTTGGTTTCAGTTCGCCCCTAACCCTTGAGACAGCAGGTACTCGTAGATCAAACCATCAAGGCCCGAGTACAAAGCTGCCCAGTGGTGTCAAATGACCATCCAGATGCCACTTGCTTCCACCCTGGGTAGCCAACCGCTGTCCCTGCCCCGAGGTATCTTTTTCATTTGCGGAGACCAAGCTTGGGCTGGCATCCCCGCTCGTCTGGCCGGAGGTATCTGCACTTTTGAGCGGCTGTCGCTGCTTACACCCAACATTACCCAAATTCGCGATTGGAAAATGAAAAGAGCACAACCGAATTCGGCCCGCTCCAAAAGAGATCTCAAAGATCTCGACCCAGATTGTGACTCCCAAATTGAACATTGGTCGAAACCAAAAACTGTAGCCCTCACCCTGTTTTTGCCCTGGGTGTCTGTGGCCAAGTCTCTAGGTGAATTGGCCCACCTGGAGTGTTGGGTAGCTAAGCAAGCCAATTTAACGTCAGCGACGCTATCAGACCTCCTCACAGACGAGGAAATTACAAGGAAGGCAACCCTCCAAAATCGCGCGGCAATTGACTTCCTGCTCTTACTGCATCACCACCGCTGCGAAGAGTTTGAGGGCCTCTGCTGCCTTAATTTGTCATCTCGGGCCGAAGACGCAAGGGTGGCCATAGATAAAATGCAAAGCCTTGTCCACCAAATAAAACAACAGACATCAGACTGGCTGGGGGACCTCTTTCAAGGATGGGGCTTGTCAAGCTGGGCTGAGTCCATCCTGAAAACTATACTTTCCACCCTTTTAGTTTTACTTATTGTTTTGATTGCCTGCTCCGTAGTCTGGGGACTCGTAAAGAGACTTATATCCAAGACCATCAATGTCCCAGACGTCAGCCGAGCAGAAGTCTCAGAAGAAGGAGAAAGAGTTGACACCGCTTCGTCGGAGAACTCCGATCCTGAAGACTCCAGCTCGGTTTCTAGCGACGCGGAGCAGGCTGAAACTTCATTTTGAACAGTGTTTGCCCTTACAGTTCTTTTATTTTTAAACGAAAAAGGGGGAGATGTTGTGGTGTGTTTTATGCTTGTTCAGTTTTCCCTCCATTGTTCTCTCAGAAAGTCCTGCCCTGTTACCAGTTTGTGTCAATCCCCAAACCCCTCCCCAGTTGTCTTGGTTACCAAATGTATCTTTCTTGTTCCCCACCCCTGGCAGCCTGCCTGTCACTCGACACCCCTGCCTCTTTTTCTAGAGAGTTCGGGCCAGGGTGTCGAGTGATTGGGTTAGGGGCCAGGGTCCCTCCCGCAACTGTGTTTGATGGGTTCTCCGATCATGCCAATCCTTAATGTATCCCTCTCTGATTTGCTATCTTTCACCCCTCCCACCCTCTGTAAAACCGAGGCTTTTTCCCTGCCTCGGGGCTCTCAGCTTCTTCCACCGAACCTGCACGTTTCCCTACCAATAAAACCACCCCCCCGAAGAAACTGAGAGTCGCCTCTTCATTTCATCCTGCGACTTCGGAGCTCTTTACTGCGGCCACACGTCCGCAAGGCTTGACATCGCCTTGGGCACAAAGCCCTGACTCCGGGTTGGGGAAGTGCCTTACTGGCTGGAGGTTGGCTGGACACTTATCTAGCCTGGGCGTTTCACTTTTCACCGGCCACTGCTCCAGTGTCTGAGCAGCCCTTTGTGACACACGCTGACATAGGGGCTGGCACGGCGCAGCCACGCCACAGTGCTCGGTGCACGCGACGGGACAGGAGGTGACAGAGCAGTGCTGTGAGGTGTCCCCACACAGCCGGCTCGTTGGTTGCTGACCCGGAGCTCTTCCGAGGCGTTCCTCCTGTGGCTGGCCTCAAGGCCAGACCTCGGGATTGGGTGACTCGGAGCTTTTCTGAGTCATCTCCCATCCCTGCGGCCGGTGCCCTCGTGGCCAGGCCGTGGGACTTGGTGACCTCCATCGTTCACCAGGTGTCTCCTGTCATTGTGACAGGAGGCCTCGAGTGCAGGACTTGCTGTCCTGTAGCCTTCCTGAGGCTCCTCTGTTGCAGGTGCCCGCAAGGCACAACTGCAGCATTCGCTGACTCTGGCCTTGGCCGAGGCATTTGAAAGTGCCCTCGAGGTCAGAGAGCGGGATGGCAGGCAGAGTGCTCAGCCTGTTCAAGGGGCTGCGGGGCAAGAAAAGCAAAGGCCCTGCAGCTGCCCCAGTGCAGCAGCCTGCAGAGCCAGAGCAGTTGCAGCCGCTGCAGGACGGTGAGTGGCAGAGCCGGGCCGCAGGGCCGGTGCCTGCAGCCGGCCTGGCCCCATCCCATCCCATCCCATCCCATCCCATCCCATCCCATCCCATCCCATCCCATCCCATCCCATCCCATCCCATCCCATGCCATGCCATGCCATGCCATCCCATGCCATGCCATGCCATGCCATGCCATGCCATCCCATGCCATGCCATGCCATCCCATGCCATGCCATGCCATGCCATGCCATCCCATCCCATCCCATCCCATCCCATCCCATCCCATCCCATCCCATCCCTGTCCTGTCCTGTCCATGGATAGGACAGAAGCTGGGCTGGAGCACCTGGCAGCCGTGCTCCATACCCCGGGGCATCCTGAGGCTCTCCCTGCCTGGGCGGTGCAGGGCTGGGCTGTGTTCTCTGGCCTCTCCCGCAGCCCCTCAGCTCTGGCTGCACTTGCTCTTTGCCAGATGCAGCCAAGGACCCGACAGAGGAACAGGAAGCCGCCCGTGGCCGCTTCGGCAGAACGGCGCAGGTACCTGCAGCCATCCCCACCTGGGCTGGGCCTGCTGGCACTGCTCAGCCAAGCAGCAGGCTTGGAGCGCTCCATGGATTCTCCCTCCCTTGCTGCCCTTCTCCTGCGGACCCTCTGTGAATTCATCACGTGCCTTTGGCAGGAAGAGACCGCCGGTGCGGGCACGGGCATCTTGGAGAACCTTCCGTTCCTCGATGCCGAGACCGGTGCTGCCATGCTGGATTTGCTTGTGGAGAAGGGTGTCTCCAATCCAG